>NC_058083.1:392417507-392736257 GCF_014858855.1 Bufo gargarizans | reverse complement strand
GAGTTGCTGCCACCTACTGGTAACCAGGCAAATTACAGGAATAGTTACATTTAACATGGTTTTATATGCCCATTTGTGGAGGACATAAGCAAAAAAATCACATCTGATGACAATATAAAGCTCTTAGGAGATAGTAGCGGGGTAGAGGCGTGTAGTAACACAACTCTGGGGTGTTACATATGGATGTTTTTGTTTCAGCATTTGCATTTGCAGCTTTATGTTTACGGAGTGTACGCTTCTCCTGTGCTGATGGATCAGGGAACGCCATGTATAACAATCATGAGCCATGGATTCCCACGAGATTATGTTGATATCCAGGGACTTGAGAGAGGCTTTCAATGTATCTTTGTATGGCTTCTTTTGCCCCCCCATGTAATCGCTTACACTTGGAAATCTCACCATAGAACATCTGTTTAGCGATGCGATGGTCTGGCATCCTTACCACGTGGTCTGCCCAGCCCATCTGGGCTTTCATCAATAAGGTGTAAACTGATGGTAAGCCTGCTCTGGAGAGGACTTCTGTATCTGGCAACTTATCCTGCCACTGGATCCTCATGATTCTACGGAGGCAAGTCATGTGAAAGTGGTTCAGCTATCTAGCATGTCTTCTGTATACTGTCCAGGTCTCACTAGCATACATCAGGGTGGTTAACACTACGGCCTGGTAGACTTTAAGCTTTGTAGCAAGGCTTATTCCACAGCGGTCCCACGCAATGGTCAGCAGTCTACCGAATGCAGAACTTGCCTTTGCAATTCTGCAGTTGACCTCAATGTCAATTGTCACTAGACAGGAGAGGGAACTGCCAAGATACGTATATTGGTCCACTGCATGCAGATTCTGTCCTTTCACTGTGATAGTAGGTTCTTGATATTGGGCATTCGGAGCTGGCTGGTACATCACTTCCGTTTTCTTTGCGTTAATGATGAGGCCAAAGTTGTCACATGCTGCTGCGAATTTGTTCATACTAGCCTGCATTTCCTGCTCTGATTCCGCATTAAGGGAACAATCGTCAGCAAAAAGAAACAAAGCACAGTCTCTTTTACCATAGTGACAGCCTGGAGTCTTCATAAGTTGAACAGTTTCCCATCGGTTCTATACCTCAGATTGATTCCCAGTAAACTGACAGCATTGCTAAAAACAATATGCTGAACAGGCACCCTTGTTTCATTCCATTTGTGACAGGGAAGGCCTCTTAAGATTCACCATTGCTCAGAACCCGAGTTGCCATACCATCATGGAATTGCCGTACCATCAGGATGAATCTGTCTGGGCATCCAAACTTCGACATAATGCGCCATAAGTAGTGTTGATCAAGCACCAAAGTGCTCAGGTGGTCTACCGAGCACCCGAGTATAATGGGAGTCAATGGGAGAACCCAAGCAATCAACCAAGCATCCCCTGCTCTGAAGAGGGGAGGGTGCCTGGTTCATAGGAAAAGGTCAGAAATTGATGGAAACACCACCGAAATGGTTTGGGAACAGCATAGGGAGAATGTCACAATGCATCTTGGACTCCCAGGTCACTGCTGGGAACCATGTTGTCCGTGTAGTATGCCACTTTTACAGACTGACAATAATACGCACAAGACCGAAAAATTGTTCAGAAACATTTTTTCCTGTATATTTACTTGTATATAAAGTGCAAGTGCTGCCAAAAATTACAAGGAAGAGGTACTCTGATACAACCTGTATATCACATAATGGAGGGCCTTATTTACATTGTGGTACAATAGTTCAGGTAGTGGGACTCCTACACTCATAAAGCCTATGTGAAAGGGCTGCCAAAAATTACCGACACATAAAGGAGGGCATCATACACACCCTTGAAAAATTATGATTGATGGCCTGCTGGTGACCCTCAAAAACATTTGGAGCAAGGGCCTGTTGATCTGACCATCTAAAAAATTAGAGGCAAGGGCCTGCTGCCGCATTGGTTACTCTAGATAACCTCTGGGCGATTGCACGTCCCCGTGACGGCGACAATCCATTCAGAGGTCTGTCCTATCAACTTTCAATGTTCTTTTCTGCGCCTACCATGGTGATCACGGGGAATCAGGGTTCGATGCCAGAGAAACGGCTACCACATCCAAGGGAGGACAGTGGCTGAAATCTGATTGGCTGTTGTCTTGCCTCTCTTTTTCCTAATTGTGAGCCACCCAGAGAGGGTGGGTCAAGTTATTAAATTGTGAGCCACCCAGAGAGGGTGGGTCAAGTTATTAAAGCACAAGCATCCAAGAAAGGCAGCAGGCGCGCAGCAATTACCCACTCCCGACTCTGGGAGGTAGTGACGATAAATAACAAGAGGCCCTGTTATTGGAATGAGTACACTTTCCGTTAACGAGGATCTATTGGAGGGCAAGACTGGTGCCAGCAGCCGACTTGCTCCCAGCCCCCACAATGTTCAACCAGTGTGCCATTATGGTGAGGATTGTGTTGACCAGACTCTTGGCTACTGAGACTGGACTTGTAGGTGAGGCCGCTTTGTTGACTCTAGGCGATCGTATGTCCCTGTGACGGCGAAAAAATCATTTAGATGTCTGCCCTATAGACTTTGGAGCAATTTTTCAACAAGGACCTTCTGGTATAGCACAGTTTTTCTTGTCCTCTCCACCAGAGAAATTAGAGATGAGAAGTTCTCTTTGTAGCAGGGGTCGAGAAGGGTGAATAACCAGTAATCCTTGTTGTCTAAAATGCGTATAAGGCTCGGGTTGTGGTAAAAAGGCAGCCTAACATAAAGTCAGCCATGTGTGCCAGAGTACCAACAGGCAAGACTTCTCTGTCGTCATCAGAAGGTGAGCTGACCCTGTAAAAGATTGTAGGTGAGTGCCTACAGGTGAGCTGACCCTATAAAACATTATATGTGAGGGCCTGCAGGTGAGCTGACCCTGTAAAAGATTGTAGGTGAGGGCCTGTAGATGAGCTGACCCTGTAAAAGATTGTAGGTGAGGGTCTGTAGGTAAGCTGACCCTGTAAAACGTTATATGTGAGGGCCTACAGATAAGCTGAACGTGTAAAAAATTTTATGTGAGGGCCTGCAAGTGAGCTGACCCTGTGAAACATTATATGTGAGGGCCTGCAGGTGAGCTGACCCTCTAAAAAATTATATGCGAGGGCCTGCAGGTGAGCTGACCCAGTAAAAAATGATACGCGAGGGTATATATGCAAGGGCATTATATGCGACGAATAAGCATGTTGATATGATGGAAGAGGGGTAGGAGGATGAGAAAAGGAAGATTTAACCATATACCCTTTTTTGTGGTGGAAGGGGTGCATGGGAATACAGTGTATTGAGTACATTAAACAACACATTTAAAGTGCCTTTGTTCATCCGCTTTCTGCTGGTGGAGTTGAGAAGTCAGGGGCAATCCAGTCAACCTGTCAGCATTTTCAGTTGACAGGCGGATACGCTTATCTATTATAATGCCACCAGCAACACCAAATACTCCAAGGCGTAGAGCGCCAGTTTGTGCCACGTGTCCAGGCAGGGGAGTGCAGCCTTAGTCCTGGAGGGCAAATCCAGTCAAGTGGCCTATTTTTAGCCCCACCCATTATTAAAAGCCCCTCCTACATATAATAGGCTACTCACAACAAACACTGTACAGCTGAAATTCTATTGTTGAGGCCTGTCTCTACACATCATACGGAGAGGGGAGGACCTGTCCTGGCTGCACTACCTGCTTCACATTATACAATAAACAGCAGGCTACAGCCAGGAAGCTCCTCCTCTCTCCTCCCTCCCCAGATCCTGCTCAGGGCTTGTGGTTCCCCCCACCATCTGCCACCCGCCGTGGCCTGCTTCCCCCTTTGGCCGTCCTCACCCAGGTCTGAATCCTCCTTCTGCACCCCATACCTCTTACATAGCACCCCATACCTCTTACATCCAGTGATTTCACCTTTGTTGTACAATCGTGGCCAAAAGTTTTGAGAATTACATAAATATTGGAAATTGGAAAAGTTGCTGCTTAAGTTTTTATAATAGCAATTTGCATATACTCCAGAATGTTATGAAGAGTGATCAGATGAATTGCATAGTCTTCTTTGCCATGAAAATTAACTTAATCACAAAAAACCTTTCCACTGCATTTCATTGCTGTCATTAAAGGACCTGCTGAGATCATTTCAGTAATCGTCTTGTTAACTCAGGTGAGAATGTTGACGAGCACAAGGCTGGAGATCATTATGTCAGGCTGATTGGGTTAAAATGGCAGACTTGACCTGTTAAAAGGAGGGTGATGCTTGAAATCATTGTTTTTCCATTGTTAACCATGGTGACCTGCAAAAAACGCGTGCATCCATCATTGCGTAGCATAAATATGGCTTCACAGGCAAGGATATTGTGGCTACTAAGATTGCACCTCAATCAACATTTTATAGGATCATCAAGAACTTCAAGGAAAGCGGTTCAATTCTTGTTAAGGCGGCTTCAGGGCGTCCAAGAAAGTCCAGCAAGCGCCAGGATCGTCTCCTAAAGAGGATTCAGCTGAGGGATCAGAGTGCTACCAGTGCAGAGCTTGCTTAGGAATGGCAGCAGGCAGGTGTGAGCGCATCTGCACGCACAGTGAGGCGAAGACTTTTGGAAGATGGCCTGGTGTCAAGAAGGGCAGCAAAGAAGCCACTTCTCTCCCAAAAAAACATCAGGGCCAGATTGATCTTCTGCAGAAAATATGGTGAATGGACTGCTGAGGACTGGGGCAAAGTCATATTCTCTGATGAAGCCTTTTTCCGATTGTTTCGGGCATCAGGAAAAAGGCTTGTCCGGAGAAGAAAAGGTGAGCGCTACCATCAGTCCTGTGTCATGCCAACAGTAAAGCATCCTGAGACCATTCATGTGTGGGGTTGCTTCTCATCCAAGGGAGTGGGCTCACTCACAATTTTGCCCAAAAACACAGCCATGAAATAAAGAATGGTACCAAAACACCCTCCAACAGCAACTTCTTCCAACAATCCAACAACAGTTTGGTGAAGAACAATGCATTTTTCAGCACGATGGAGCACCGTGCTATAAGGCAAAAGTGATAACTAAGTGGCTCGGGGACCAAAACGTTGACATTTTGGGTCCATGGCCTGGAAACTCCCCAGATCTTAATCCCATTGAGAACTTGTGGTCAATCCTCAAGAGGCGGGTGGACAAACAAAAACCCACTAATTCTGACAAACTCCAAGAAGTGATTATGAAAGAATGAGTTGCTATCAGTCAGGAATTGGCCCAGAAGTTGATTGAGAGCATGCCCAGTCGAATTGCAGAGGTCCTGAAAAAGAAGGGCCAACACTGCAAATACTGACTCTTTGCATAAATGTCATGTCATTGTCGATAAAAGCCTTTGAAACGTATGAAGTGCGTGTAATTATATTTCACTACATCACAGAAACAACTGAAACAAAGATCTAAAAGCAGTTTAGCAGCAAACTTTTTGAAAACAAATATTTGTGTCATTCTCAAAACTTTTGGCCACGACTGTAGATGTTCTCTTTTTTTATCTTCTCCATTCAGTCCAGACCGCCATGATGATTTTTCAGCCATCTCCTGTCTCTGCAGAGATTGGCAAACAGACATCGGTTTCCCACATGTCCATCATCTTCATATCTTCTGAACACCCTTTCCTGCCACCCCAATACTATACTGCAGAAACAGTCCGCTTGGAAATACTACTACTACACAGATAGTGCCCCCTTCAACAATTATTGGCACACAGTGCTCTAAAAAATAACTGTGCCTAATCCAATACAAAAGGCCCCTTTAGAGCCCCCACTTCCCCATAGTGCCCCCAAATAATGCCCCTATAGTGCCAACAGATGCCCCTTTAGAACCCCCAGATGCCCCCATCGTGCTCCTCTCCCCCATGGTGCCCCCCCATAACGTGCCAGTAAGAAATGCAACCATAGTGCCCCCCCTAAAATGGGCAAGAAATAAATGCCCCCAGAATGCCACCCCCAAAAAAATGGGGCTGTAAGAAATGCCAGCTCCCCTCATAGTGCCAGCATCCCCCGCAAAGGAAAAAAGCCAAAACACTAATGCTTACATCCATCAGCAGTGATGCAATGCAGGCCTCTTCCGGCCTGTGTCCCCCGCTGTGTGCTGCCCGGCTCAGGCGGCGCAATGATAATGACGTCATGGCGCCGCCTGAGACTGCCTCTAATACGCTGCTGGCATTGGTGCCTGCGGCCAGTCCTGAGGACAGCGATACAGATGAATATTGAGATGAGCGCTTCCACTACGGAAGCGCTCATCTCCAACTGCCTGCCGCCACCACCGCCACCGCAATTACATCCAGGGCCGCGCCGCCTGTGGTGATCGGCAGTGCGGCCCTGAGAAATAAATAAAAAAATATATATATTTGTTAAAAATACCGTTTTTTGGAGGCGGACTGGGGGGCAATTGCTTGGACACCCGGTAGTTGTAAGGCACTGAAGGATCACTGAGGACGCCGACACCGTCTGCTACGTACTCCTTCACCATCTTCCAAAACTTTTCCCTTCTTGTGAAAAGCGCCATACTGCTGAACACCTAACCCTTTGCAAGGGAGATTTCCGCAAGGGGGTCCTCTGTGGAACAGTTGTGGGACTGTGTGGTGTGGCCCACCTTCTCCCTTTTGCCACCCCACTGCCTCTACCAGCCTTTTGTGGTGCTGCAGATCCCTCCCGCTCTGTACTGCTGTCCTCGCTTGGCTTTCCGCCATCCCAGGTTGGGTCAATGACTTCATCGTCCACCACCTCCTCTTCCTCACTGATCATCCTCTTGATTTGTTGACCTAACCACAACCTCAGTGATTGACAACTGTGTATCATCCTGACACACATGATATTGCACAGATGTCACAAGTCACTGCAGACACCCTTCTATAGGAAAAGTACATAAAAGTACAGGAAAAATATACTAGTTTTCACTTATATTTTTTCTATCTCTGGCCCTATATATTATGTTGCTGCCACCACCAACATTTTTCAACTAAATAGATTGCGATCACACTCCCTACACTATTTGTCCCTTCCTAAGAGCAGCTCTCCCTAACTAATAATGAGCCGAACAAGCGCCATCGGGTGCTATATAGCACCCAATCATGTGTTCCGGCCAGCCAATCACTGTAATGCCAGTAACCAACAAGGCTACGGCATTACAGTGATGGCAGTACTTACGGACGGATTTTCATCTGACGGATTTTCTGTAACTCCTCCTGTGTGCACACAGGAGCGCACATTGTCTCCCTTCCTCCTCCTTTTCCCCAGGATGGCAGAGCAGTGCAGACTGTCAGCTGTAAGGGGCTAACCATGCTTGCACGGTTAATGTCAACCCCCCCTCAGGATGGCCGAGCAGTGTGGCACAAGTCTAGACTCTAGTCACCAAGGGACCGCTGCATGGAGGGGCTATCCATCGGGCCGCTGCTCTGCTGTGGCAGCGGCCGATACTTGAAGGGTAAACTGAGGGAAGGAGCTCCCTCCCCCATCGGGGTGCTAAACTGCTGTGGCAGCATCCCGATGGTTACCATGGCAACCGTACGCCTTCACAGGCATCCGGCTTGCCGTGGTAGCTCCTACTAAAGGCAGGAGCCTGATCAGGCTAGTGTGAATGACAATACACTGCAGTACACTATACCAGGAAAATAGGAAGGAGATCATTATATGTACTGGGCACTACTGGGTAGGAATTGAGAAGCATCATATACTGGCACTTCGGGGAAACATATTTTATATAGTTGCATGAAAAAGTATGTGAACCCTTTGGAATGATATGGATTTCTGCACAAATTGGTCATAAAATGTGATGTGATCTTCATCTAAGTCACAACAATAGACAATCACAGTCTGCCTAAACTAATAACACACACACAATTAAATGTTACCATGTTGTTATTGAACACACCATGTAAACATTCACAGTGCAGGTGGAAAAAGTATGTGAACCCTTGGATTTAATAACTGGTTGAACCTCCTTTGGCAGCAATAACTTCAACCAAACGTTTCCTGTAGTTGCAGATCAGACGTGTACAACGGTCAGGAGTAATTATTCACCATTCCTCTTTACAGAACTGTTTCAGTTCAGCAATATTCTTGGGATGTCTGGTGTGAATCGCTTTCTTGAGGTCATGCCACAGCATCTCAATCGGGTTGAGGTCAGGACTCTGACTGGGCCACTCCAGAAGGCGTATTTTCTTCTGTTTAAGCCATTCTGTTGTTGATTTACTTCTATGCTTTGGGTCATTGTCCTGTTGCAACACCCATCTTCTGTTGAGCTTCAGCTGGTGGACAGATGGCCTTAAGTTCTCCTACAAAATGTCTTGATAAACTTGGGAATTCATTTTTCCTTCGATGATAGCAATCCGCCCAGGCCCTGACGCAGTAAAGCAGCCCCAAACCATGATGCCCCCACCGCCATACTTCACAGTTGGGATGAGGTTTTGATGTTGGTGTGCTGTACCTCTTTTTCTCCACACATAGTGTTGTGTGTTTCTTCCAAACAACTCAACTTTGGTTTCATCTGTCCACAGAATATTTTGCCAGTACTGCTGTGGAACATCCAGGTGCTCTTGTGCAAACTGTAAACGTGCAGCAATGTTTTTTTGGACAGCAGTGGCTTCCTCTGTGGTATCCTCCCATGAAATCCATTCTTGTTTAGTGTTTTACGTATCGTAGATTCGCTATCAGGGATGTTAGCATATGCCAGAGACTTTTGTAAGTCTTTAGCTGACACTCTAGGATTCTTCTTCACCTCATTGAGCAGTCTGCGCTGTGCTCTTGCAGTCATCTTTACAGGGCGGCCACTCCTAGGGAGAGTAGCAGCAGTGCTGAACTTTCTCCATTTATAGACAATTTGACTTACCATGGACTGATGAACAGCAAGGCTTTTGGAGATACTTGTATAACCCTTTCCAGCTTTATGCAAGTCAACAATTCTTAATCGTAGGTCTTCTGAGAGCTCTTTTGTGCGAGGCATCATTCACATCAGGCAATGCTTCTTGTGAAAGGCAAACCCAGAACTGGTGTGTGTTTTTTATAGGGCAGCTGTAACCAACACCTCCAATCTCATCTCATTGATTGGACTCCAGTTGGCTGACACGTCACTCTAATTAGCTCTTGGAGATGTCATTAGTCTAGGGGTTCACATACTTTTTCCACCTGCACTGTGAATGTTTACATGGTGTGTTCAATAAAAACATGATAACATTTAATTCTTTGTGTGTTATTAGTTTAAGCAGACTGTGATTGTCTATTGTTGTGACTTAGATGAAGATCAGATCCCATTTTATGACCAATTTGTGCAGAAATCCATATCATTCATAAGGGTTCACATACTTTTTCTTGCAACTGTATATATACAGGGAGTGCAGAATTATTAGGCAAGTTGTATTTTTGAGGATTAATTTTATTATTGAACAACAACCATGTTCTCAATGAACCCAAAAAACTCATTAATATCAAAGCTGAATATTTTTGGAAGTAGTTTTTAGTTTGTTTTTAGTTTTAGCTTTTTTAGGGGGATATCTGTGTGTGCAGGTGACTATTACTGTACATAATTATTAGGCAACTTAACAAAAAACAAATATATACCCATTTCAATTATTTATTTTTACCAGTGAAACCAATATAACATCTCAACATTCACAAATATACATTTCTGACATTCAAAAACAAAACAAAAACAAATCAGTGACCAATATAGCCACCTTTCTTTGCAAGGACACTCAAAAGCCTGCCATCCATGGATTCTGTCAGTGTTTTGATCTGTTCACCATCAACATTGCGTGCAGCAGCAACCACAGCCTCCCAGACACTGTTCAGAGAGGTGTACTGTTTTCCCTCCTTGTAAATCTCACATTTGATGATGGACCACAGGTTCTCAATGGGGTTCAGATCAGGTGAACAAGGAGGCCATGTCATTAGATTTTCTTCTTTTATACCCTTTCTTGCCAGCCACGTTGTGGAGTACTTGGACGCGTGTGATGGAGCATTGTCCTGCATGAAAATCATGTTTTTCTTACCTTGCAGACTTCTTCCTGTACCACTGCTTGAAGAAGGTGTCTTCCAGAAACTGGCAGTAGGACTGGGAGTTGAGCTTGACTCCATCCTCAACCCAAAAAGGCCCCACAAGCTCATCTTTGATGATACCAGCCCAAACCAGTACTCCACCTCCACCTTGCTGGCATCTGAGTCGGACTGGAGCTCTCTGCCCTTTACCAATACAGCCATCTGGCCCATCGAGACTCACTCTCATTTCATCAGTCCATAAAACCTTAGAAAAATCAGTCTTGAGATATTTCTTGGCCCAGTATTGACTTTTTAGCTTGTGTGTCTTGTTCAGTGGTGGTCGTCTTTCAGCCTTTCTTACCTTGGCCATGTCTCTGAGTATTGCACACCTTGTGCTTTTGGGCACTCCAGTGATGTTGCAGCTCTGAAATATGGCCAAGCTGGTGGCAAGTGGCATCTTGGCAGCTGCACGCTTGACTTTTCTCAGTTCATGGGCAGTTTTTTTGCGCCTTGGTTTTTCCACACGCTTCTTGCGACCCTGTTGACTATTTTGAATGAAACGCTTGATCGTTCGATGATCACGCTTCAGAAGCTTTGCAATTTTAAGAGTGCTGCATCCCTCTGCAAGATATCTCACTATTTTTTGACTTTTCTGAGCCTGTCAAGTCCTTCTTTTGACCCATTTTGCCAAAGGAAAGGAAGTTGCCTAATAATTATGCACACCTGATATAGGGTGTTGATGTCATTAGACCACACCCCTTCTCATTACAGAGATGCACATCACCTAATATGCTTAATTGGTAGTAGGCTTTCGAGCCTATATAGCTTGGAGTAAGACAACATGCATAAAGAGGATGATGTGGTCAAAATACTCATTTGCCTAATAATTCTGCACGTAGTGTATATATATATACTGGCACTATGGGGGGAGCATTATATATTGGGACTAGTGGGGGGCACTACAAGGGGACATTAGAGCCACTGGGAGCATTATGGTTATATTTTTACTACTAGAGTACTGTAGGGGCATTATTATTATTTGACGCAATATTGAGGGCATTGCTAGTATCTTGGGGCCTATCTTCGGAAATATTATCACTATTGGGGCACTATTACTAATGAGGGCAGTGTGGGTGTATGGTATAGTAAGTATATTGTTTGTGGAGCACACCAGACACAGTATTAGCAGTAGCTTCAAGAGGTTCTCCAAGTTCTTTCATGTTGATGACCTCTCCTCGGGATAGGTCATTAATTTCAGATTGGCAGGGGTCCGACACCCCCGACGATCAGCAGTTTGAGGAGATGGCGTTGTCTGTGCACACGTGCCGTCTCCCTTCTCTCTTCCTACTCTGCTGCTGTATGTCTAAGGCCTCATGCACATGACCGTATGTGTTTTGCGGTCCTCAAATTTCAGATCCGAAAAAAATAATAATGATGTTCCGTATGGCATCCGTTTTATTTGCGGATCTATTGTAATAAAGCCTATCCTTGTCCGCAAACTAGAAAAAAATAGGACATGCACAATTTTTTTTGCGGACTATGGAACGGACATACTGATGCGGACAGCACATGGTGTGCTGTCTGCATTTTTTCGGACCCATTGAAATGAGGTGAAGAGTCCCAAGCCGTCATTTCTTAGTGAAAAGGGCAGTACCATCCCTGCACACACATGTAGAACAGAAGGTGGGCCAATCCTTGAGCCTGTCGGTGACTGCCAAAGTGCACAGCAGCGCCAACGTGTGGAGCTGTAACTACGGTCAGGGAGAATACATGTCCTTTATTGCCCACTGGGCGAATGTGGTTTCTGCACAGCCACACCAGCAACTTGGACAGGTCCTGTGACAATGTCCGCCTCTGCCTCCTCATCTTCCACCATGTCCTCAGCTTCCACTGCAGGGACAAGTAACAGTTCCCCTTCAGCATACCACATGTGCAGGGCTCGGCGGTGTCACGCTGTTCTGCACCTGGCTTGCCTTGGCGAACGGAGTCACACAGGGGAGCAACTGCTACATGTGATGCATCAAAAAATCTAATCCTGGCTTTCTCCCCGACAACTCAAAATCGGAACTATGGTGACCGACAACGGGAAGAACATTGTGTTGGCGCTGCATCAAGGAAGGCTGAGCCATGCGCCCTGCATGGCACACATGTTCAATCTGGTTGTCCAGCGGTTCCTGAAGTCTTCCACCCATTCTCAAGACATCCTAAAAATGGGCAGGAAACTTTGCATGCACTTCAGCCACTCATATACCACAAAGCATACCCTCCTTGAGTTGCAGCGGCAGAACGGCATCCCCCAACATAGGCTGATCTGAGACGTTTCCACCCGTTGGAATTCCACCCTCCATATGTTGGACCGACTATATATACAGAGAAAGGCCATCAATGATTTCTTGATGATGTAAGCGGATAGGAGTACTCCCCTGTGTAACTTCGATGTCAGCTACTGGCAGCTCATGCGTGACACCTGCCGTTTGCTCAGCCCCTTTAAGGACGCCACATTATTTGTCAGTCGCCAGGACTACAGGATGAACGTCGTCATTCCACTGCTTCATGTCCTGGAACAGATGGTGGTAACAATGGCTGGTCAGAGGACAGGAGACGTGGCGCCTCGATATCACGGCCACATGACCCTGTGGGGGCTGAACTGGAGGAGGAGGGGGAAAAAGACATTGGACTCCTCCTGCTGCTGCCATCTACACACTATGTCACCTTGCCACTGTCACAACCAGACATCTGAGAAGCTCTGACAGATGCCTTTCAGAACCTCCTCCTTGAGCTTTCTTTGTTTTGGTTTTCAGTTCCTCATCTCGTTAGCCTCTCTCAGCTGTCTTGTAGTTGGACTGATTGCATCCCTTTAAATTCCTCCCCATATTGCATTAGTGTGCGGTTTATACAACTTCCTGGAGTGTGTGTGCATGCTGATCCTATTTCCCAGTCTTCTACAAGATAAGTGTTGTACATTCATTTGTGATTTTATGCTTGCTGGATCCCAGGTGACCCTGACTCCCTCCGTGTCTAGTGTAGGGAGCCGGTGGTCGTGTCCCCTTACTATTGTAGGGTGTTCAGGTGTCATATAGTCGAGGTACGAGGATATGCGATCATCCACCATTGGGGTGTTCGCATAGGCTGAGCAGTCAGGGAGAGTGCCAGGTCTTATGCAGGGGTCTATCTTTTGTTCCTTAGTTTTGGATCCAGTGAGTCATATGTTCATTTTGTATTGTCTTGTTTCCTGTACACCTTCCGTGACAGCCACTCTGTGGTCTCCTCCTGCTGCTGCCATCTCCACACTATGTCACCTTGCCACTCTTTGGGATCCTGCTGCTGCCATCTGCACACTATGTCACCTTGCCACTCGCTGGCCTCCTCATACTGCTTCCATCTCCTCATTGGGACACTCTGTGGTCTCCTCATGCTGTTCCCGCCCTCCCCACTTCATGACTGGTCCACAATTTCGGCCTGGCTGACATCATCATTTATCTGACCTTTCTTCTGATCTGTCATAAGGAAGGAAAAATGAGACGCACAACGGATGCTGTCTGTGTAGCAGCTGTAAGGCCTGTATGGTCCCATTAAAATTGGCTTATGATTTGGTAGCCTGAAGCAGGAGTGGGTACAAAACACAGAAGACATGCAAATATTCCATTCACGTGTCATCTCTGTTTTAGATCCACTCCAGTTTTTTTTCTGGCATTAGCAATACTGATGGATTATTGAGCAAATGCTGACCGTGTGAAGGCGTATGCTCCACAGACAGGATCCGTTTTTAGTGAGTTATTGTTCTGCCGGATCAGGAAGGGCAAATTAATCAGTGACGTCAACACAAACTTACTGCTGACACCCTCTCCACTCTGTTGGGGGGGGGGGAGGCTCTACTTGTATAAGCGTTTAATAGAACATGTTCTGTAGACATCTATGTGGAATCAGCTGATGACGGTGTAAAAAAAGTGCGCTTCTTCTTTACACTAACATCGACCTGTAAGTATTTGTAACACTTGAGTTATTTGGTCAGTTTTGGCCCCGTGACTGTCCAAATAAGTTAAGTGTGCATTGTGATTCTAATAGTGACGCCGCTCATCTGCATGTCAGGCTGACTGACAGTATTATTTCACTACCCCAGCACACTCCCTATGCGTGTTACTGCAAGGCACAGTGTTCTACACCTATATAAAGGCTCTATGCAGCCTGGAAATAGCCTTTTTTTTATTGTGATTCGCTGCAAATATATTTGGATCGAATTGATTTTTTTTAATTCACTTATCTCTGGTACAGATTCTCTACAGCACATGGAGGTAGCAGCAGTTCTAGAGAAGTAGGCTCCACAGTCAGCTCAGTACTGGCGCAAGTACACTGCTTTGCTCCCACCTGTGCTAGTTACTAAAGTTACTAATAACTAAAACCTCAATGAAGGAGATGAGCAGCAAGTCTGTAGGTTGGCAACTGAGTGTGGCACCTATTTCTTTAGTACGCATGCATATACCGTAACTGGCTCTTCCTCCACGTACTCTAAGAGATGGGAATCTGTACACCTCAAAACTACAGACTTACTGGAACTTCATGAGGCATATTTTGGCAGGATAATGGTAAAATTGATTAACGAAACATGTTCGAAATTATTTTTAAAGCATTTGGAAAAGCTTTAAAGCCAGTTATGTGAAAGTTTAGGTACGATTAAATAAAAAAAGTAGTGATTAAACATTAAAGAAATGAAATGTCTGCTGCAGCCATTGTAAAATCAAACAAAAAAGGATACAAAAGGCTAATTTAATTTAGTGAACTAATTTTTTCTCAAATCATATATTTTTCTTATCAGGAAGAAGAATTGAAGATTAAATTGCATTACTTTTTCAGTGGCATTACTTTGAGCAAAGGAATACAGTTTTTCTTCATTTTAATCTGTGACTTTACCAGAAGACTAGAAAGAGAAACGCGTAGCTCAGCTAGTGTTTGTCCACAGTAATTCAGAATTCTCTTTTGAATGAAAGTTGACACCCATCTCTATCTTATCTTTTTTATAGCAGTCCCAAAAAGTGCACCATAATGCATTGCCGTTTAGGCTTACGATACACAGATTGATTCCCAAGCACCACTCCAATTACTCTGTGCCTGACTTGGGATGGCCTTCAATCCATGCAATCCTCAAATAAGGAAAAGTCCAAGGTATCAGAGATTTCCCTTAAAATTTCAGTATTTTATTCATGTCATCTTTGAAAAACAGCAACATTTTGGCCACAAACAACCTTTTAGTGGAAGTTTCCAGTGCTATGGGCTGTACCTTATTCCTTATTACAGTTTCAGCTTGTTTCCTTACCAGTATTTGTCCCTTTTAGCTAGACTGGAAGTGGCTTAGTCACATGACCTCTGTGGCCAATCACTGGCGGCAGCGGTTGCATGTGCTTGAATGGCATGTAACTAGCAGGGACAGCAGTGCTGGAAAGGTGTATCAGCTTATACCTGTGATATGTACCCACTGTGGAGCTAGAAAAAGAAGGTAAAATTGTCCTAAGGCAAGTGCCATGCTGTTTCTTCCAAACGTGGATGTATTGCAGTATCTTCTATTGTGCACTGAGCACCCATGGACATTGTGGAACCATACGTCTCAGGATATTCATTGAGGAGAGCAGTAGTGTCGGCTATAAGTCTTTTTACTGGATTAGTGTTGGAAAGGTGAGCCTGTAGACAGCAAAGTGTTTTTGTGTATTTTTTTTTTTATGTGGCACACTTTTCAACCAGTGGGGTTGTCAACTTCTACAGCAGACAACCCTTTCAAAAGGTAAATTTGTTTATTACTACTTTATGTACACACATGAGAGGCAGTGCTAGAATCTGTCACTCCCTTATGTTGCCCTCAGGGAGGACAGCATAAAGATGGTAACAAACCCACTATAATCTACCATAAAGTATAAAAATAAAATTTTTGGGCATCTGCGACTAGAGGGGCATTGTATGGTTACTGAAAAAGTAGCAATAAATATAGCTGCATCTCCTTACTTCAAAAATTTCTACTGCAACAAAACAGAAAAAAGGCTGGGTTTATATGATTAGGTTGTTGATACAGTGTTTGAAGCCAAAGACAGGAGTTGATTCAGAAAGAGCAGATGGCTCAGTCTTTCCTTTTATACATGTCCTCCATTTATGATATGTTCCTGGATTTGGCTAAAAAACTACATAAAATAAACCTGAATGTGGAAACGTAATCTTAAAGCGAATGTGACAGACATATTTCTGCCAGTTAAAACTAGATAGTGACACATATTTTTTTCTAATCTATTATTTTCTGATTGTAGATTTTTTTTATTTAATTTTCTGAACATGGGAGTCGCCACCTGGCCTGAGCTGTTGTTCTACATGGATGATTTAAAGTGTACCTAATCTTTTGACAAACTTTTCAGTAATCAGTAGTACATAGTATTATTCCTATTGTACACACAATTTCTGGCCATTATAGGACTTGTATCTTACATTTGTTTTAGCAGTTTCCTCCCCTGTATGCTGATTCTTTAGTTTACAGTTCTCCCAGACCTGGTGGCTGGAAACTAGCTCCCATCCACTGCACACAGAAAGTAGAAGAGAACCTCCTTTTTAACCTTCTCTTACACAGAAGCAGCCCCAGGATCACAGAGAACATCATTACAGTGAAGTACTAACTTCTGTTGATGTGAATAAAGCACTTGGGCTGATATAGAAACTTCCTATTTAGCTGCAGCAGTCTTTTTGGTATCTCTCATGTAGTCCTGTCTCACGCTTGCTCACTTCTTTTCCCCTCCCCTCTTTATAGACTTGCATGGGATAATGTAATCTCATCCATCAGTAAACAGACAGCTGCCCTGGTTTCACCAAGTCATTTTAGAGAGGAGCGGGGAGTAGATAACTATAGAACAAGGCATTTCCTCTGATAAGATATATTACAAAGTTTTGAAAGGGTGAAAAGTTAGTGACCATTTATATAATGTTATTTTTTTGATGACACATTCCTTTTAAACTTGAAACTGAAAGTGTCAGGTTTCTGGGCTACTTGCAGGCTGTAGTTATACAAAATATTTCCAAGGTAACCTTGTGTAAAGGAATACTATTTTTCTTCATGTTGATCTGTGTGACTTTACCAAAAGACTGGAAAAGATTAAAACATTCGGGGCCCGGACATTAAGGGAATTACGGTGGGGGGCAGATGTCACAAGTCAGCGGGGTATGCGGATGATGTGCTTATTATAGCCTCCAATCCTGATATCTCACTTTCCTTGTTGTCTGATATGTATGAGGAATTCCATTACTTGTTGAACTTCAAGATAAGTAATGGTCACCTCATTGCATAAAATACCTTGGCTTACAGGTGTCCACAGATCCCAAAAACTGGTTCCATCTAAATTACACACCACTGGTCAGACAGATAAAGAATATAATAGGTTCTTGGAAGATTCCATATATATCGTGGTTAGGTAGGGTAAACTTGTTGAAAATGATGATAATACCAAAACTTTCGTACGTCCTACAGACTCTACCAATTTTCCTACCAAACTCCTTTTTTGCACAAATTCGGAAAATCTTTCTAAAATACATCTGGGCGAAAGGAATGTGTAGAATAGCCTTATCTACCTTGAGCAAACCTAAACACTTCAGGGGAATAGGCTTCCCGGACATAGTAAATATGTATAAAGCAGTACAATTGACGAGGATATTAGATTGGTACAAATCCCCTCCCACCAAACTATACATACGAAAAGAACAAGAAATAGTAGGATATTCACTTACACAGGCACACATATGGGTGAGCCAGGGGAAACGACTTCCACAAGGAACACCTATCTTAACGAAAGCCCCTCTCTCCTTATGGACAGGTTCGCAATTTCCTTCTAATCTTTGGGAACATCCTTCACGGCTTCTCAGTTTGAGTAATCTATTGGGCCTGAGTAGCCCTTTCAAAACCAATGTAACAGGCAACCATAGGATATTAAATAGATGCAAGTTGGGGAACATGTTAGTGGATGGTGCTTTCCCAGAATTAAATTAATTGCAGTCTAAAATTCCACAAATTAAGATAGATCCGCTGACTTATTCTCAGCTTCTATTTAACTTAAAAAATATACCAACAAAAGGTATGACACATATGTTAGAAAGAGCTCATCATGATCTTGAGAAATTGCAACAATACCAAAACTGAATTCCACCATCCTCAAAATACTAACAAAACATCCAGGGAGGCAAATTCCCTCATATATCAATGCATGGGAAAGAAAGTTGTCTAAAGAGAATATTGTAAACATATACAATAACTCATGTTGGCCATCTAGATCAGTATGCAAGAAACTTCATACAGAGTAGTTAGTAGATGGTACAAAACTCCAGTGGTATTGAACGCCATGAACCCGCTCCTGCCCGCGTCATGTTGGAGATGCCAAAGGGAGTCAGGAAACTATTTACATATATGGTGGGATTGCTCTTTGATAAAATCATTCTGGAATAAAGTGAAAATGGTAATTGACAAAGTATGTCCAAGGTCTCCATCCTTGACACCACAACTACTATTTCTAAATCTGTTACCTGATTCTACATCTACTTTAAATATCACTCTTTGGAAACAGATGATTCTAATTGCGAAAAGTATGATACCTCTATACTGGAGACAAACCCAGGCACTTTCCGTGGCACATTAGCTGCAGAAGGTGAGTCAGGTATGAGTCAGGTAGCCAGGCTGGAGGAACTGGGATCAAACACAGGTGCAGGTATGGTCAGATATCATAGGATATGGGACCCATGGCTGAAATTTGCTAGAAGCCAGGATATTCACCAATTCATGTAGGAATGATTCGGAAGTCGATCATTCTACTAGAGTTCAGAGGACCTTTCTCGCCCACTTCCTGATATTTCCTGAGGTTTACTTATGTTTCCTTACATTTATTTTGCTTCCTTAGGTTCTGAGTCTTTTTCTGCATAAATTATTCCGTTCAATTATAATTAACACTGTGATAAGCGGGTAGACTCCTTTGTTTAGTGTCTATTAAAGGATAGTTTCTGTTTCACATGATGAGTTATATAATTTAACCCATATACCCGCTGTTTTCCATGTATGTGAAAATATGCACTTTTTGCCTTTGATGATAAAAGGCAATAAATAAATAATTACAAAAAAAAAAACATTCGGGGCCTGGGCCCCTGATGTTTTGTCCCAGGCCCCGAATGTCCTGCTTGCCAGCTAGATACAACATCCTCAAGAAGGCAATACAATTTAGTCTAATGCCTTGCAAGAGCTGAAGGACCTGTGATGACATCACAGTACATGTGATCAGTTCTTAAAGGGGTATTCCCATCTTGCCATTTCATCCTCACCTGCAGCCAGCTCTGCTGTTCGTTTCCTGCTGCTAAAGCAGGGCGGGCTTAGGCAGTTTGAGTAGAGGCCGGCCACGCCTCTTTATGACTATCACACTGAGAACTCAGTCATTGCGTGCTAGTTCATGTGGATATAATAAGTCATCAGTCTGGCAGCCTACAGTGTCTGTGAAGCCCCTCCCCCTGCTGGGGAATCATCACTGAAAGAGCTATGGTCAGTGACCTCAGTGTACAGTAACAGGTGCCTGTGATGCACAGTTTTACACACATAATCTCAGTCTTATCTTTTACAAAACCATTCTGGGCAGCAAAAACTATAATTCCATATTATACATTAGCCCAAAAGCATGTTAGCTAGTAGACTTATAATCTGTGCTTTTGAATCCTTTAAAACATGACCAACCCCACCCACCAGCACTGATGCAGATTTGTTTCCATTACAGCTGTACTACAATTGTGTATAAACCTTACACTATGTATCTGTATAGATGCATATACAGCTCAGCTACATGTGTCTTCCCCAATCCGCTAACATCAGTTTGGCTGAATGGCTTCCTATACAGCTCTGATACATCTTTATTCCCTTTCCCCACTAGAAATATGTCTGAACAGCTTCAGATACAGCTCTGCTACATCTGTCTATCTCTCAATCGCAACAGCACTGAGGCTTAAACACTGCATATACAGCTCTGCTACATCTGTCTATTTCCTTCTCCCCCAAGCACTGTCGCTAAACCGCCTCATATACAGCTCAGCTACATCTGTCTATTTATCTCTCCCCCCAGGACTGTGACTGAACCGCCTCATATACAGCTCTGCTACATCTGTCTAGTTATCTATCCCCCCAGCACTGTGGCTGAACCACCTCATATACAGCTCTGCTACATCTGTCTATTTATCTCTCCCCCAAGCACTGTGGATGAACTGCTTCAGATAGAGCTCTGCTACATCTGTCTATTTATCTCTCCCCCAAGCACTGTGGATGAACTGCTTCAGATAGAGCTCTGCTACATCTGTCTATTTATCTCTCCCCCAAGCACTGTGGCTTAACCTCCTCATATACAGCTCTGCTACATCTGTCTATTTATCTCTCCCCCCAGGACTGTGACTGAACCGCCTCATATACAGATCTGCTACATCTGTCTATTTATCTCTCCCCCAAGCACTGTGGCTGAACCGACTCATATACAGCTCTGCTACATCTGTCTATTTATCTCTCCCCCAAGCACTGTGGCTGAACCTCCTCATATACAGCTCTGCTACATCTGTCTATTTATCTCTCCCCCAAGCACTGTGGCTTAACCTCCTCATATACAGCTCTGCTACATCTGTCTATTTATCTCTCCCCCCAGGACTGTGACTGAACCGCCTCATATACAGATCTGCTACATCTGTCTAGTTATCTATCCCCCCAGCACTGTGGCTGAACCACCTCATATACAGCTCTGCTACATCTGTCTATTTATCTCTCCCCCAAGCACTGTGGATGAACTGCTTCAGATAGAGCTCTGCTACATCTGTCTATTTATCTCTCCCCCAAGCACTGTGGATGAACTGCTTCAGATAGAGCTCTGCTACATCTGTCTATTTATCTCTCCCCCCAGGACTGTGACTGAACCGCCTCATATACAGATCTGCTACATCTGTCTATTTATCTCTCCCCCCAGGACTGTGACTGAACCTCCTCATATACAGCTCTGCTACATCTGTCTATTTATCTCTCCCCCAAGCACTGTGGCTGAACCTCCTCATATACAGCTCTGCTACATCTGTCTATTTATCTCTCCCCCAAGCACTGTGGCTGAACCTCCTCATATACAGCTCTGCTACATCTGTCTATTTATCTCTCCCCCCAGGACTGTGACTGAACCGCCTCATATACAGATCTGCTACATCTGTCTATTTATCTCTCCCCCCAGCACCGTGGCTGATACGCCTCATATACAGCTCTGCTACATCTGTCTATTTATCTCTCCCCCCAGCACTGTGGCTGAACCGACTCATACACAGCCTTGCTACATCTGTCTTTCCCTCCCCCACAAGCACTGTGGCTAAACAGCTTTCAATACCACTCTGCTACATCTGCCACTAAATAAAATTGTCCTCCATTGTCCCTCCACTCTCCTCCGATCGCTCCAATGCACAACCCATCTATGCCCAGGTCGATACAGAGTCCGCGCTGCATAATTTTTTTTTCAGTATGAGATGACGGTTTGTTTGATTGGTACTATTTTGGGGGGCATATGCCTTTTTGATCACTTGGTATTACACTTTTTGTGATGTAAGGTGACAAAAAATGGCTTTTTTGGCACGTTATTTTTTTTTAATGGTGTTCACTAGGGTTGAGCGAACCCGAACTGCAAAGTTCGGGTTCGTACCGAACTTTAGGATTTTTGGACCCCGGACCCAAACATTTCAGTAAAAGTTCGGGTTCGGTGTTCGGCGCTTTCTTGGCGCTTTTTGAAAGGCTGTCAACAAGCGGTTAACTGTCTGACCTTAGAAGCCATCACAGCCATGCCTACTAATGGCATGGCTGTGACTGGCCAGTTCAGCATGTGACCCAGGCTCTATATAAGCTGGAGTCACATAGCGCTGCACGTCACTCTGCTGTTACAAGTGTAGGGAGAGGATGCTGCTGGACTGGTGACTTCAGGGAGAGAATAGGACAGAATCTAACTCAGCGATCTACAGAGAAATAGTTTTGAAACAACAACCAAGAGAGTATATATAAATCCTTGCAAATAAAATATATATTTATTGATAATTTAAAAGAGTGTACAAAACACTGTCATGATAAATAGTACGAGTATCCAAAGTTTAGGTACTGCATCTATAGCGTCCAATTACTTGTACAATCAATACACATGGGTCATAAATCAATATATAGAGGGAACATAATGTGCGTGACTAACTGAACTATCTGTGTAATACAATATAAAGTGACTAGTGCATGATGATGAACAAAATATGAAGTTTGTAAATACCTGTGTGGTGACGATATGGACGAAGGTACTGCTCCTCTGCGCGTTTCGTCGTAAATGACTTCCTCAGGAGAAATATAAATAGTTGTGTGGGTGCAGGGCACAATCATTTTACCCTGCCCTGAGCCCATTGACCAAAAAACAACAACTTTTATCTGTCTGTTAGTTAGGTGGGCGGCCATTTTATGCAAGCTCAGTGCACCAGCATTGCATCTGAGCTTTTGGGACATTGCAAATCACCATTTATTTGTGGTCAAAAGTTTTGAGAATTACATAAATATTGGAAATTGGAAAAGTTGCTGCTTAAGTTTTTATAATAGCAATTTGCATATACTCCAGAATGTTATGAAGAGTGATCAGATGAATTGCATAGTCCTTCTTTGCCATGAAAATTAACTTAATCCCAAAAAAAACTTTCCACTGCATTTAATTTCTGTCATTAAAGGACCTGCTAAGATCATTTCAGTAATCGTCTTGTTAACTCAGGGGAGAATGTTGACGAGCACAAGGCTGGAGATCATTATGTCAGGGTGATTGGGTTAAAATGGCAGACTTGACCTGTTAAAAGGAGGGTGATGCTTGAAATCATTGTTTTTCCATTGTTAACCATGGTGACCTGCAAAGAAACACGTGCAGCCATCATTGCATTGCATAAAAATGGCTTCACAGGCAAGGATATTGTGGCTACTAAGATTGCACCTCAATCAACAATTTATAGGATCATCAAGAACTTCAAGGAAAGAGGTTTAATTATTGTTAAGAAGGCTTCAGGGCATCCAAGAAAGTCCAGCAAGCGCCAGGATTGTCTCCTAAAGAGTATTCAGCTGCGGGATCGGAGTGCCACCAGTGCAGAGTTTGCTCAGGAATGGCAGCAGGCAGGTGTGAGCGCATCTGCACGCACAGTGAGGCGAAGACTTTTGGAAGATGGCCTGGTGTCAAGAAGGGCAGCAAAGAAGCCACTTCCCCCCTAAAAAAAACAGGGCCAGATTGATCTTCTGCAGAAAATATGGTGAATGGACTGCTGAGGACTGGGGCAAAGTCATATTCTCCGATGAAGCCTCTTCCCGATTGTTTGGAGCATCAGGAAAAAGGCTTGTCCGGAGAAGAAAAGGTGAGCGCTACCATCAGTCCTGTGTCATGCCAACAGTAAAGCATCCTGAGATCATTCATGTGGGGGTACCAAAACACCCTCCAACAGCGACTTATTCCAACAATCCAACAACAGTTTGGTGAAGAACAATGCATTTTCCAGCACAGTGGAGAACCGTGCCATAAGGCAAAAGTGATAACTAAGTGGCTCGGGGACCAAAACGTTGACATTTTGGGTTCATGGCCTGGAAACTCCCCAGATCTTAATCCCATTGAGAACTTGTGGTCAATCCTCAAGAGGCGGGTGGACAAACAAAAACCCACTAATTCTGACAAACCGCAAGAAGTGATTATGAAAGAATGGGTTGCTATCAGTCAGGAATTGGCCCAGAAGTTGATTGAGAGCATGCCCAGTCAAATTGCAGAGGTCCCGAATAAGAAGGGCCAACACTGCAAATACTGACTTTTTGCATAAATGTCATGTAATTGTCGATAAATGCCTTTGAAACATATGAAGTGCATGTAATTATATATTTTACTACATCACAGAAACAACTGAAACAAAGATCTAAAAGCAGTTTAGCAGCAAACTTTGTGAAAACTAATATTTGTGTCATTCTCAAAACTTTTGGCCACGACTGTACAACATCTGGATTAGTCAGTGTGCAATTTAAGCTAGAAATACAGCCATCATTTTCTGGGGTTTTAAAAACACTTTTTTTGCCAAAAAACTGTATTTCCTGATCTGCAAGTGTTAAATATATACAGCTTTCATATTCTGTTACAAAAACCCCCCACTTTTTTGGCAATCTACAACATCTGGATTAGTCAGTGTGCAATTTAAGCTAGAAATACACCCATCATTTTCTGGGGTTTTAAAAACACACTTTTTTGCAAAAAAACCCACTATTTTTAGGCCTTGCAGCATCAGCACGTGTGAAATTACAGGCTTATATACTGCTGTAAAATTCTGTTGTTAAACACTCGTTTGGGCCCAAAAAAATTTGTTGGCAGCCTTTGATGCAGATGTCATTGTGAGATACACCCTTAATACATTTGGGTTAGATTCAGAGATTTGAAATAGTGCATTTGGTGCACCAATATTGAATTCAGGCCTACAGTGGGTCAGGCCATGTGAGATACACCCTGTATATACAGGGCTTATACAAACCGGATTCCAAAAAAGTTGGGACACTATACAAATCGTGAATAAAAACTGAATGCAATGATGTGGAGATGGCAAATGTCAATATTTTATTTGTAATAGAACGTAGATGACAGATCAAACGTTTAATCCGAGTAAATGTATAATTTTAAAGGAAAAATACGTTGTCAACAAATCCCCAAAAAGTTGGGACAAGTAGCAATAAGAGGCTGGAAAAAGTAAATTTGAGCATAACGAAGAGCTGGAAGACCAATTAACACTAATTAGGTCAATTGGCAACATGATATATGAGTATAAAAAGAGCTTCTCAGAGTGGCAGTGTCTCTCAGAAGCTAAGATGGGTAGAGGATCACCAATTCCCACAATGTTGCGCAGAAAGATAGTGGAGCAATATCAGAAAGGTGTTACCCAGTGAAAAATTGCAAAGACTTTGCATCTATCATCATCAACTGTGCATAACATTATCCGAAGATTCCGAGAATCTGGAACAATCTCTGTGCGTAAGGGTCAAGGCCGTAAAACCATACTGGATGCCCGTGATCTCCGGGCCCTTTAACGACACTGCACCAGAAACAGGAATGCTACTGTAAAGGAAATCACAGAATGGGCTCAGGAATACTTCCAGAAACCATTGTCAGTGAACACAATCCACCGTGCCATCCGCCATTGCCAGCTGAAACTCTACAGTGCAAAGAAGAAGCCATTTCTAAGCAAGATCCACAAGCTCAGGCGTTTTCACTGGGCCAGGGATCATTTAAAATGGAGTGTGGCAAAATTGAAGACTGCTCTGTGGTCAGACGAGTCACGATTCGAAGTTCTTTTTGGAAATCTGGGACGCCATGTCATCCGGACCAAAGAGGACAAGGGCAACCCAAGTTGTTATCAACTCTCAGTTCAGAAGCCTGCATCTCTGATGGTATGGGGTTCCATGAGTGCGTGTGGCATGGGCAGCTTGCATGTCTGGAAAGGCACCATCAATGCAGAAAAATATATTCAGGTTCTAGAACAACATATGCTCCCATCCAGACGTCATCTCTTTCAGGGAAGACCCTGCATTTTTCAACAAGATAATGCCAGACCACATTCTGCATCAATCACAACATCATGGCTGCGTAGGAGAAGGATCCGGGTACTGAAATGGCCAGTCTGCAGTCCAGATCTTTCACCTATAGAGAACATTTGGCGCATCATAAAGAGGAAGGTGCAACAAAGAAGGCCCAAGACGATTGAACAGTTAGAGGCCTGTATTAGACAAGAATGGGAGAGCATTCCTATTTCTAAACTTGAGAAACTGGTCTCCTCGGTCCCCAGACGTCTGTTGAGTGTTGTAAGAAGAAGGGGAGATGCCACACAGTGGTGAAAATGGCCTTTTCCCAACTTTTTGGGGATTTGTTGACACCATGAAATTCTGATTCAACATATTTTTCCCTTAAAATGGTACATTTTCTCAGTTTAAACTTTTGTTCCGTGATTTATGTTCTGAATAAAATATTAGAAGTTGGCACCTCCACATCATTGCATTCAGTATTTATTCACGATTTGTATAGTGTCCCAGCTTTTTTGGAATCCGGTTTGTATTATTTCATTAATAAAACACCCCTTTTGGGGCAAAATACACAATATTTCAGGCCTTGCAGCATAAGCACGTTTGAAATTCCTGGGTTATATACTGCTGCCATATTGAGTTATTAAACAAACACCCGTTTGGGAAAAAAAGGTTTATTTGGCAGCCTTTGCTGCATATGTCATTGTGAGATACACCCTTAATACATTTGGGTTAGATTCAGATATTTGAAATACCGCCATTTGGTGCACCAATATTGAATTCAGGCCTACACTGGTTCAGACCGTATGAGATACACCCTCTACATACAGGGGTTTGATTCAGGCATTTGAAATGCAGCCATTTGAAATACCGCCATTTTGGGCAAAGAAATCTATAATTCAGGCCTACACTGGTTCAGGCCGTGTGAGATACACCCTCTACATACATGGGTTTGATTCAGGCATTTGAAATATAGCCATTTTGGGCAAAGAAATCTTTAATTCAGGCCTACACTGATTCAAGCCGTGTGAGATACACCCTCTACATACAGGGTTTTGATTCAGGCATTTGAAATACAGCCATTTTGGGCAAAAAAATCTTTAATTGAGGCCTATTCTGGTTCAGGCCGTGTGAGATACACCCTTTACATACTGTCGTTCTAGTCTACTATTAATTAAACACCCATTTAGGGCAAGATCCTAAATTCCAAAAATATAAGGAGAGCGTCAAATAAGGGACGTGGCCCAGGTCGTGGTGCTGCTGGTGGAGCTCCTGTTGCAGGGAGAGGACGTGGTCGATCTGTGCCAGCTACACGCACGAGTGAGACGCCTTCCTCAGGTGCGAGTAGGCGACAAAACCTGCAGCGGTATTTGGTCAGGCCTAATGCTGCTCTACGAATGGTGAGGCCTGAACAAGTACAGGCGATAGTAGATTGGGTTGCTGACAGTGGATCCAGTTCCTTCACATTGTCTCCCGCCCAGTCTCCTGCTGAAAGACCGCAGTTGGCAGCTGCAGCCGATGTCCATCAGTCTTTCAACTCACCCCCTTGCAAATCAGCCAAACAGTCTGAGCCCCAAGTCATGCAGCAGTCTCTTCTGCTTTTTGATGACTCTTTTAGCAAGGTTTCCCAGGGCCATCCACCTAGCCCTGCCCCAGAGGTGGAAGAGATTGAGTGCACCGATGCCCAACCACTTATCTTTCAAGATGAGTACATGGGAGGACCATCGCAGCACGTCTTGGATGATGACGAAACACAGGTGCCAACTGCTGGGGCTTTCGAAAGTGTGCAGACCGACAAGGAAGGCAGGGGTGAAGACTGGGTGGAAGATGATGTGGAGGTTGATGAGGTCCTCAACCCCACATGGAATCAAGGTCATGCGAGTGACCTATGTAGTTCAGAGGAAGAGACGGTGGTCGCACAGATCCACCAGCACAGCAGAAGAGGGAACAGGGTGCAAAAGCGGAGCGGCTGTCCTCTAGACAGTACACCTGCTACTGCCCACCGCAGCAAGGGACCGAGCACACCAAAGCCAGCTCCAAGGAATTCCCTGGCGTGGCAGTTCTTCAGACAATGTGCTGACGACAAGACACGAGTGATTTGCACGCTGTGCAATCAGAGCCTGAAGCGAGGCATAAACGTTCTCAACCTGAGCAGAACCTGCATGACCAGGCATTTAAGTGCAAAGCATAAGCTGCAGTGGAGTAGACACCTGAAAAACCAAGAAAGGTCTCTGGCTCCTCCTGCTTCCTCTTCTGCTGCAGTCTTGACCTTTTCATCTACCTCTGGAGTGACAGTGCCACCTGCCACCCCGCAAACAGAGGATCTGCCAGCAACACCAACACCTGGGTCACCAAGCATCTCCACAATGTCCCGAGGAAGCGTTCAGCTCTCCATCTCCCAAACGCAGGAAGAGGAAGTACCCACCTACCCACCCTCGATCCCTAGCCCTGAATGCCAGCATTTCTAAATTACTGGCCTTTAAAATGCTGTCATTCCGTCTGGTGGAGATGGATAGTTTTAAAGGCCTTATGGCGGTGGCTGTCCCACAGTATGTCGTGCCCAGCCGCCACTACTTTTCAAGGTGAGCCATCCCTTCCCTGCACAACCAAGTAGGGGACAAAATCAGGTGTGCACTGCGCAACGCCATCTGTGGCAAGGTGCACCTGACTACTGATTTGTGGACCACTAAGCACGGTCAGGGCCGTTATATCTCCATAACAGCACACTGGGTAAATGCAGTGGCGGCTGGGCCTGAAGCGGATAGTAGTTTGGTGCATGTCCTTCCACCACGAGGATTGCAGGGCGCTTCAGTTTGCCTCCTGTTGCTTCCTCCTCCCACTCTGCTTCCTCATCCTCTACCAGCTCCTCATCCTCTACCAGCTCCTCATCCGGTCAGCGTAACACCTTCACCACCAACTTCAGCACAGCCAGTGGTAAACGACAGCAGGCATCTGTTTGGGGGACAAACCCCACACCGGACAGGAGCTGCGGACGGGCCTTGAACAACAGACCGATGACCGGTTTGTGCCAGTCAGTCTCAAGCCCGGACTGGTGGTGTGCAATAATGGGCGAAATCTCGTAGCAGCTCTGGGACTAGCCGGTTTGACACACATCCCTTGCCTGGCGCATGTGCTGAATTTGGTGGTGCAGAAATTCCTTAAAAATTACCCCGATATGTCAGAGCTGCTGAATAAAGTGCGGGCCGTCTGTGCGCGCTTTCGGCGTTCTCACACTGCTGCTGTTCGCCTGTCAGCGCTGCAGCGTAACTTCGACCTTCCTGCTCACCGCCTCATATGCGACGTGCCCACAACGTGGAACTCCACCTTGCACATGCTGGCCAGACTGAGCAAGCAGCAGCAGACGATAGTGGAATTTCAGCTGCAGCACTCACGGGTGAGTCGCTCGGCGGACAGCACCACTTCACCACCAATGACTGGGCCTCCATGCGAGACCTGTGTTCCTTGTTGCACTGTGTCGAGTACTCCACCAACATGGCCAGTGCCGATAACGCCATTCTCAGCATTACTATCCCACTTCTATGCCTCCTTGACAAAAACGCTCCTGGCGATAATGGAAGAGGATGTGACACAGGAGGAGGAGGATGAAGAGGGATCATTTTGTAGGGTTTCCGGCCAGTCATTCCCAAGTGGCTCCGAGGGTGGGTTCCTGCACCCACAAACCCGAGGTACACAATTGTCCAGCCAGGGCACAGTTCTGGAGGATGAGGAGGTGGAGGATGAGGAGGAGGAGATAAAGGAGGCAGAACCATGTTCACAGCAGGGTGGCACCCAGAACAGCTCATGGACATCACTGGTGCGTGGATGGGGGGCTACAGAGGACACAGACGATACACCTCCCACAGAGGACAGCTTTTCGTTGCCTCTGGGCAGCCTAGCACACATGAGCGATTACATGCTGCAGTGTCTCCTCAACGACCGCCGCGTTGCCCACATTCTAACTTGTGCTGATTACTGGGTGGCCACGCTGCTGGATCCCCGTTACAAGGAATGCCGAAATGTGGAAAAGCTTTGTCAGCACACCACAACAACCAGCACCACCAGCTGATATGGAACGTCTTAGCAGGAGGCAGCATTTCACCAACATGGTGGAGCAATATGTGTGCACACGCCTACACGTACTGAATGACGGGTCTGCCCCCTTCAACTTCTGGGTCTCCAAATTAGTCACATGGCCCTAGCTTGCCCTTTACGCCTTGGAGGTGCTGGCCTGCCCTGCAGCCAGTGTATTATCTGAACGTGTGTTTAGCACTGCAGGGGGCGTCGTGACATTAGGTCACCGCCTCCTCAAACTCCTACTCCATATGGAACTCCACCTCATAAATCAAATTTTTTATTTTTATTTCCACATATTTTATTTTATATCATTTCACTACTTTGTCATTTACATTTACAGGTGAAATTCACCAATTTTGGTGTGTATAGTACCACTGCTATACCTAGTAGACCGGTTAAAATAAATAAATAAAAATAAATAAATAAATAAATTGTCAGTTACATTTTCTGGTGAAATTAACAAATTTTTGGGTGTATAGTACCACTGCTATACCTAGTAGGCCGGTTAAAAAAACCTGTCAGCTACAATTTTCTGGTGAAATTAACAAATTTTGGGGTGTATAGTACCACTGCTATACCTAGTAGACAGGTTTTAAAAAAAAAATAGGTCCGTTACATTTTTGGGTGAAATTCACCAATTTTTGGGTGTAATATACCCCTCCTCTACCTAGTTGACAGCTTAATAAATTTCAATAATTTTTCTGTTACATTCTTGGGTTGACATTATACAATTTTAGACGTGAATAAACACCTGCTATGCATAGGTGACAGGGAATAAAATGTAATATATTATTCAGTAATTAATGCGCGTCACATCCTTTCATTCAATGCTTAAACTTTAAAAAGTTGTCACACTTTTACGCTTAAATAATTTCTCCCATATTTCAACTCTATAATTTTAAATGTGAAAAAATGAATCCTCCCTTGGATGTGGTCTCTCTTTCTCACGCTCCCTCTCTGGCCTGGAACCCTGATTCCCCGCCACCCGTGATCACCATGGTAGGCGCATAAAAGAACATCAAAAGTTGATAGAGCAGATATCAAATTGGATCGTGAACATCACGGGGACGTGCGACATGGTGGGTCAGTAAGTGTGCACACGCCTACACGAACTGACTGACAGGGGTCAGCCCCTGCAACTTCTGGGTCTCCAAATTGGGCACATGGCCTGAGTTTGCCCTTTACCCCTTGAACGTGCTGGCCTGCCCTGCAGCCAGTGTATTGTCTGAACGTGTGTTTAGCATGACTGGAGGGGGTTATCACAGGTTATATTTCCCAATGTTTTGGGGTGTACCCTAATTTTAAAAATAAAATTTAAAACCAAAAAGCAGTGTAGGCTACCTCCTCCTCCAGCGGCGCTTTCACCTACACTGCTACATCCACCGCCTCCTCAACTTCCTACTCCATATGGACCTCATTCTCCTAGATCAAGATTATTTTTTATTTTTTTTACCTATTTTATGTTATTTAAAGTCATTTCCCTATGCACATTTGTTTGCAGAGTGCTTGTCATGCTCTTAAACACATTTTGATGCCATTTGCAGCCCTCTAGCCCTTTCCATGACATTTTTTAAGCCATTTTAGTGCTCAAAAGTTGACCTCAATGGGGTTTGAGTTCGGGTCAAGTTCGGGTCCCGAACTCGAACTTTTTTCTGAAATTCTGCCAAACCCGTCGAACCCGAACATCCAGGTGTCCGCTCAACTCTAGTATTCACCTGAGGGATTAGGTCATGTGATATTTTTATAGAGCAGGTCCTTACAGACGCGGTGATACCTAATATGTCTACTTGTTTTAAATTTGTTTCACTTTAGCACAATAATAGCAGTTTTGAAGTAAAAAAATTAAATAAAATTCTTAGCGTCTCTATTGTCTGAGAGTGATAGCTTGTTTATTTTTTGACTGATTGTCTTAGGTAGGGGCTCAGGTTTTCCGGGATGAGATGGCGGTTGGATTGGTACTTATTTCGGGGGCATACGCCTTTTTGATCGCTTGGTATTACACTTTTTGTGATGTAAGGTGACAAAAAATTGCTTTTTTGGCAGTTTTTTTTATGGTGTTCATCTGAGGGGTTAGGTCATGTGATATTTTTTATAGAGCAGGTTCTTACGGACACGGCGATATCTAATATGTATTCTTTTTGTTATTTATTTTACTTTAACACAATAAAAGCATTTTAGAAGAAAAAAAAAGTTTTAGTGTCTCCATAGTCTGAGAGCCAAATTTTATTTTATTTTTTTGCCGATTGTCTCATGTAGGGGCTAATTTTTTTTATTTTTTGAAATTTTAATCCGTGCTAAATGTGCTGCTATAAGAAGAAATTCTTTTTTTTTTTTTAAACTTTTTTTTCACTTTATATATATATTTTTATTTACCCAGACCCATTTGGTTCTTGAAGATCCAGTGGGTCTGATGCCTATATAATACACTACAGTACACTATATAGTGTACTGTAGTGTATTGTGACATTTAGTCAGATCAGACTTCTGCCTTTAGCAAAAGCCTGATCCGGCTAAGCTTTACCATGGCAAGCCAGAAACCTGTGAAGGCGTCTGGTTGCCATGGTAACCATCAGCCGCAGCCACAACAGAGCAGCAGGTGATGGGGGAGGGAGCTCCCTCCCTGTTAACCCCTTCCATACGCGGCTCTGTGGCAGTGAAGAAAGACGATATGCGCATGCGCGGCAGTGTGAGCATACTCGTCTGAATCGCCGGCTGCCTGGATGAGAAGGGAGTGCAGTCTGGGCAAGCGCGGCCCATAGATACGGCTGTGGAGCAGTGGCCGTATCTATAGTTTACCAGATGTAAACAATGGGGTAAGAGGGAAGGGAATATATAAAAATGGCTGCATTTTAAATAATAGAAGCAAATTACAAAAATAATATATGGCACTAGGGTAAACTTTTGACATATGATCTTGCAGATGGGAATACCCCTTTAATGCAGTAGCTGAAAAGGACCTGCAATGATGTCACCATCATGTCACCAGTGTAGGAGAGGACAGCTCAGCAGTGAAGAGAAGTCCTGGGAAGAAGCTGTGGTGAGGTCTGCTACATGAGGAGAGGTAAGTGAAGGGGTATATTACTCAGTGTGAGAGGCAGAGCAATGTTGGGAGTTGTAGTTACTTAACTGGGACTGTATATTATGACTAAAGGGAAGGAAGTCATTTACATGGGACAGTGGGGTGGATTGATGTTATTTACATGGGACTGAAAGTTGAGGGGTGATGTTATTTACATGGGAATGCATGTTGGAGGTGGCTGGGGTACAGTGATGTTATTTACATGGGACTATATGTTGAAGGCGGCTGTGGGAGGGAGTGATATTATTTACGTGGGACTGAATGTTGAGGGGTAATGTTATTTACATGGGACTGCGTGTTGGAGGTGGCTTGGAAGGAGGTGATTTTATTTATATGGGACTGTATGTTGTCTGGGGGAGAGAGTGATGCTATTTACATGGGACAGAATATTAAGGGGGCGATGCGGGGAGGGAGTGATGTTATTTACGTGGGACTGTATATTGGAGGGGCCAGGAGAGGTGGTGTGATGTTATTTACATGGGACTGTATTTTGGAGGGGGCTGTAGATAGAGAGGGATATTATTTACATGGGACTGTATATTGGAGGGGGCTGGAGAGATGGTGTGATGGTATTTACATGGGACTTTATGGCGGAGGGAGGGAAGGAAATAATGTTATTTACATGGGACTGTATGGTGGAGGGGCTGAGGAATGATAATTTCTGAGGACATTAATCTGAGGAATATAAATACTGGGGGCACTTCAGGGCAAGCATTATAACAGTAGGGGACAATATAAATACTGGGGGCACTGCAGGGGCATTATAACAGTATGGGGCTATATAAATACTGGGGCACTTCAGAGTGAACATTATAACAGTAGGGAGCATTATAAATACTGGGGGCACTGGGGGGGGGGGGGCATTTTAAATCCAGGGGACATTAGGCGTTCTTATAACTACTGGGGGCTCTATAGGAGGGACTCATAGATCTGTATTATTTCTACTAAGAGCACTATGGGGGGCTTTATTACTACTGAGGGGTCTGCAAAGAGCTATATTATCACTGGGGGAACAATAGGGGGGACTTATTTCTACTGGAGGCTCTGTAAGGGCATTATTAATACTGGAGGGCTGTTCTACTAATGGAGGCATTCTTGGGGGAGCATTATAACTGTTGTGGGGCACTGTAGGGGGCAGTATTACTAATGGGGCACTATCACTTTTGGGGACACTGTAGGGGGCAATATTACTAATGAAGGCATTCTAGAAGGGAATTACTATTGGTGGGACTATGAGGAGCACTATTACTATGGGGGGCAGTAATGTTTCTTCAGGATAGTATTTGGGGGTACAGAAAAGTGAGGAATCTAAGATGTCTGTGTGTCACACTCTGCAGAGGCGAGGCATGGCTGAGAAAAGTTGTTCCGAACCGAACAGAGGAGACGTCACCTGGGAGGCACTGGATGTTAGAGATATGTATTACTGCTGTGTAGCAAGTACAGTAAAATTTCTTCAGTTTTAGTGTTTGGGAAAGGAGGGGGGGAGGGGTCGGTTGGTCGACTTAGAGAATTGGGCCATATGCATTGGGGCTTGGGCCCCAGATCTTTTGAGACCCTAGCAACACCCCTGCTAACGCCCCTGCTAGAAAGAGAAACAGGTAGCTCAGCCAGTGTTATTCCACGGGAGTTCAGACTCTTTAATGTCTCTTGTGGAGTCCTCTCTCACTTAGCTCTAGCTCACAGGGAACAGCTTCAGTAGCAAATATTGTATTATTTCTGAGTGACTAGCCTGTAAGTTGCAGAAAAATCTTTTTAGACCCTTCATGAGCAGTCCTATAAAAATATTTGAGTTCCTTACTCATTATGCAATGTCTTTTGACATCAAGTAGCCATTATCAGAGGTAAAGACCCAGCTGAGCAGAGACTCGTGCAACTGCAATTTGGGTGCCTGATTGAGGGTACCAGATCACTTACGGACTACTTGATTGTATAGCTACTACTAGTTCACAAACACAAAACAAGAGCAGTTATTTTCCAATTGGAAATGTCCAAATTATTTCAATTGGGTTATTGTTGAGCATTTTGCTTGCTCAGCAACACACAGTACATCGCTGGCTAGTTGCTTCACTGTTCACAGATGGAACCGTATTTCTATGTTAAAGCAGTTTATACAAGAAGCCATGGAAAAAATCAGACATGATAGATGTTTCTTCTTAAATGTAAGTTATCGCACAGACAATGAAATAGAGAACAAACTGTTCTCTAATAAAATAAAACACAAGGGCTCATATTGCAGAAGTTAAGGCTTTAATTAGTGTTCTCATCACAAATGTCCTTGGAAGTGATAAAATTTAGTTTGGGAAATAAATCAAAACTTTGTTGTGTTACTTTCCCAGTATACTTCATGATTATGGCATTAATGAAGTACCTGTCAGAAGAGCAGATGATGTGATTTTGCTAGCAAATGATGTCTACGACCATGTAAAAAAATGACAAATCAAGTAATTTGGTACACTGTTGATTAGTACCAGCTATAAATTTGCCCCTCAGATTACATTACCTGAGTCACACTGTGGCAATAACTTTCGCCTGCTGTTGGGATTACAATGTGGAAACACATTTCCATTTATTTTATTAAAACATTTTGACCGTCATTGTAGTTCCTTTCTTAAGAAAAGAAAGATCACATTCATTGACTGCTGCTGAAATCAGCAAATCCCCACCCTGGTGATGTCATTACTGACCTAAAAGCTTTAAATAAAGGAGTTATGCAATGATTGAGGTAGAAAAATGTCAAATTAGACATAATATAGAACAGGGATCAACAATAGTGATGAGCAAAGCGATCTTCGGATCCTAGATCCAAAGTCGCTTTAGTCAAAACTTCATTTGAATTCTGTACGTAGATTCATCTCCTTACAGTATTCAAATGTATGGGCTCCAGAGAGTTTAAAATTGAAAACCAATTTAAAACAGGAATCCGAAGTCGGTTTTGGTACCAGCTGGTACCTCGGTACCGAAGCTGACATCGGATCCAAGTTTTAAAATGGTTTTCAAGTTGAAAAATCAAATCCCGAAGTTACTCAACAAAGTCCTGCGAGACTTCGGTGATCATGAATTTCCCTTGTCGAAGCTCATACATTTTAATGCTGTACGAAGACGGATCTCCGTACAGCATAAAAACAAAGTTTTGAGCGAAACGAATTCCGATCTAGGATCTGAAGCTCTATTCGCTCATCCCTAATCAACAACCTTCAGCACACCAGCTGCTGAGAAACTACAACTCCCAAAATGCACATTTTCTTGGCTGTTATTGTAACTCTCATAGATTTGAAAGGAGGATTCTGGGAGTTGTAGTTTCAGAACAGCTGGAGTGCCATAGGGTTGCTGATGCCTGATGTAGAACATGACAATCTCTTTCTAAGAAAGGTAGAACCAGCCCTGTACCTCACATGGATCCAGAGATCTCTCCATTCATTGCTCCCATTGCTTTGCTAGGTGTATTTCAAGCTGGCAGTTAGGAGGGTGTGCCCTTTCTCAGAGTATCTTTTCTGCTGCAGCTCTCTTCCTGTAACTGTCACTTCTGACAGTAGATATGGTTGTTGGTTGGTTGCTGCAAAGAAAGAATACTTTCAAAAATAGAAGCATTATTTATTATTTTATTAATTTACAAAATGTGAAGCAAATAAATAAAAAAATATAACTAATCAGTATTTGGTGTGACCTCCCTTTGTTTTTCTCAAAACAGCATCAATTCTTGTAGGTAGACTTGTACACAGTTTTTGAAGTAACTTGGCAGGGAGGTTGTTACAAACATCTTGGAGAACTAACCACAGATCTTCTGTGGATGTAGCCTTGCTCAAATCCTTCTCTCTCTTCATGTAATCCCAGACAGACTTGATGTTGAGATCAGTGCTCTGTTGACGCCATATCTTCACTTCCAAGACTTCTTGTGGGTCGGGGGTCATTGTGCTGCTGCAAATTTAAATTCAAACGATTAACGCTTCTATTTTTGAAAGCATTCTTACTTTGCAGCATCTTTTCCACACCTGCCTAAAACTTTTACACGGTACTGTATTTTAGCTGTGTTTTGGATTTAGAATGCAGAAGCTACTACACTTATAATTTGAAGGCTGTGTGCTTGGCTGACCTAAGAAGCTTATGTACAGTGCTGCCCATAATTATTCATACCCCTGGCAAAATTTGACTTAAAGTTACTTTTAGTCAACCAGCAAGTAATTTTTTGATGGGAAATAACATAGGTGTCTCCCAAAAGATAATAAGACGATGTACAAGAGGCATTATTGTGGAATAATTTGAGCAAAAAATACAAGATGTTCCGCACTGTGGAAAATCTCAGAGGAAGTGGTCGCAAACCAAAAGTGACACCTGTACTGGCCAGGAGGATAGTTAGAAAGGTGAAAAAGAATCCAAGGATCACCACCAAGGCCATCCTGGTGAATCTGGGCTCTGCTGGTGGCAATGTCTCAAGGCAGACAATCCAACGGAGACTGCACACTGCTGGGTTCCACTTCTCCAGATAAGGCACACAAAAGCTCGCTTAGCCTTTGCAAAAGCTCATCTGGACAAAGAAGACTTATGGCCTTCTGTGTTATGGTCAGATGAAACAAAAATTGAATTGTTTGGTCAGAATGATGTTTCCTTCATTTGGCTTAAAAAAGGAGAAGCCTTCAACCCAAAGAACACCATCCCCACTGTCAAACATGGTGGTGGGAACCTAATGCTTTGGGGGTGTTTTTCAGCCAATTGACCAGGGAACCTAATCACAGTAAACGGCACCATGAAAAAAGAGCAATACATGAGGATTCTCAACGACAACATCAGGCCGTCTGCAGAGAAACTTGGCCTTGGGCACCAGTGGACATTTCAGCATGACAATGACCCAAAACACACAGCAAAAGTGATGAAGAAATGTTTAGCAGGCAACAACATTAACGTTTTGGAGTGGCCCAGCCAGATGGCAGACTTGAATCCAATTGGGAATCTGTAGAGGGAGCTAAACATCAGGGTGATGGCAAGAAGACCATCCAACCTGAAAGATTTGGAGCTCATTGCTAAAGATGAATGGGAAAAAATACCTGTGGAGACATGCAAAAAGCTGGTCTGCAATTATAGAAAGCGTTCGATTGCTGTAATAGCCAATATAGGCTTTTCTATTGATTATTGAGAAGGGTATGAATAATTTTGGACTGGACACTTTTTGCTCAAATGTAAATAAAAGCAGAAAAATGTTTTTTCTCCCACAATAATGCCTCTTGTACATCGTCTTATTATCTTTTAGGAGAAACCTATGTCATTTCCCATAAAAAAAATTGCTTGCTGGTTGAATAAAAGTTACTTTAAGTCAAAATTTGCCAGGGGTATGAATAATTATGGGCAGCACTGTAGCTGACAGAAGGCATCTTCTTTTGTAAGAAACTAAACTTTGTAGGGCTACTTTCACACTAGCGTTTTTTGCGGATCTGTCATGGATCTTCGAAAACGCTTCTGTTACAATAATACAACCGCATGCATCAGTCATGAATGGATCCGGTTGTATTATGTCTTATATAGACGTCTTGAACACCATTGAAAGTTAATGGGAAACTGATCCGTTTTCTATTGTGCCAGATTGTGTGAGAAAAAACTGATCTGTCCCCATTGACTTACATTGTGTGCCAGGATGGATCCGTTTGGCTCCGCTTCGTCAGGCGGACAGCAAAACGCTGCAGGCAGCGTTTTGGTGTCTGCCTCCAGAGCAGAATGGTGACTGAATAGAGGCAAACTGATGCATTCTGAGTGGATCCTTATCCATTCAGAATGCATTAGGGCAAAACTGATCCGTTTTGGACCGCTGTTGAGAGCCCATGACTGATCTCACAAATGGAAAGCCAAAACGCTAGTGTGACAGCCTTAGAAAAAAACATATACTGTAAGGTTTCAGGAGCACTATCAAGGGTGTGTTTTAAAGTACAACTTATGAATAAGCATTTTCTGTCTGTGAAGAAGCATCATTTAAAGAAAAAAGACTGAGATTATCACAAAGGTCAACAGAAAGTAGAAACAAACCAATGGTAGTACCATTGAACAACTTTGAACAAACTTTGCATTACAGGGGTTGTCCGGGTTCAGAGTTAAACCCGGACATACCCATAATTTCACCCAGGCAGGTTTCTGATGTTAGCATCGGAGCATTTCATGCCCGATGCTCTTCTTTGCCCTGCACTGGATCGCAGGGCAAGCAATCTTTTATTTACAAAAACACACTGCCGGGTGGAAGGGTTCTGCCCAGCAGTGTGTTTGGTGACGTCACCGGCCCTGATGGGGGGGCTTTAGCGCTGCCCTAGCTGTTTTACAGGCTAGGGCAGCGCTAAAGCCCGCCCATCGTGCCGGTGACATCACCAGGCTCACTGCTGGGTGTAAGCCTCTGCCTGACAGCCCCATGGAAAGCTCGGTATGTCACCGGAACTCCAGAAAATGCCTTTGCCCTGCGCGATTTAGCACAGGGCAAAAGAGAGCATCGGAGCATGAACTGCTCCGATGCTCAAGTCAGGGGGCTGCCTGGGTTAAAATGGGCATATGTCCGGGTTCAGCTCTGAACCTGGACAACCCCTTAAGGGGATATTCTAGTTGTATCAAGTTATCCACTATACACAGGAATGGAAACTGAACGGTGCAGCTGGTTGATCATGCACACTGCAGCCCTATTTATCTCTATGGGAGTTTCAGGTATAGTCCAGTGCTGTAATTGACTATTTCCACAGTTCCCGTAGAGATGAATGAAGTAGCAGTGCACATGCTAACCTGCATTGGCCCCCCCATTCTCGTCATCTGTGGGGCTCCCAGTGGTAGTATCTAATAATTATATCCTATCGTATGGATAGGTGGTAACTTCCTACATCCAGGATATCACTTTAATGTATAATGCAAGTGGATATGAGAAACTTTATAAGAAATTTTGTAATATATCTTATTACAGAAAAATAATTTGCTTTCCACTTATGATTCTCCATTTCTCTCTTCCCCCGGTGTCCAACAACAAGTCACTTAATTAATGGTTCTGTTAAAAATTCTGGACAAAGAGCAGCATGCTATTAGCTGGAGTAGATTTTAGCTATAATTTACCCCAGTTTTCTGGCCTAAATTATGATAGGTTCATTGGGCCTTATGACTTTAGTCTTGTAGACAGTAGTTTGTTTCATGCAGCTGTGGGTCTTTTGTGATAGTTCCTCATGGTTTTCTGAATAACAAAAGTGGCAAACATTGCTTGCGATAAATGAGGTAACGAATAGCAGTGACATTAGAGATTATGCAAAATGTTTGTTGCAGTTTGTTTTAACTTTTTTAGTTTTAACTGGAACAAACCAATGAAATCCTCTTAAAATACAGTTGCATCCCATGAAGGCAATAGTGTTTCATATACTTTATTAGGACGTATGGCTATCAACTGTAGGTACGCCTCTTTGTACTCCACTTTGTTATTCAGTTCAGAGAGCCACAACCGACCACTGGTGGATCTAGCCCAACTGTCTCACAAAGAAATAAATTCAATCAACTCACCGCTTATTTAGGAGAAGCAACTGTAGAAATAAAGTAGCGGGTCCAGCACTTGGATCTTGAATAAAACCATAAATCTTTAATTTTAAAAAATTAAAAAGCCCAAAAATGGCACACAGCAGGACATCTCCCCATTCTAGTCAACGCATTTCGGACTGTGCTCATTCTCTATTGTGGTGACTATTAACTTCACGAGTGACATTTGCGCCAGGTTTGTTAAACATGTTGCACACCCATACTGCAATTTTTTTTTGGGGTGGGTGCCTTCTTTCTAGTGATAGGCAGGGCTATTAGTTACATGGGGTGACTGTAGGGTGAATTTAACTCCTCCCTAGCCCTGTTGGTTCTGTTGTGTTTAAAGTATTTTTAACAATAGGAGACTTTTATTTTAATAGAAGCATAATAAAGGTTACGTTTTATAGTTGGTCATTCTGTGAGAAATCTGACCACTTACATATTGGAATAACTGACTACTGTCTGGTCAGTTCAGTGATTTCTTCCTTTTTCCTTCTATAGGACACAACTTCTACTTTGCCTTTTTTAGCCTTTACATGCAGACATAATAAAGAGAACAGTTATAGCTTTGGTCCAGGTTGCTGCCATTAACTTTATTAGCTGACCTCAGTTTACAAAATACTATTATCTCAAGTGACAAATAAGCCATTGCTTAACTTTAAATGAAAAGTGGTGCAGGCGGGCTGTTTTGTTTCAGTCAATTTGTATTGACAGCAAATGGAATTAAGCAGGATGAAACCGCTAGATCAGCTTCAGAAAAGTTATATAACCTGACTTTTCGCATCTTCACGACATTGCTGAGTATCTTAAGTGGAACCTTCTTGTTGGCAGCACTTTAGGTACCCAGTCATATAACTGAGAACTCATTGTACATTAAAAGGGAAATCCACCCAAAACATTTTCTTCTGGCATGTCATTAAGGCAAGTTAGAAGATTACAGTGCAGGAGTTCAGCCCTCTATCAGAGTTTTCCATCACAAGAAACTGTTACATTAGCCAACATCCTAAATAAAAGTCCATTGAAATCAATTGAGCTTCGCTTAAAATGTTGCTGCAGAAATTTCCAGTAAATTATATCTGTGTACCTACAATATATCTCAAGATAATTTCAGGTTGGATTTCAAATTAAATGTAATGAGCAGGAAGTCACTTTGGTAGCAAGTTGTGACCGTAGGGTGGAATCATGTCCAAGCATATGAACAAATTATTATTTAGGGTCCATTCACATGTCCGTAGAATGGGTCCGCATCCGTTCCGCAAATTGCAGAATGGGTGTGGACCCATTCATTATGGAGGAATGGATGCAGACAGCACACAGTGTGCTGTCCGCATCCGCATTTCCGGAGCGCGCCCCCGATCTCCCGGTCCGCGTCTCCGAAAAAAAATAGAACATGTCCTATTCTTGTCCGCAATTGCGGACAAGAATTGGCAGTTCTATGGGGTTGCCGGCCGGGTGTATTGCGGATCCGCAATACACTACGGACGTGTGAATAGACCCTTACTGCTGACAATGTTTTCTGTAATTATGATAATGAAGCATAATGAATAGGTTGAACATTTATTACACTTTATCCATTAGTGATACATATTTTTGGGGAGCTTTACCTCTATGTCTGATTACCATGATGTAATCAGCCGGTTGTAGATTTATTTCATTGTTTCCAAAGAGCCTAACATAGAAACTTTGTGGTGACAAGATGAAAGATTGTCTGTTACCCACCTTACTATTTATGAATTGACTACAAGAAGGTTGATTTTAGGTCACTAAACCTACCTTAGCTCTACAACCAGATGGAATCTACTATTTGATTACTCAGGAGCAGATTACAGTCTGATAGTACAACATACTACTCCATGTATGCAGCTAAATTCAGCTACCCTACATGAATTTCTATAGTGAAATGGTTTGGTAGACATATGTTTTCAAAAAGCAACCACATTTCTGTTGAAATCCTTTCTATGACAATTTTTTTCCAAGGTACGTGAAGCAACAAAGCACCTATAACTCTTTAATGACTATTTATTGTCCACATTGTGATTGATAATCCATGGCTGTAACTGTACACCAAACTTCACTTTCCACCTTTTAATCCCTTTCCTCTCAGGCGTTGGATCTTATGACTTGAGATCCCAGTACGGAGGGTATCATTTTCCTTGACTTACAAAACAACATGAAATGGAAAGGAGGGCGTCCTGGGAATTGAACATAATAATACAGTAGAAGATAACTACGGTTCCCACCTGCTTCACTGATGTTACTATTGAAATTGAAGACAATTCATCATAGATTAATTGGCTTCCATTTGAATATACATTTTTCCTACTGTGTGTTCCTCAACTGCTGATCCTGAGAGTTAGAGAAGCCAGATGTGATCAGCTGATTGCCACATTGGCTTTCAGTAAAAAAGAAAAAAAAAGGTCTTCTTGAGACCTTGAGACAACCCCTGTATATCAATAAATTGTTATTTTATTTAGTCTACTGCCCCTGTTAGTTTTCTCCCCTTTAAAATGAAGCCTCTGGTCTGCCTGATGTATGTTTGATGAACAAATGAAAATGACCTGACCTGTCTCATATGTTTCTCTCCTCTATTCTATAATTTTTATTTTATTTTAGGGTATATACCTTTATGTTAAAGAGGGTTTCCAAGATTTTTTAACTGATGACCTATCATATGGATAGGTCATTAGTATCTGATTGGTGAGGGTCTGACACCCAGGACCCCCACCGATCAGCTGTTTGAGGAGGCGCTGAGGCCTTCTCGTAGCTTTGCCTAGGCCATGTAACGCCATGTTCATTTATCACATGGACTAGACTTTGCTCAGCCTCATTGAAGTGAATGGGGCTCAGCTGCGTTACCAAACATAGCTCTTGTATAATGTAGCAGTGGATAGGTCATCAGTTAAAAATTCTCAGAAAACCCCTTTAATGTTCGGAGAAGGATATGTATATATTTTTTTTCCTTAAAAAGACATGCATTTTCTATATTTTCATGCTATAGTGTATTTGTTGAACAGCTATAAAATTCTAGTAGCACCAAATAGAATATTAAAAATATACAGAGATCAGGAAAAATGCTCCTTTTTCGTAGATAGCTGTAGATATAGGGTTACGTTTATGAGCCAAGTTGCCCACTGCCCTTTCATACTACTATATTGAATACATTTACAAGATTGCCATTATTGCTATGGCTGTCACCTATTATATTTTACTGACATTCAATGTTTTTCTTGTTTGATCAATTCAAGAACATTTTGTCCTGTGCGCATTACATCAAAAACCCTTGTACAATGAGAGTTGCTATGATGTCTGAGATTGAACAATGTCTTTGACACAAAAACACGGAATAACCAAAGTCACCATACTCTTTAAAAATGTTGATTCATATTCTGCATCTGTAAGTGTATCTTATTACAATAGAAGCATGATTATAAGAAAGTGCATTTCTTCAAGGGCAGCTCAGGAGAAAACATTGCATTGAATTAAAATGAGGTAAAACCTGTCAAGTAGAAAGAAACATGCACAAACAATTTGTCAGAACAGTAGTAATACCCTACCCATATCTCTTCCCCTCATTAACTATATATACAGATACATGAACTATGTATTTGGCAGTGTAATGGATAAATACGGGTTTGGGGGATGCTAGGAGAATACTATCTACCGTGCCTACCGGAAAATTAAGTGGAGGGGGGGATAATTATAAGGGGCCTATGCAGTGGCGTCTCTAGCTTTCAAATTTTGGGGGGGCACACTGGGGGCCAGGACAAAAGTAAGGGGGGCAGCTATAACAACGATACATTTACACAAGTACGCTTAGAAATGCTGCGATACTTTACCCAATACCTAAAACCGCAATAGGGAAGAAAAACCCAATTCATTCAGATTTCAACATGTCCTAGCTGCCTGGGCATGCTGGAATTACTCAAATTTCAGCATCTACTGGCTGTGTCAGAGGCAAGTCCCCTTCTCTTTGATATGTGGATGACACTGCTATTGGGGGGATCTGTGGATGACACTGCTATGGGGGGGATCTGTGGATGACACTTATGGAGGGGGATCTGTGGATGACACTGTTATGGAGGGGGGATCTGTGGATGACACTGTTATGGAGGGGGATCTGTGGATGACACTGTTATGGAGGGGGATCTGTGGATGACACTGTTATGGAGGGGGATCTGTGGATGACACTGCTATGGAGGGGGGATCTGTGGATGACACATACCGTTTATAGCATCTTATGCTATATGTGTCATCCACAGATCCACCCCATAACAGTGTCATCCTGGGATCCACCTCCCTATAAGGCCCCATTCACACGCCCGCAATTTTGTTCCGCATTTTGCGTAACGGAATTGCAGACCCATTCATTTCTATGGGGCAGCATGATGTGCTGCCCGGATACGGAAATGCGGACCCGCACTTCCGGGTCCGCAATTTCGTTCCCGAAAAAAGTAGAACATATAGGCATATTCTATTAGTGCCGGCAATGTGCGGTCCGCAAAATGCAGAACACACATTGCCGCTGTCCGTGTTTTGCGGATCCGCAAAACACGTTACGGACGTCTGATTGGAGCCTAACCCCCATAACAGTGTCATCTACAGAGCGGCACAGATCCCCCCCCATAACAGTGTCATCTACAGATCCTTCCCCCCATAACAGTGTCATCTACAGATCCTTCCCCCCCATAACAGTGTCATCTACAGATCCTTCCCCCCCCCCATTAACAGTGTCATCTACAGATCCTTTCCCCCCCCCATAACAGTGTCATCTACAGAGTGGCACAGATCCCCCCCCCATAACAGTGGCATCTACAGAGTGGCACAGATCCCCCCCCCCCCCCCATAACAGTGTCATCTACAGATCCTTCCCCCCACAACAGTGTCATCTACAGAGTGGCACAGACCCCCCCCCCCCATAACAGTGTCATCTACAGATCCATCCCCCCATAACAGTGTCATCTACAGAGCGGCACAGATCCCCCCCTCCCCCATAGCAGTGTCATCTACAGATCATTTTCCCCCATAACAGTGTCATCTACAGACCCCCCTCCCTATAACACTATAACAGTGTCATCCACAGATTCCCCCCCCCCCCCCATAACAGTGTAATTACATCCACAGACCACAGATCTAAACAGTAAACACTGTAATCATCCAGGCTGCAGATGGTAACTTTAACTTTTAAATCAGGAGGATTCAGCGAATCAGCAGCCGCTCTCCTCTCAGAGTCAGATCTCTCTAGTTAGACAGACTTAGTAACTTAGTACCTTATTAACCACAATAGGTCAGGCTTCAGGCTGCTATCTTCGGTACTCGGTAGGGTTAGGGTAGGGCCACGGTGATGCTTCACTGCCTGGCTTGGCTTTAGGGCTTAGGCTACAAATACTTGAACTACAGGCAGTGCGCGCTCACAGTGACGTCACGCGCCTGGCCCTGAGCCGCCTAGGAGGAGGAGCAGGCACGCCGCCCGCACTGTTACCATACTACTGCGAGCGGCGTGCTGATTTCTCCACAGCAGCACAGCACTGGTCAGGTCCTGGGGACGTGTGGAGAGGTCCGGTCGGATAGAATCGTAGTTTTGAAGTACACTCTGATGACCGGTCCTCCGCCCCTGCCTGCTGCCTGCAGCACAGTACACACCAAAATGAATGGGGGCACATTTTAGTTGGGGGGGCACATGGGGGGGCACAGCTTGATGCAGGGGGGGCCGTGGCCCCCTCTGGCCCCCCCCTGGCGACGCCACTGGGCCTATGTTTCACTGTTTGGGCAGCTTAATTCCAGTGTAGGGTAATGGTAATGCTACAGCAAAGCCATTTTAAACATTTGTATGCATTCAGCAGCCATCCAGATCAGCCTATTATCCTGCATAGTTGATCCAGAGGAAGACAAAAAAAAAAAACATAAGAAGAAGCCAATTTTCCTTATTTTAGGGGGAAATTCCTTCACGACTCCAATCAGGCAATCAGAATAACTCCCTGGATCAACGACCCCTCTCTAGTACCTATAGCCTATAATATTATTAAGCTCCAGAAATACGTCCAGGCCCCTCTTGAATTCCTTTATTGTACTCACCATCACCACCTCCTCAGGCAGAGAGTTCCATAGTCTCACTGCTCTTACCGTAAATAATCCTCTTCTATGTTTGTGAACAAACCTTCTTTCCTCCAGATGCTGAGGATGTCCCCTCGTCACAGTCACAGTCCTGGGGATAAATAGATGATGGGATAGATCTCTGTACTGACCCCTGATATATTTATACATAGTTATTAGATCTTCCTTTAATTGTATTTTTCCTAAACTAAATAATCTTTGATAATCTTTCTGGGTCCTGTAGTCCAACCATTCCAGTTATTACTTTAGTTGCCCTCCTCTGTTTTCTCTCCAGCTCTGCTATGTCTGGCTTGTTCACAGGAGCCCAGAACTGTATACAGTACTCCATGTGTGGTCTGACTAGTGATTTGTAAAGTGGCAGGACTATGTTCTCATCATGTGCAGCAATAATACTAGCCTTGACACCTAGACAATCCACTTGACACTGATTGCTACAGTTAAGGCTAGTTTCACACTAGCATTTCGGAGATCCGACAGGCTGTCCTGGCAGGGAACAACCTGGCAAATCTCTCTGTATCCAGCATTTCCAGAAGCTACTTGAATGCTGTCTGGCCCCATTAGCTATAATGGGGACCAGCGGAGATCTGTCTTCAACCCGGAAAATATGCAGCGAATCGACTGGACAAATACCGCTGCTGCACAGCTGAGGATCTTATAATTGAAACACTATTTTTCTTTAGTTGATATGAGGCTCTATTCCTGACTTATGATACTTATTGTTAATATTCAAATTAGGCAAAGCGCAAATGCAAAGCGGTCACCATTGCTCTTGTTGCACCCAAACTCCACTCATGTCTCTGGCCAGCCCCTCCAATGCTGCTTTAGTTGACAGGGCCAGGCAGTGTTAAAGCAGCAAGGGAGGGGCTTGCCACAGGAATGAATGAAGCTTGGGTGGAGAGCCTTAGATCAACAAAATTAAAACAATATTTTAATCAAGTGAACCACAGCAGTGTCTATGCAAACAGCTGGATAGGGAGGTCACTGGTGACAGATTTCCTTTAAAGGTTTAACACTTTCAGATTTAACCTTTATACTATATTACCAATTTTTGGGTAACAGTTTAGGGATGGTCCCTTTTCTGTTCAAGAAGGACCATGGCCCTGACCTCAAATCCATCCAACACCATTGGTATCAAATGAGATGCTACTTGCTAAAAACACCTTAACAGCTACCATCAGTGCCTCACAGTTTTTTGGCTAAATGGACACAAATTTGTCTACTATCTTTCTGATGCAATATTAATGTCCATGATTTGGGTATGGATAAAGAATCCCAGCAACCCCTGTCTTGCTTGAAAGTAAATTCTTTTTATTCCATATTCATAAATGTCTAGTAGACGCGTTTCGGCATGTAGCCTTTGTCAGTTGATACAAAGGCTACATGCCGAAATGCATCTACTAGACATTTATGAATATGGAATAAAAAGAATTTACTTTCAAGCAAGACAGGGGTTGCTGGGATTCTTTATCTGTTCCACGTGGAGCTTTGCTTCTTCCCGCTGCAACGACGATTCTGGGAGCGAGTGCTGGCTGAATTTTCCCATGATTTTGGTATGTGATGGCCAACAAGCCCATATATAGCAGGTATAATGGTCAGATGTCCCAAAACTTTTGGTTGTATACATAGATACATTTGAAATAATAATTTTATTTCTGTATTTATATAATGCCAACATATTCCGCAGCGCTTTACAATCAGGTGGTTCATGTATAAACAGAGTCATTCCTTACGTAGCAACAAACCAGTCAACAATTAAAACAAGGTATGAGGGCTGGCCCTGCTTGCAAGAGCTTACAATGTATGAGGTCATGACATGGAAGGTAAAAAGTGCTTGTTTTTTACAATGGTCCAGCCATCTTAACACAATAGGGTAGTACATATAAAGCTGAGATAGTCACCAGCCGGTATCTGTAGTGCTTCAGAGTGCATGGGGTGTGGTGAATGGTGTTTGATGGATCAGGTTCAGAAAATGGTGTTGAAAGGGGGAGTGGGGATTAAATAAATTAATGGATGTAGTAGGCCACCTTAAAAAGATGAGTTTTTAGGGAGCGCCTAAAAGTGTGGATGTTGTGAATTAACCTAATTGTTTGGGGTAGGGCATTCCAGAGAACTGGTACAGTTCAGGAGAAGTCTTGGAGACGGGAGTGAGAGGTTCAACTTATGGTGGATGTTAGTTGTAAGTCATTGGCTGATTAAGGTGGTAGAAATAAGGGAGTAGATATAGGGGGATGCAGCACTTTGGAGAGCTTTGTGGGAGAGAATGAGCAGTTTAAATTGGATCCTGTACTGTATGGGCAACCAGGACAATGACTGGCATAGGGCGGAGGCATAGTTAGATGGATAGATAGATGAGCCTGGTTGCTGCATTCACGATAGATTGGAGAAGGCAAAGTTTAGTAAGGGGGAGGCCAACTAGTAATGAGTTACAGTAATTGAGGCAAGAAAGAAATAGGGCAACAATGAAAGTTTTTCTTGTTTCCACACTAAGAAAGGGGCCAATTCTAGAGATGTTTTTGTATTGCAATGACTGGGTGAGATATTGAATATAGGGGTTGAAGAATTGATCGGCATCAAACATAACACAGAGACTGAAGGCGTGCTGCCTAGGCAGTATGGTAGCATAGCATATATATAGACAGTTTATCAACTTCCATGGGAAATAATAGATGTTAGATTGGAGGTGGTTTGACCACTGGGACCCTTCCTGATTACTAGAGTACTAGAACTCAAAGGGACCTATGGTAACAGCCAAGTGCTTTCAGTGGTTGTCCTAGTGGCAAGCTCACTGCTAATCTAAAGTTTATCACTAATCCTAATGGCTTGAATATCCATTTAATAAATTATTTCACTCTTCATGCCTGGAGCTATGGGTTCTTCTAAGCAGCTGAGAAAATGTCTGAAAATAACAATAATTTAATCCCATAAATCTGGGATCTATTCGGTTATTTGGGAATGGTGGTGCGCTGGTCCACTGAGCAGCTTTGCTTGAACAGAGAAGCTATATCTGTTGAATAGCCTTTCTGTAACCACCTCAGTAAATGTGCTCAGGTAGATACACGTGCTCAGTCTTGCTTCTCCCTTTGCTCTGTCGGGTATGCAGAGGGATACTTTGAGTGTTGAGCTGCGAGTGGTAAAAGGGTGAGACCGCCTTACTGCAATTTCATTTGCTCAGCATTTCCTTTAAGAAGCAGAGAAGACGTTGCAGGTTCAGAAGCAGTCAGCTCACCATACCAAGGATTCCTCTGCACAATCTGGTGAAGCAGAGAAAGAAGCAAGACTGAGCATGTGTGTTCAGCTTGACACATTTACTAGAGTGGACACAGAAAGTTCATAAGAAACAGTATGTCGTGCTATTCTAACATTATTCCTGTAATATTTGGAGATATTGTTTTAAGAAAAATAACTGAAATAAAGTGGCCTCAATAGGAGGAAATGCTCAAAAACCCCAAACACTGTGGCGTGTTTATAACTGGGGGAGCAATTTCTCTGCATGTGATCCGTTGCTAACGGCAATCCCCTGCAAAAATGCTTACAATGAAGGATGTCGGCAGCGACCACATGCACCACAATGGCATCCTACACAAGATAGGTGGATGCAAATATAAAAATACATAAATCACTGCGAAAGGTGCACCACAATGTTATGCAACTGACAACACTGGCTAATCTCTCAAGCTGATGTTAAGAAGTGAGACTTTAGCCAATGTATTCCTGTCAGGAACACATCGGAGCCTATTTGCACCACCGTCAAGGTATCTCAGTGTGGCATGGGTTCCAACAACTAGACTACCTATGGCGTGGGAACATGGTTCGAGAGGTGCTAAGATACAACTTGTTACAATTGTTTTAAGTAATAAAATAGTGTATCATTTACACATTTTCTTTTGGCAAGTTGTGTAACGTAACGTGAATTTAAAAGAATTGAGAATGATCAAGCTTACACAGGCTAAGTGAATAAATATATTTACTAAGTGTGATTAAATATAAGATAACACAGTTAATTACATATTAGATAATAAAAAGTAAATAAACATCACTAGCCTAAATATGGGGTAGGGTTCCGTTTGGCCATGCTATAACACATGGCTGTCCACCATGTTATAACACCCCAGGGTGTACAAGAAATAGGGAAAATTAATACTTACATCAATTAATTAAATTTATATCGTGGCTCACCCGTATCTGCCAATATGGTAAAGGTGCACTGTTTTTGGATGAATGACCTGTTCATCCAATATAAGAGACAAATGATAAAATGTATATAAAAACAGGCACTCACCAGCTGGTATGTCTATAGTAGATAGTTTATAATCGTTAAAAATCACATATAAAACATATATAATATAATATATACCATAAAATGTTGGTAAACAATATAAATAAACAATGTATACTGAGGTCCGGGATCCAATTATATAGACAACTACATAGATGGATAGCAATAGATTACATAGAAATCAAACTGTGCAAGAATTAATAGTAAACTTGTACAATGTGGTATCCTGTGACTGTTAAATAAAGAATATATATAAGTGTTCTGTGAAAAGAATAAGATTCTCCTGTAAAAAATCCTCCTGTGAAGAATTTATGAAGAAATTATGAAGAAAACAAACTTGTGATGAAAACTTGTGAAGAAAACTTGCAGTAATTTGATATCTTCTTATGAGGTATTATATAATATAGCGTTGATATAGCAGTAAGTTTTCTTGCATAGGAACTATGTCCAATACCGCTGCTATAACAATGCAAATCCTCCAATTGCACCAGCGTGCAGAGTCCACACTCTCAGTGCTACAAGGTATAAGTTAGTTTGTAACTAGGAATCGGGTTTAGTGAATGGGGCGTCCCCCTATTCATCAACCCTCTTACCTTGCCTTCAGAGTGTAGCTCGCTTGTAAAGTTGCCGTTCCAGCACTTGCTGAGTCCTTTGTATCACTTTATACAAGATCCGATACTTTGTGTGTGCTGTTTAGTGCTCTCTGGTCTCGGCGTTCCACGTGGTATGGTTGCGTATCACCTTCCAGGAAGCACTCAGCTGGAGTTGCGTAGTCTCGCGATAACTTGGGCTAGCTTCTGTTTTGCTAGCGTCCGGACCAGCATAAAGATCTTCTAGTGACCGATAGTCAATGGATCTTAGCTCGGGTTCAGGTGGGTAGTTTATCGCTCTCAGGACCAGCAGTAAAGCGATAAACTACCCACCTGAAACCGAGCTAAGATCCATTGACTATCGGTCACTAGAAGATCTTTATGCTGGTCCGGACGCTAGCAAAACAGAAGCTAGCCCAAGTTATCGCGAGACTACGCGACTCCAGCTGAGTGCTTCCTGGAAGGTCATACGCAACCATACCACGTGGAACGCCGAGACCAGAGAGCACTAAACAGCACACACAATGTATCGGATCTTGTATAAAGTGATACAAAGGACTCAGCAAGTGCTGGAACGGCAACTTTACAAGCGAGCTACACTCTGAAGGCAAGGTAAGAGGGTTGATGAATAGGGGGACGCCCCATTCACTAAACCCGATTCCTAGTTACAAACTAACTTATACCTTGTAGCACTGAGAGTGTGGACTCTGCACGCTGGTGCAATTGGAAGATTTGCATTGTTATAGCAGCGGTATTGGACATAGTTCCTATGCAAGAAAACTTACTGCTATATCAACGCTATATTATATAATACCTCATAAGAAGATATCAAATTACTGCAAGTTTTCTTCACAAGTTTTCATCACAAGTTTGTTTTCTTCATAATTTCTTCATAAATTCTTCACAGGAGGATTTTTTACAGGAGAATCTTATTCTTTTCACAGAACACTTATATATATTCTTTATTTAACAGTCACAGGATACCACATTGTACAAGTTTACTATTAATTCTTGCACAGTTTGATTTCTATGTAATCTATTGCTATCCATCTATGTAGTTGTCTATATAATTGGATCCCGGACCTCAGTATACATTGTTTATTTATATTGTTTACCAACATTTTATGGTATATATTATATTATATATGTTTTATATGTGATTTTTAACGATTATAAACTATCTACTATAGACATACCAGCTGGTGAGTGCCTGTTTTTATATACATAATACTTACATCCACCTAGGATGAAGTTCTAGGTGGAATCCCAATTAATTATTAGTGCAGACCATAATTATTCCCATCCCCTCCTCTAGTGTGCATCACGCATGTCTCTGAGATCACTCAGGAATGTGTTTTTATCAGCACAATGGAGGATGGGTACTACATTTACAAGGCACATCATTACACAGAATGGTAATAATAAAAGGGAACAGAATTAAAGGGAGAGAACCAATCAGTACTTAAAAAATACCCTTACAATACAAGTTGTAAAACCTTTTGTTCTGTATGCCGCACACTTGACTTATCTATGTGTAACTTTTAGTTTGTAGTCTAGTCATGGTTAGCAATAAGATGGAGCAGATGGAAGGGGGTAGCACAAGACTGTAGGATGCCTTCATTTGAGCTGTAGACACAGAACTGAAGAATCATTTTAATCAAGACTATTTTGCTTAACTTTTTTTTTACTTTACTTTTTACACATTAGATCAATAAAAAAAAGTAGTGCAAAGGTGTATAATACAGTTGTTGTGAACATCTACATCATCTTTAAGTCAATGCAATTAACAGCTTTAGGAACACAGATTTATTGCAGCAGCTATAATGTGTAAATAATGTGAGAGAGCTGAGAAGCTGTTGCTTCTACAGGTAGCAGATGTTTTATAGCCTATTTCATGACTGCAATATATCACTGTCCAACTAAAAATAATGAAGTGGAAAAATTGGCAGGTGCCACATTCTCCACCTCTGTTTCTCCTGATGTCAGTTGTTTAGCTCATGCACAGAGGCTAACCGATAAACAGGAAGGGGAGATGTATGTGAAATTGTCATTTGTTTGTGTAATATGACTATAATTCTGGATCCTTTGTAGGACTGTAGACCGCAGAGCCCTCAAATGGAAAAGAATAACTGAGAGCCAAGTAGCATGCTGGTAGCTCTATCTGTGACAGAGAACTTAACTACCTAATGTTTAGAATGTACGGATACCAAACAGGTGCCTACGCCATTAGAATTTGGGGTAGCAGTATGAAAAAAGGAGTATATTCATTTAACCATGTATCCTGTAGAAATGATGTTAATAAGTGGGGGTATTTACAGAGAAATTTGATGTCTGGTCCCCTCTTCTTCAATACCACCTTCAGTGACTTATCAGTGGACCAACCCCACAATTAGTCAGTTAGACAAACACAAAAAATTAAACTGCCAAAAGAGACACACATTTTGGAAGGGATGGAGAAAATGGAAGGCAGTAGAACATGACTGCAGGATGTCTTTCTCATCCTCAGCATGGAATCAGGTCAACAAAAGAAAGAAAAGTGCGACTGAGATTGGTGAGAGAGATGGGGGATTGACCTAACCCAAAAAAATGTGAACTTTGTTTTATTTTTGGCTGTCTAGCACTGGTTTATGTCACTAGCATACACACCTTTTTAGATGGGTAAGTGCAGCGATATGGAGGATGGGAGGAGTGGTGGTGGCTATGATGGTTGTAGTAGTGCTCACCCGGGCTCTCCCTGGATTGTACAGTGAATGGAGGGTGCACCCTTTCTTCCCTCAGGATACATCAGGATGTCTTCCCTTTCAGTAGCATTCTGTTTTGTGACCAGACACAAAAAAACTGCAAGCTGTGGTTTTATGTCCGGTCATAATAATGGATCCGTCCCTGAAAACAATGTAAGTCAGTTTTTTTAGGCGCCATCACCCATTGACTTTAAATGTATTTAGTGACAGATCAGTTTTTTTCTGTTTTGATTTCACACAGCCGCATCCTAACGGAACAGATGCATCCTGATGTTCAAGATCAAAACTGATCCGTTTAATTTCAGTATTAAGATCCTCTGCCGGATCTCGGTAACGGAATTAACAATGCAAGTGTGAAAGTAGCCTAAATAGCAGCTGAAAACTGCATTATAGTGCATAATCAGGAAAACTGGATCCTGTTGATGGTGCTAGTCATGCTGACCTCAAGATATTCAAAATCCAATATGATTTCAGTAAAATATACAAATTATATACTCAGGCGACAAAGCAAAGTATATACCTAAGGTTAAACTCTCCTGGCCAGTCACCCACAATGCAGGGTCTTGAGCACAGCCTCGGTTACATTGATAGACCTGTGTTGCAGATTTCTATAGAAAGAACTAAAGAATTCAACCAGCCATACACTGTGAACAAAAAAATAAAAAAATAAACTATAGAATAAAAAATAATAATTTGCACTGCCATGTTTCAAAAGTCTCAAAATATTAAAATATAAATGTATTTATCTTCTACAGTGAACAACGTAACTGAAAAAAATCCATAAAACTGTGGCAGAATTGCATTTTTTTCCCAATTTCACCTTATTTGGATTTGTTCCAGCTCCCTACTACATTGTATGCAATATTAAATGGTGCCATTAGAATGTGCAACTTTCTAACGAGCCCTCATATGGCAATGTGAACGGAAGACAAAAAAATTTATGGATCTAAGATATCAGCGAATAAAAAATGAAAACACAAAAATGGAAAATCCCGGGGTTGAAAGGGTTAAAATCCCTAAGGACTAATGCATACGAACGTGCAAAAGATGCGGATCGGATGCGGACCAATTTACTACAATGGAGCCCAAAAGATGTGGCCAGCACGCCCAAAAAAATAGGACATGTCTTATTCGTCTCCATTTTACGGACTTCTACAGAGGGCAGGAAGTTCCGTTCCGCAAAATGTGGAACACACATTGCCGGTAAATCTGCAATTTGCCATGTGCATGAGCCCTAAAGATGGTCTAAAAAAACTGAACCAGAAATCAGTGACGAAGTGCATCAACTCTACATGAGAGAAAACAAAACATTTAGAAGTCTAACGTTTCCTCGTCACTTGACAAAAGAAGGGAGGGAAATAGAGAACAAAGTGTTCTGGAGTGTAATTATTCATTTTATGGTTAATAAACTGTAGGAAAACTTCCTGAAAAAATATCTAGGCTCCAGATAATATTATTTCAGGTTCTAAATGTAAACTGATAAATAAGGCTGCTGACAAATGGGCATTCACAGAGCAACATGGGTAGTAAATCCAAAGCACGGACGCAGCACTGGATGTCCCACAGGCATATCACTTGGCAGAACATTTTTCATTTGATCATATTTATACACTTTTGTACAAATCATAGATCCCAGACTTTTTTACCTTGTAAAACTATTTCAAATAAAAAATGTAATATTGAGCCACAGGGGGTTGTCTGAGATAACTGAAAATCTTGGACAAACCCTAAAATGGCTTAAAATAAGAAAATGTTATACTCACCCCCTGTTCTGCTGGTCTGGCTTTCCTGCCACTATTTGTTAACAAACGGCAGCAGTGACATACTGGTATACATCATGTGACTGCTGCAGTCATATACTGTCCACTGCCTCTCCCCCATCCCTCTTTTATTTTTACCTCCCTTGTCTCATATCCCGCCTCCTTTTTTCCCTATTGCATTTATTTACACTCTTTATGCAATGTGTTCTTCAGATTATAACAGTCACTTTATGTCTACAATTTTGTATGGTGTATAATTATTTGATACAAATCTTCAATAAAAAGAGATTTGTTTAAAAAATGTATTTACTGTCCACGGTAGTCTACTGTCATGTCACTGTGCATTACACCGACACTTATGTGCAGTGACATGCTCTACTGCACAATAAACAGTTATTACACCAAAAGTTCCCTAATTGAGGTCGTCCTTTGTGCGCCAAAGAAGTACCCTACTGTAAGCCAGCACACAAACCACCCACCATGCAGGTATATGGAATGTCACCGCTGCAGCCAATCACTGTCCTCAGCAATAGACTTTAAACAATTTGGTTGTAACAGAAGGAAGTTTGTTTGGCTAAGGCTACTTTCACACTAATGTTTTTCCTGGATCCGGCAGGGTTCAGCAAAAATGCTTCTGTTACTGATAATACAACCATCTGCATCTGTTATGACCAAATCCAGTTGTATTATCTTTTACATACCCAAGACAGATCCGTCATAAACTCCATTGCAAGTCAATGGGGGACGAACCAGTTTTCTATTGTGTCAGATTGTGTCAGAGAAAACTGGTCCATCCCCTTTGACTTGCATTGTGGGTCATGGCGGATCCGTCTTGCTCCGCATCCCAGGATGGGAAGCAAACCACAGCATGCTGCGGTTTGCTTTCGGGTATGAGAAAGGAACGGAATGCATTTTGGAGCACTCCGTTCTGTTCAGTTACGTTTTGTCCCCATTGACAATGAATGGGGACAAAACGCAGGCTTTTTCTTTCCGGTATTGAGACCCTATGACGGATCTCAATATCGGAAAATATTAATGCTAGTGTGAAAGTACCCTAAAGGTTGAAGTACAGTAATGGATTTTCAGGCAACAGTGAAGCATGGTGGAGGTTTCTTGCAAATTTGGGGCTGCATTTCACCAAATGGAATTGGGAATTTGGTCAGGATTAATGGTGTCCTCAAAGCTGAGAAACATAGGCAGATACTTATCCATCATGCAATACCATCAGCACAGCATCTGATTGGCTCCAAATTTATTTTGCAGCAGAACGACCCAAAACATACAGCCAGTATCATTAAGAACTATCTTAAGTGATGATATTGTCCCCACAGAGGCCTGTTCTCAACATCATTGAGTATTCCTGGGATTAGATGAAGATACAGAAGGATTTGAGCAAGGGTCCACAGAAAATCTGTGGTTAGTTCTTCAAGATGTTTGGAACAACCTCCCTGCTGAGTTCCTTCAAAAACTGTGTACAAGTCTACCTAGAAGAAATTATGCTATTTTGAAGGCAAACGGTAGTCACACTAAATACTGATTTGATTTTGATTTCTCTTTCGTTCATTCACTTTGCATTTTGGCAATAAACTATTAACGATTCTATTTTTAGTGTACGAGACCGTTTTGGCCGTCTCATAATCCAACCCCAGTGGTGACTTTTGTGCTGTTATAGTAAGGCTGGCTGTATTTATGATACTAATTACACGTATCTTGAATACATTGACTTTTTTTGTACAGATTCTGTGAAGATCTGTAAGGCTACTTTCACACTCGCGTTTGGTGTGGATCTGTCATAGATCTGCACAGATGGATCAGTTCAGATAATACAACCGTCTGCATCCGTTCAGAACGGATCCGTTTGTATTATCTGTAATATAGCCAAGACGGATCCGTCTTGAACACCATTGAAAGTCAATGGGGGAAGGATCCATTTTCTATTGTGCCAGATTTTGTCATAGAAAACAGATCCGTCCCATTGACTTACATTGTGTGTGAGGACGGATCCGTTTGGCTCAGTTTTGTCAGACGGACACCAAAACGCTGCAAGCAGTGTTTTGGTGTTCGCCTCCAAGGCGGAGTGGAGACGGGACGGAGGCAAACTGATGCATTCTGAGCGGATCCTTATCCATTCAGAATGCATTGGGGCAAAACTGATCCGTTTTGAACCAATTGTGAGATCCCTGAACGGATCTCACAAACGGAAAGCCCAAACGCCAGTGTGAAAGTAACATTAGAAAGGGCCTTCAAGGCGTGTACCATCATAACCATATCATGGAGGAGATACTGTGCTCCAAAACCCCTGCTCATGGAGCACCATTTCATAATAATGAGCAATTACAATACATTAGACGTATGGTACACGAAATTCTGTGGTACTAGTAATGATAGTAACCATTTCACACAATTACAGGTCTGGTCTTTTTCTTTGCGACTAAAGCACTACGGTTACCGCACCTAGTAATGAAACAACTAGTCAGCAGATTGCTATTGCAGAGGTAGCAAAGAAGCAAATGGATGAACTGTCCAATATTCATCATCGGCAGTGAAAAGGGTAATTACCCATCCAGTATCAGCAAGAGAGAAAAGGTTAATTATCTCATTACTACTATGAGCGGTGGCAGCAAAGGAGTTTATTTCTCTCACGAAAAGGCCAGTGATGTCTCACTTTCTTCCAAACACAAGACCCAGAGGCTGAAGCCAGAGAGCAGCAGTATCAATACAGCACTTCTCTACACCGGGGACCGCTGCACCGTGTTATCATTTACTTAATGAAAATTAAAATTCAACACTAGTAAATGTGGAATCTCAATGGACCTGTTCACCCAGTACAACTCTTATTTTCCACAGATTTCCTAATGCTGTTATCCCCAGGGGAAGCATATACACATGTACATGTGAACTCAATGGACAGCCTTGTAGTCCCTGGTCACCAGTGCCCTAAATCCAAATAATTGTATATTAATAATAATATATAAGTACAGTATATATGATTTCAATTTTAAATAAAGTTCACATGGTACATTGATATCTACATTATATTGCCACCTTGCTATTCTTTCCGTACCATACTAATACAGTGTTAAACATTTTTTATTTACACAATTATATATTTTTATGGATTTTTTTTTACCATTAGTATTACACAGGATAATGTCATACCATTTGTAAATTAAGAAACCTGGGAGTTACTATGGAGCTCTATGACCACATTAAAGCCCAAGGCTGCAGGACGAGGTGACTTAATACTCTTAATAATTTATGGTGGTGTAATGGATTGATTTTTATGATCGTCAAAGAATGACTAGAAGCATAGCAGAATATAATAGAATAATGAGGTTTCATAAATGAAATGAAATGATACTTAGCTGCAGTTACACATGAGTAGTTTTACCTCAATGAAATGGGGAACCCTGTTGTACACTGCACACTAATATACAACCATCTACTTCAATTATAACCAGTAGGTACTGGAAACTTCTTTCATCTCAGTTAATGATAACTACATAGTCATACACATATATAATGCATCCAGAAAGTCTTCAGACCCTCTCATGTTTATCACATTTTGTTATGTTGGGCCTTGCGCTAACATAAAAAATTTTTTAATTTTTTCCCATATTCTCAATATCCCAAAATGAGAAAGTGCAAACAGAATGTTCCAAATCTTTGCTAATTTATTGACAAGGAAAAGCTAAAATCTTGCATTGACATAAGTATTCAGACCCTTTACTCAGTACTTAGTTGAAGCATCTTTGGAAGTGATTACAGTCTTCAGTCTTCTTGGGTATGATGCCACATGGTTGATCACTCTACCATAAAGCCCAGATTGTTGGAGTGCTGCAGTGATGTCTGACCTTCTGTGAGCTTCTTCCATCTGCACCAGTGGCGTCTCTAGCTTTCAAATTTTGGGGGGGGGCACACTGGGGGCCAGGACAAAAGTAAGGGGGGCAGCTATAACAACGATACATTTACACAAGTACGCTTAGAAATGCTGCGATACTTTACCCAATACCTAAAACCGCAATAGGGAAGAAAAACCCCATTCATTCAGATTTCAACATGTCCTAGCTGCCTGGGCATGCTGGAATTACTCAAATTCCAGCATCTACTGGCTGTGTCAGAGGCAAGTCCCCTTCTCTTTGATCTGTGGATGACACTGCTATTGGGGGGATCTGTGGATGACACTGCTATGGGGGGGATCTGTGGATGACACTTATGGAGGGGGATCTGTGGATGACACTGTTATGGAGGGGGATCTGTGGATGACACTGTTATGGAGGGGGATCTGTGGATGACACTGTTATGGAGGGGGATCTGTGGATGACACTGCTATGGAGGGGGGATCTGTGGATGACACATACCGTTTAAAGCATCTTATGCTATATGTGTCATCCACAGATCCACCCCATAACAGTGTCATCCTGGGATCCACCTCCCTATAAGGCCCCATTCACACGTCCGCAATTTTGTTCCGCATTTTGCGTAATGGAATTGCAGACCCATTCATTTCTATGGGGCAGCATGATGTGCTGCCCGGATACGGAAATGCGGACCCGCACTTCCGGGTCCGCAATTTCGTTCCCGAAAAAAGTAGAACATATAGGCATATTCTATTAGTGCCGGCAATGTGCGGTCCGCAAAATGCAGAACACACATTGCCGCTGTCCGTGTTTTGCGGATCCGCAAAACACGTTACGGACGTCTGATTGGAGCCTAACCCCCATAACAGTGGCATCTACAGATCCTTCCCCCCCCCATAACAGTTTCATCTACAGAGCGGCACAGATCCCCCCCATAACAGTGTCATCTACAGATCCTTCCCCCCATAACAGTGTCATCTACAGATCCTTCCCCCCCATAACAGTGTCATCTACAGATCCTTCCCCCCCATAACAGTGTCATCTACAGATCCTTCCCCCCCATAACAGTGTCATCTACAGAGTGGCACAGATCCCCCCCCCCCCCACAACAGTGTCATCTACAGAGTGGCACAGACCCCCCCCCATAACAGTGTCATCTACAGATCCTTCCCCCCCATAACAGTGTCATCTACAGAGCGGCACAGATCTCCCCCATAACAGTGTCATCTACAGATCCTCCCCCCCATAACAGTGTCATCTACAGATCCTCCCCCCCATAATAGTGTCATCTACAGATCCTCCCCCCCCCCCCCAATAACAGTGTCATCTACAGATCCTTCCCCCCCCCCCCCATAACAGTGTCATCTACAGAGTGGCACAGATCCCCCCCCCCCCCCATAGCAGTGTCATCTACAGACCCCCCTCCCTATAACACTATAACAGTGTCATCCACAGATCCCCCCCCCCCCATAACAGTGTAATTACATCCACAGACCACAGATCTAAACAGTAAACACTGTAATCATCCAGGCTGCAGATGGTAACTTTAACTTTTAAATAAGGAGGATTCAGCGAATCAGCAGCCGCTCTCCTCTCAGAGTCAGATCTCTCTAGTTAGACAGACTTAGTAACTTAGTACCTTATTAACCACAATAGGTCAGGCTTCAGGCTGCTATCTTCGGTACTCGGTAGGGTTAGGGTAGGGCCACGGTGATGCTTCACTGCCTGGCTTGGCTTTAGGGCTTAGGCTACAAATACTTGAACTACAGGCAGTGCGCGCTCACAGTGACGTCACGCGCCTGGCCCGAGCCGCCTAGGAGGAGGAGCAGGCACGCCGCCCGCACTGTTACCATACTACTGCGAGCGGCGTGCTGATTTCTCCACAGCAGCACAGCACTGGTCAGGTCCTGGGGACGTGTGGAGAGGTCTGGTCGGATAGAATCGTAGTTTTGAAGTACACTCTGACGACCGGTCCTCCGGCCCTGCCTGCTGCCTGCAGCACAGTACACACCAAAATGAATGGGGGCACATTTTAGTTGGGGGGGCACATGGGGGGGCACAGCTTGATGCAGGGGGGGCCGTGGCCCCCTCTGGCCCCCCCCTGGCGACGCCACTGATCTGCACACAGAATCTTTGGAGCTTAGCCAGAGTGACCATTGGGTTCTTGGTCACCTCTCTTACCAAGAACCTTCTTCCCAATTATATGCTGTTGTTTGGTGGAGCAGCCAGCTCTAGGAAGAATCCAGGGTGTTCCAAAAGTCTTCCATTTGAGAATTTTGTGTCTTTCCAAATCATGTTCAACTGAATTTATCACAGGTGGACTCCAATCAAGGTGTAAAAATATCTCAAAGATTCTCAAGAGAAATGAAAGGCCCACAGAGCTAAAATTTCAAGTGTCATAGCAAAGGGTCTAAATACTTATGGCAATGCGAAATTTAAGTTTTTCTTTTTTAATACATTTGCAAACATTTCTAAAATTCTGTTTTCACTTTCTCATTATGGGGTATTGAGTGCAGAATGAGGGGGGGGAGAACTTGAATTTTTTTTATTTTATTTTAGCACAAGGCCACAACATAACAAAATATTAAAACAGTGTAAGGGTCTGAAGATATTCTGAACATCCTGTATACCTGTAGTACAATCAGTTAAAGGGAACCTGTCACTTCCCATATGCTGCCTCCATAGTGTAGTAGCAGACCCGCTAACTTTACAACATTAGGCACCTTTTCAGAAGTGACCTGGTAAGCTCTGCAGTGCATGCTAGTGCTAGTAGAGAAATGAGTCTGATGAAGTACACTGCCTCTGCCTTCCCTCTGACCATGACTGATAGTTTTCTTTTCTGTTGTTCATAAGAAAAAAATACTATCATCATCCAGGAGGGCAGATACAAAGGAATCATCTCTATCTCAACACTAGCACGCTGCAAAATTTGCTCGGTCTGCTATGTAAAAGTACTTAAGGTTGACACAGCAGTGACAGACCATTGAAATCAGTGGGTCTGTGACTACACTGTGCTGCGCTCAGTGAGTGCAGCATATAGGAGCTGACAATTTCCCTTTAAGAATAGGTCATTAGATAATGATGTATTGTTTTTTTTTTTTTTTTTTTTTTTTTAATAAACTTTATTTTATTTATAATACAAAGAATAAATATCAATATAGCCTTAATAGTGTTATAAATCCTAAAGTCCGTAAATTTCTAATTTGTAAGCATAATTAGTACCGATTGCATACAAATAACCATACTTATGGAAATAAAACAAATCAAATGGAGATCTCGCTTGCTAAGAGGGGAGCGGGACTCGCAGCCACACAAAGCATCTAACTTAGCATGTTAATATCCAGAAAAAGGCAAAGGTCGGGGACCCACGGTCCGGGCAGCCACCGGGGAGCGAGCACGCGCCCCGCGCGTCCTTTCCCGAATATGGGTAGAGAGAGCGGCGGGATTAACGATCTTAAATCCATTCACCTGATACTCACATTGACCATACATAGCGGGCTTATAGCGATCTTTAATCGCAGACATTTCTTAAAGCAACCTGGGGGGGTCCAGCAGTCTTCTGTCACAGTGGAGAAAAAAAGAAACAGAAAGCCACAGCATATTTTACTGCCTCTTCCCCATATATAGTTAAGATTAAAAATTTGTGCCCAGCTCATCCATACCTCACATACAGTCACACCGGTATCTCAGGTGCGAGGGGGCTCAAACAAGTATCACTCACCGGCATTTAGAGAAAATGTGGGCAGAAACACCACCAAAAACCGGCTCTGTCCCCTAATTGCACCCATACCACATATATCGTATCGCTGCCTACAGTCCAACCATATATCGAAAAGAAAGAGCCGCATTTCAGGGCGCACCCGGTCGGAATAAAAACCCGATAGTCCCAAACCCCGGGTCCCCGCCCATAAACGCGGAGTGCCTTGTTTTAACGAGAACTTTATCCCTTATACAGTGCCTGAGAGTCCCGCCGTCCTCCAGCGTTCTAGAGATGCTCCAATATTCAGATGCGATTTCACATCCTTTCCCAATTGCACTACATAAAGAAAAACCGGACTAATAAGATCATTCCCACCCACCCCACCCCCCCAACTTGCAGGAAAGGGAAAAAAAAAAAAAAAAAAAAAAAAAAAAAAAAAAAAACAAACAATTCCAAATTAATTATTTACCCGTGCCCCAATCTTCCCACAATTTACACCACTTTAGATAGGATCCTCTTTGTTTATACAAAATCCTCTCATAAATCTTCACTTTCTCGACCAGGGCCAACCAGTTGCTGCAATCTGGAGCAGAGGAGCAAAACCATAGTCTAGAGACCAAAAGCCTGGCCAAGAATATAACCTTAATCAGTAGTTGGCGTTTTATGGGCTGGTAATCAACCTCCGATAGGTCTCCCAGGACCCATATCCTGGGGGACAAAGGAACAACAATGTTAAGTTTACGAGCCAAGGTATTTTGGACCGATCTCCAATAGCTACCCACTATCGGGCAGTCCCAAAACAGATGTAGATGGTCTGCCTCGGAGTCGCCACAGCGTGGGCAGTCAGAGGAGACTCTGAGTCCTCTCCTATATAACCACATGGGTGTCACGTATATTTTGTGCAGAATGTTAAATTGTACAACTGTGTGATTGAAATTCTGTGAAACAAGTTTTAAGCTTTCCCCTATGTTTTCCCAATCTACGGGACCCACCTCTGAAAGTGTCAGTGACCAGGATTTCTGTCCTGGAGAGAGAAGACCCTCAAAAATTTTTTTCGTTAAGTGTCTATAACAGTGTGATATTTTACTTTTCATGACAGTTTTCTTAATAATTAAATCATGTAAAAATTCAGGAGTATCTATAAACAGAAGGTGACTATTCAAAGTGCTGGAAAGTGCTGACCTCAATTGAAAATATGCAAACCAAACCACCTCGGCCAAATTTACCCTTTGCCCTAACTCCATCGGGGGCAAAATTTGTCCGCCACTAACCACCTGATGTAGATACTGAACATTCTTAGTCCTCCAGTACTGGCAGCAATTCAAATCCCTTAAATTCAAAAGCTTTGAGTTATGCCATAATGGAGTGCAAATAAGTGATGCCTTAATTCCACACCAACTCCTAATAGTCCGCCAGGTCTTTATAGCCATTCTGCAAAAAGGTGTATACTCAGTCTGTATATTTAATAAATAGTCGGACTCCAATACAGTAAAGAAGTCCGTAAAACCTGAGTCTTTCACTACCCTGTTGCAGAACTGGCTATTTGTAATGATGTATTGTTTAAATCACAGTTTTTATGATAAATATATTTTTTAAGAATTCTTGGTGGTTATTTTTTTTTGTCACTATATAAAAAAAAAGATCTGCAATTTTTGCAGTGGTCACGACCTAATAATTGGTGCCACTTGCTTGTCTGTACAGATGATGTTTCAGCAGTCATCCCCTCATAGAAGTCAATGAGGTCCCATCCTTTCCATTGTGTCTTTGGCCCCATGGTGGCCTTTCCCTGTCTTCACGAATTTATTCAATAAGCAGGAAAGTCACTTCTTTATGCAGTAAATAACCATACAGTCGATGTACTGTACCTAGACTTGATCCTACACTCAGTGCAGTTACACCTCTAGCTGGAGAAACTTCACAAAGCTGTACAAACATAGAACATCTAGGCATTGGTGTAGCTATAGGGGAAGCAGGGGAAGCGGCTGCTTTGGGGCCTGGACTTAGAAGGGGCCCACCCAGGAGGAGGACTAAAAGCTTTTATTGTCAGGGCCCACTCAAATGTATTATAATATGATGGAAACGGGCAGAGTGGCTGCCAAGCCTAGTCTGAGAGAGTGATATTGACTAAGCACAGGAGTTGGGGTTGAACAAAGTCTCTGTGGGGGCGGGGGGGGGGGGGGATATTCATAAATTATTCTGTGGGGCTCAGTCATTTCTAGTTATGCCACTGCATCTAGGCATAATCAGACAAGGGCCTATCCACAACACACAATCATAGGACCGATTGCTTCCTTTGCTCTAACAATTCTTATAAAGCCTTGGAGCTCCAAGCAAAAAGATCTAAACATGAATGTGCATTGTAAAATAAAAGTACTTCATTGTGGACCACAAATAAAGCATAAATAACACGTAAACGCCAACGACTATGGGGGACATTTACTAAGACCTGCGATTTAGACGCCAATCTTAGTCCACATCCGCTGCTGCTTGATGCACCTACGTTATGTAGAGGCATCGGCCTCTACATAACTTAGGCCCTTTACCGGTGGCCATGCGACTTGCTTGAATCTACGCCAGCCCCCTGGTGTATCAGTTTTTGGCATAGATGAATCAAACACGCCTGACAGCCCGCCAACGCAGATGAAATCTGCGACAAAGGTATACCAAAAAGTGGCATACTTCCCATAATCAATGACCCCCTATGTTTTATAGTATTTTGAACATTAAAGTGAATCTTTTGATGATTAGTCAGATCTTTTTATAAGCATTAAAGATGTTGCCATCTTGTAACACATTTCCATAGACATTAATATGCCATATATACCATAGAATGTAGCATTCAGTTATTTTATATACTGAAAAATCATGCATTGATAGAAGACTAGATCCTTATCCTTTATGCCTACAAATAAAGCAAATGTTAGTAACAACTTGGGGGAATATTAGTAGGAGGCATAGCCAGCTTCCATTATTCTCTGACATTGAGGGAATATTAACACAAGGGAAATACATAAAAAAAATTAGCTCATTAAATACCCTGTAAATGTTCTTTAGCTGTAAGCCTATTTAAAGGACATTCGTCACAATAGGATAATAGGAAATGACCTGTCACATAATTAACTATATAATCCAAGCTCAGAGATCAGGAAGATATATCTGGAAGAAATCAGAGATATCAGTGTAAATCACTGCAGCCTGTAAAGTATATTAAACTGAATACTACACTGATCACAGTTACAATATGGGGCAACTTAAAGGGAACCTACAAAACGCATATTAAACCGCCAGCATTACCTTACAGATGTCTTCATCTTGTTTCTAAAGTTGCTTTTGCCTTTGCTGTCTGATGCGCCTAATCTCTGAAAAAATACTTTTATTGACCCACTGGCGGTATGTAAATGAGGGTCTTGAAGTCAAAGGGGCAGCGTCTTTTTTGCTTGAAGTCAAGCTCCCCTTTCCTGCCGTTCTGCATTTCATTGATGGCCCTTCTTGTCATGTTGGATTCCAGCCTACAATATCTCGCGCATGCGCTGTGTCCTCACCACTGTTCCCCGCAGCTGATGCAGACATGGCGTATGCGCAAGATTTCGGGGTGGAATCCAACATCCCAAGAAAACAAAGGGCCATTAGTCAAAGGTTGAGGGGTGAAAAAGGGCGCGTGGCTAGCTTGACTTCAAGTGAGAGAGCCGCAGCCCCCTTGACTTTAGGACCCTCATTTTCATACCCCCCTGCAGGGGAATAAAATTATTTTTTCAGAGATTAGGCACATCAGACAGCAAAGACAAGAGCAACTTTAGAAACAAGATGAAGATGTCTGTAAGGTAATTCTGGCGGTTTCATTTGCGTTTTGTAGGCGACAGGTTCTCTTTGACATTTATACATATGAGTAACATGGTTGTAGCTACTTACACTAGCTCAGTTTCACATTTTTGATCTTCGTCCTGTGTTTACGAGACACATATGCTCTGTCTTCACTGCGCACGCACAGCCACCTCTCCATTCACCACTATGGGACTGCCAGAAGTAGTCCAGCCAGTGCTCGGCTATTTTTGAAACTCCCATAGCTCTGAATGGAGGGTGGCCGCACTTCTGCAGGGCACTCTCCCTCCCGTTCTGGAGAGAGGAGTGGTTCTCAGACGTGGGACCCTCACCATAGCCTAGCGATATGCCATCAGCATCTGAGATGGGGCAGCCCCTTTAATTCATATTGAATTGTCTTAGTATTTTAGTCACATGTAATATTGTTAAGTAATATCCGGTGTCATGAATCTACAATTCTGTAATATCAAAAATGTTAAGTGTTTGATTCTTTGCATGTATCATAGAAATCCAGTTCAGAGCTTTTCTCAGTCTTTTACACATTTTTACAGTATTCTCACATGTGATAGCAGTGCTACACAACACAGACAATATGTCCTTGCCTAAGATTGTACTATTTATAAGAAGATCTGACACATTTTATAGTAAAATGCAGCTGCCATTTTCCACAGTGACAATATTGTAAAGTACAGCGGTGAAAGGGAACAGTGCTGCAGTAACCAGGCACTGCCAGTATACAGTACCTTGTTCCAGTGGTGGGGTGCTAGGAATCGGACCTCCGCTGATATTGATCACATATTCAAGTGATATTCTATTTTCATATACTTCTGATAAATGCCTCTGACCTAAGCCACTGATGTTACAGTGAGTGCTGAGAACTCACAAACTCCACTCTGCTACATATGTATCACATTTACTAAATACCCACAACAACCACTTGAACCAGCAGGAAGAAGCAGCAACAAAACATGGCCACAGTAATGAAAGGTGTCTGCCTGTATGAGACATTGTGCCTCCAAGGGTCAATAGTAATTAGTCGTACTTTCTTCCAATAAGATTGTAGAGGTCTCATAAATATTCATGCAGAATTACTCCCCAGAGACTTACGCTTCCACCTATGACCATAACAAACTAATGACATGAGATTGTTTAACAGACTAATCAATGAATCACTCAGCGGTATAACTCACTCTCTTCTTAAGACCGAAATCAAAATGAACGCAACGGTGAGACAAAGTATATACTTTGGAAAGCAATTAATATGTGTTTTACAAGGTTTGTAATTTACAGACTTCAGTAAACCTAATGGCCTTTTATCTTAGGGTAAGCGCCTGGTTTGTCATATTTGGTTTATTTCGATTACTGTCCTCATAAAGACCTCATAAGTAACTCTTTACTGGTTCATTTAATGTAATGTAAAGTTTTGAAGTTTTGATATGCCATGGAGACATCCAAAGTTTTGATAAGTGGCAGTCTGGGTGCTGAGACCCCACCAATTGCTAGAACAAGGAGAGAGAAATACATACCGCTTTCCCTCTTCTCACTGCAGGAAAGGGAGCAAGACAGACCCAACAGAAAGTCAATGGGACTGTCTCAATCCAGTCTCCTGCAGTGAGGAGAGGGAGTGTGATATGTGTTTCTCTCCCCTAGTTCTAGCAATTGGTGGGAGTCTCAGCACTCAGACCCCACCGAAAAAAGTCAAGTTACCAAAAGTTTTCTGAAAACTCATTGACCCTTTTAAGAAATCACTGGCTATTACTATATAACTTCTGATTTCAGCTCACTACCATACAATTGTAATCTAGCGAGCGCTCCGTACAGTATTTTATTAGAATGTATTGGCTCCGATAAGCCGAAGTTATTACTTCGCAAAGTCTCGTGAGACTTCGCGTAATAAATTCATAAATTGATTTCTACTGTGAAAAAACATTTCCCGAACTCGGGTTGGGTTCCAAGTGGGAATCTCGTGAGACTTCGCAAAGTAATAACTTCGGCTCAACGGAGCCAATACATTCTAATACTGTACGGAGTAGTACAGTATTGAAACAACGTTTTATGCAAATCGACTTTGGATGTTTCATCCAAATTCGATTTGCTCATCCCTAGTGTTTTGTGACATAACGGGCTTTGGGTGCTCTCAGGCATGGGGGTCTGGCTGCAGCTTCTGCTTCAGCACCCCTGTAGTATGATCCTGCTGGCATCTCATCATCCAGACCAGCACAAAACTATTTCATAACCCCTGCCAATTGGAAGAACTTTCCTGCTATATGGATTGCCATTAGCTGGACAACTTCTTAAAATAAATCAGCCTTGTAACCCCAAAAAGCAGCTGTTATAGAGATGAGCGAATTTGAATCAAAAGTCCTCTAATCAGCCTGAAAACTAATGTATGATACTAATGTCCCCTATGAATCAGATTTTTTTTTTGTCTTGCCGTTCTCTTTTTATTTATTTTTTATGAATTTTTTCTCTCCCTCTCTAAGCTTGTTAATGCAATGACAACCAGTGATGACCAGTTCGCAGTGTTCACCAGCGAACACATGCGATCTGCCATTTTAACTGACAAGTCCGGCGAGGCACAGGTAAGTCCTTACCTGTGCCTGTGCGCGAGCCGGTCTGAAATGAAATGCGGTCTCCGGGAGCAGGCAGTCCCGAGAACGGCCCCCGGAGGGGGCAGCGTGACACTGATATATAGGGCAGTGGGTAAACCTATGTTGATGGTGTTATCAGACTGTTTAAAACACACTGCACTGTTGCATTTGTTATGCATTTTACAATGATCTTTTTTTTTTTACAAAAGCTATGCCTTGATGGGGCAGATTCCAGATTCCAGTGGCTTGTTCTGAACAAGCGTCCAAAATTCTACCTTTTTTGGGAGCAGCAACAGTACAGTGTGGATGTGGAAAGGGTAATAGTGCCATGTGGCAGCAATAGTAGCGACAGCAGTAGCAGCACAACATGGAACAGACAAGGCAGTAGATGTGCGGCTCTGTAGGGGTGGCACTGGCAGAAATAGTAACAGCAGCAGCACAGCATGGGACACGCACACAAGCAGTAGAATAGATGTGGGTGCGGCTGTGTAGGGGGAATAATAGGAGTAGAAGTGGTGGCTGGGTAGGGCTAATGGTAGTTGCAGTAGGGAGAGTAGCAGCTACAGTGGTGGTGGCAGCAGCAGCCATACAGTACATAACATGATGGTAGGCAGACAAACAGCAGCAGTGGCATGATGGGGTCGATGATCAATAGTGATGAGCGGCAGGGGTCATATTCGAATTCGCGATATTTCACGAATATTTTGTAGAATATTCGTTGAATATTCGCAAATTCACGATTTTTTTTGTTACTCGAAAAATCGGCAAGGTAATGATTGTGTAATATGCGAATTTTCGTACTTCGAATTCAAATTTTTTACTGCAAATTTTTCAACTTACAACTATTAGACAAAGAAGATTATAGCACTCTATTAGCTAAATTGCTCTATATTCGATTTGTTTCGAATATTCGCTATATATTCTTGTTTTAGAATATTACGAATATTCGAAAAAACTAATATATAGCAATATAGTGAATATTCGAAAAAAACGAATATAGAGCAATTTAGCTAATATAGTGCTATAATCTTCTTTGTCTAATAGTTGTAATTTTTTTCTCATCTGAAGTTCAGTTTGGAAAAAAAATACTACTATAAAAAATAAGATTATAGCACTATATTAGCTAAATTGCTCTATATTCGTTTTTTCGAATATTCGCTATAACTTTGTTTTTTCGAATATTCGGAATATTCTAAAACAAGAATATATAGCAATATAGCGAATATTCGAACAAAACTAATATAGAGCAAAATTCGCAAACACTACTTCTAAAGTCACGTATATTGCAGCCTTCTTATTGGCCCACAAGCTAGAAGCAGGGAGGCATCATGTGTACTAATAAAAAATAAAAAAATCTAATAAATTTTTTTGGGGGAATATTCGAAATTACGAATATATATAACTATATTCGAAATATTTGCGAATTTTCGAAGTACCTATATTCGTGATCAACACTAATGATCAATAGCCATCGTCAGCAATGGCAGTTCTATTCATCGGCCTGAGCAGGAGGTGTGTGAACATCCTGGTTCATTTTGACAAATGTGATGTTTTGTACACTGGTGTAGGACAAGTTTGTCCGTGTGGGTGTGATGACGCCACCTGCCATGCTGAAAACCCTCTCTAAGAAGGAGGCTGGACAAGACAGTACAGCGAGAGCAAACCGCCAATTCTGGCCACTGTTTCAATCTTCCTGCTCAGAAGTCCATGAGGTCAGGGAACATGGTATGTGCTGGGAAAAGGCCAAAGTCATTTAATTAGACCATTTTTAACAATATTTTTGAAAAAAAATGGACACCTGGCCAAATATCCTACTGATGGCATAGAGAAGAATTAAATACTGTGAACTGTGCTATTACAGGCACATGGCAAAAAGTCCGGCTTCAGAAGAACTATGCCTTGGTGAAGGTACAGAGCTGCGCCACTACAGACACCTGGCAAAAACTCCAGCTTCAGAACAATTACATGTTGTTGACAGCACAGAACTACGCCACTATGGACACCTGGACAAAAGTCCGATTTATGGGATAGAGAAAAATAAAATTTTAGCAAACTATTTAATTTTGGTGTCTGCAGGGAAGTGCGCCACAATAAGCACAACTAAATTATACAACAGAAACTGCACCGCCGGCAACTTGACCAGGTACAGTGCCTTGCAAAAATATTCAACCCTCTTGACTTTTTTTGTATTTTGGTGTCTCACAACCTGGAATTAACATGGATTGTTTGAGGATTTGCATCATTAAATTTACAGGACATGCCCACAACTTTGAAGATGTTTTTTATTTATTTATTGTGAAGCAAACAACAAATAGGACAAAATAACAGAAAAATTCAATGTGCATAACTATTCATCCCCCTAAACTCAATACTTTATAGAGCCACCTTTTGCAGCAATCACAGCTCCAAGTCGCTTGGGATAAGTCTCTATGAGCTTGCCAAATCATTCCACTGGGATTTTTGCCCATTCCTCCTTGCAAAACTGCTCCAGCTCCTTCAAGTTGGATGGCTTGCGCTTGTGAACAGCAATCTTTAAGCCTGACCACAGATTTTCTATTGGATTGAGATCTGGGCTTTGACTAGGCCCTTCCAACACATTTACATGTTTCCCCTTAAACCACTCAAGTGTTGCTTTAGCAGTGTGTTTGGGGTCATTGTCCTGCTGGAAGGTGAACCTCCGTCCTAGCGTCAGAGTGGCACAGAGTGGTACAGGTTTTGCTCAAGAATATCCCCGTATTTAGCACCATCCATCTTTCCCTCAACTCTGACCAGTTTCCCAGTTCCAACTTCTGAAAAACATCCCCACAGCATGATGTTGCCACCACCATGTTTCATTGTGGGGAAGGTGTTCTTTGGGTGATGTGTTGGGTTTGCGCCAGACATAGCATTTTCTTTGATGGCCGCAAAGTTCAATTTTGTCTCCCACATGCCTTTTCGCAAACTCACAACGTGCCTTTTTGTTTTTTGCTGAAATTAATGGCTTTCTTCTGGAAACTCTGCCATAAAGCACAACTCTGTGGAGCGTACCGCTTATTGTCATCCTATGTACAGATACTCCAGTCTCTGCTGTGGAACACTGCAGGTCCTCCAGGGTTACCTTAGCTCTCTGTGCTGCCTCTCTTATTAATGCCCTCCTTGCCTGGTCCCTGAGTTTTGGTGGGCAGGCGTCTCTTGGCAGGTTTGCTGTTGTGCCATGTTCTTTCCATTTGGGTATGATAGATTTGATGGTGCTCCTCGCGATCATCAAAGATTTGGATATTTTTTTATAACCTAACCCTGACTTGCACTTCTCAACAACATTGTCCCTTACTTGTTTGGAGAGTTCCTTGGTCTTCGTGGCAGTGTTTGGTTAGTGATGCCTCTTACTTAGGTGTTGCAGCCTCTGGGACCTTTCAGAAAAAAGTGGGTATATGTAATGACAGATCATGTGACACTTAGATTACACACAGGTGGACATCATTTCACTAATTATGTGACTTCTGAAGGTAATTGGTTGCACCAGAGCTTTTTATGGGCTTCCTAACAAAGGGGGTAATTGGCACATGCCAATTTCCTGTTTTCTATTTCAAAACAATAGTTTTATTTATATTTTTTTCTCATTTCACTTCAGCAACTTAGACTATTGTGTTCTGATCCATCACATAAAATTCAGATTAACAAAACATTAAACTTCAGGTTGTAATGTAACAATATACGAAAAAAAGTCAAGGGGGATAAATACTTTTGCAAGGCACTGTAGAAGTTCAGCTTGCTCTCAACCAGATTGCTGAGCGCATAGAGTTGGCTTTTGGCCCCACATTCCATTAACGAAGACTGTCAACAGAGTTGAGGAGGAGGAATCTGAGCGGGAGAACAAGTAACTGATGAGGACAAGGATACTATACAGGTTGTGAATGTGGCCTGGATACCAGGAGGGCAGACTTGTTCTGATTGCTGGCCAGTTCTATTTTCAATTTTCGATCTTGCATAAAAAAAATGCTTTCATTAACACTGGTATATTGATGCATTGAAAATGCATTGCAAATGCAAATTAAGTAAACAGAATTTTTAGGGAAAAAAGGGGTAATTGCTCAGCAGAATGTATGCTATTGCGGTGCTGACAATAAGCCTATGAACTGTTGAAGCGTGAGGTTTTTATAAAAAACACTGTCTGGCTGTTCATACAGGAAAAAAAATGAGTTTCTTGCAGGAGTTTGTCTTGCAGAACTTGCCAGCAAGCTGTATGAACTATGCAAATTAGGCCTCATGCACACGACCGTTGTGTGCATCCGTGGCCGTTGTGCCGTTTTCCGTTTTTTTTCGCGGACCCATTGACTTTCAATGGGTCCGTGGAAAAATCGGAAAATGCACCGTTTTGCAGCCGAGGCCGTGATCCGTGTATCCTGTCCGTCAAAAAAATATGACCTGTCCTATTTTTTTGACGGACAGCGGTTCACGGACCCATTCAAGTCAATGGGTCCGTGAAAGAACACGGATGCACACAAGATTGGCATCCGTGTCCGTGATCCGTGGCCGTAGGTTGCTTTCATACAGACGGATCCGAAGATCCGTCTGCATAAAAGCTTTTTCTGATCTAAGTTTTCACTTCGTGAAAACTCATTTCCGACAGTATATTCTAAGGCCTCATGCACACGACAGTTTTTTTTCTCGGCCCGCAAAACGTGGTTCCGTTGTTCCGTGATCCGTGGCCATTTTTGCTTCCGTTGTGCTTCCGTGTGTCCGTGTTCCCGTTTTTTTTGCGGACCGTCAGAAATCTAGGAATGGTAAAAAAAATGTCATTTTAATATCTCCACCCAGGATACTGGTATAAATCAGGGGCACCTGAGTATGCATTTGTGGCCATTTTCTGTAGTCTTTCCAGAGTACAGAGGTTATTTTGGCTGCTCTCTTTGCTGTATCACCATGTCTGATTCTGAGGACGAGGTCTTGCTGCATTGGCTGGTTTCTCGGCGTTGGGGACAGCGCACTCCTTTGATGAATGAGGAACCGAGGAGAAGGCGACGATTTTGGGTCCATCCGATTGTTTCCCAACGGCACCGGAAAGGACACTTCCATACGCTATACCAAGATCTTCGCCGCCATCCGGAGAAGTTCTTTTCCTTCTGTCGGATGTCAGTGGGTACCTTTGACCGATTGCTGTCGTCTCTACGTACTGTCCTTACCTTTATGGACACCAATATGAGGCGCAGCATTACTCCGGAGGAAAGGCTCATCGTCACGTTGAGGTAAGCAGTATAGTACTTGTTAAGTTTCACCAGAAATGTGCAGTGCTTGTGTTAGGAGTAACATGTGCTCCAAAATGGCTGCTGTGAGACATGTGCTACTGTTTGCTTAAGTAGCATTTCTTTGCCCTTTTTTTCTTTTGGGGGGGGGGGGGAGTTTAATGGTTTGTTTCTTTACACATTAATCCGTGTCACATGACCTAACATTTTTTGTGTATTTTTTACCATTTGGATACAGTTCAAAACTTGTGTTCAGCTATCGTCCTCCAGACACTCCAAAAATACACTGCACTCGCCAGGCGTTTGCTAAAAATGGTGTTTAATACAGTCAGTCCGCCGTGATTCAGCAGCTGTAACCTTCCTTTCAGAGTTATTAATCTGTCAACAATTTTCATCCTATACTGTCGAGTGCCGTGGTTTTTGATAGTGTCTGAATGAAATTGGTCCCTCTGTCAGGATCTCTCTCTGCGTGCACCACCTTGGTCCAAGTCGATGTACCGGTCTGGACCCTATTTGGGATGATTGTGCTGCTGGCAACCCACGAGATTTCCAGCTATCGTCCTCATCATGCATAATGTTCACATAATTGTGCACTTGCACAGCATTTACTGCATTAAAAAGGGTCTAAACATAGTTGTTGTCACTTAGTTGTGGTAGTACTGCCCACACACAGGGCCTTGAGTGCCGACTATGGCACCCGTCCCATAGGTTCCCCACCACTAGACATATGGTGTTTTCAATCGTGGAGTGTATACAGCATTATACTAGAATCCTGAATCTGTTCTTACATGCGATTTGTTGATGACTGTTTTTTTTTTTTTCCCTTTTTCCTACAGATTCCTTGCCACTGGGAACTCTTTTGCATCCCTGCATTTTGAGTTTCTTTTAGGGACCTCAACGATCTCGAGAATTGTACGACACACTTGCCATGTCATCTGGCAGCAACTCCGAGAGACGGTGATGCCACAGCCCAAGGTGGACGATTGGCTTCGGATCGCTGAGGACTTCCAAAATTCTGCGCAGTTCTCAAACTGCATCGGGGCAATGGATGGCAAGCACATCCGTGTGAAGAAGCCGCCACACTCAGGGAGCCGTTTCTTCAATTATAAACAGTTTTTCTCGGTAGTGCTGATGGCTGTTGCTGACAGTCATTACCGGTTTATAATGGTAGATATCGGGTCCTATGGAAGCACTGCGGATGCTCGCATCTTTAGTGCTTCTAGAATGGGTGAGCGGCTTCGTGCCAACCAGCTTGCCCTGCCCGAGTCCAGAAGACTGCCCGGATATGCAGGTCCGCCGGCTCCGTTTGTCATCGTGGCGGATGAAGGGTTTGCATTGACTCCACATGTTATGCGGCCCTTCCCAAAGCGTGGTTTGGATGTCAGGAGGCGTATCTTCAACTACCGGTTGACTCGTGCCCGTCGGTATGTGGAGTGCGCTTTCGGGATACTCTCTAGCAAGTGGAGGGTGTTTCTGTCATCCATACAGATGGATCCGGAGAATGCTACCCTGGTGATTCAAGCTTGTTTTGTTCTACACAACTTCACCAGGATTCACGAGGCTTCCTCTTCTCTTGACATGGAAGATCTTCCTACGTCATCAGATTTGGGTTTGGAAAGGACCCTGCATAGACGACCTGGGACTGCAGGCATTGCAGTTCGGGAACTCTTTGCAGACTACTTTATCAGCCCAGAGGGGTCTTTGCCATGGCAGAGGGACGCTATTCGTGGCAGTTTTTGAAATCTTCTGGGCTCTTTAGTTTTTTTTATTTTCTAGCTAAATTACTAAAAATGATTGTGTTAGTTGAGTGTAGGGACTCGCAAGATAATGAGGACCCTTGACGTGGGCTTGCGGGCTGAGATTTTTTGGACATCACATATTTAAACATACATCAAACTAAATAATAATGATGTTTCTGTCTAAATGGAATTTTTCAGAAACATCTTGATATTTTGCTCTTATGGTCCAAAAAGTTTTCTAATACCTCATCTGCACAGGAACCCTAAATAAAGATCTTTATCGTCCAAATAAAGTGTGGCTTTCTGAGATACAGTGTGTGTAGCTTTGGTTTTAGAATGCATTTTAAAATGTACATGTTGTGTGTAGTGTGCAAATAAAACAATAGTCAAATTTTTTGGGACCCAAACCAAATTTTAGTCAAAATAAGGGGTCACCCAAAACACTGGCAATGCAAATAATCTTACAACACACAAATAACATAAAAATAAAGTTCTTAATATAAAACAACCCTCCCAAATTACAAATCAAGAAGGTCCCGCGTGAATGAGCCCGGTGCAAATGTGGACCGTGGCCTAACCTGGGCCTGTGTTGGGGCACCAGTTGGTAATTGGGGCTGGTAAAGGGGCTGGCCCCCAGGATGACTAGGCCCCTGAGGTGGAAGGTACTGGGGAAGGGGGGGGGGCATAAGAAGGGCCTTGGGTGGGTTGGGGTGGGAATGAATATGGCGCCGGATTTGGCTGCTGGCCTGCATTTTCAACCTGGAGTTTCAATGCATGCAATGGCCCAATGAGGTCTCCATGGTTGGGGCAAGTAAACATTTTTATGACCATGTTTAAGCAAGCCATGCAGTCTGGCTGCTCATTCGCAGGGACCTGCTGCAGTAGCGGCCCCAGTCCCCTCAACATTTTATCCTCCTTGCCATCACTCCTCCTCTGGGCCAGAAAATCGATGACTCGGGCATCAATTACTTCCCGACTCTCTGGCACAGAGGAAGAGGGAGGGACGTGGCGGCGACGTCTGGGCTGGGGGTGAACAATCCGCGGTGGACTGGATAGTGGTTGGGGGGCTTGGCTCTGGGTGGAGTCCTCGGGGTCCTCAGCCGGCGTGGGAGCAGGACTTGTGGCGGGGGAGAAAACCGCAGGGGTCTCACTCCCAGACGTCTCCGAATCAGCCGAGGGATCCAGACTGTCCACAGTTCTGAAATGGAATTACAAAAAAAAAGTACATTACATTTTGGCCTGGATTACATTTATAAATACACAGACTATATTAGTTAGAATCTGGCGTGTGTCTCCAAATTAGATACAGAGTGGTAGCATAGATCAGACATTTGATTTGAATTACTCACTACTAGCTTAGAGGTGAACAGTGCAAAATCGAAAAAAATAGTAATTTGACATGTAACGCTAGCAGAAGTCTTGTAAAGGCATAATGTTACTGAAAATGGCAAACATTGTTGGCCGTTTGGAGCTGTCCAACAACAGAAGAGGATTCAACATTCAAGGGCCGAAACCAGTGCCAACGGCATCTCGTCAGGATGTGACCCGCTACCACCATCCAAAGTATCAAGCGGAAAATAGATTCGAGTATATGATCATTTACTAAGAATGTACATGTACCAGCCCGCAATTGACCATGGTGAGAGTATTACTTTTAATCCTGCTGGTCAACCGTAGTTGGAACATCATTATAATCCATTTTCTATGGATCCGGTTTTTGGACATTTTCATTGTTTTCAGAAAGGAATCAATGTTGGCTTTGGTTCAGTACCATTTAAGCAATATAAATGACAATACCAATACCTAAGGAGTTCCATTTTCAAATACATACCAAAGTAAGGGAATCGGTCTGTATTAAACCAAAGTCGCATTGTCCCAAAACCAAAATATGAAATACATATTCGGCCCTCCTATTCCAAGAGGAGGCTTTTTGCAAGCTAGGGTAAATAGGAAACCAATCCTTGAAATAGGTTCAAACCAATCAATTGGTGTGTGACTTCTTGCGGGCAAACTTGATGATCTACTGTATGAGGAAATAATGCGTGCAGTGTGCACGTGTCATCTGCCTTCTCCTATATCTTGTTCATATTGCAAACATCTATGTCCCTAGACGGACAATAAATGTATTGTACACAAACAAAACAGAGAGGGGAGGCGCAATCTGCACACTACACGTGTCGTTTCATCAAACAGATCATAAGCGGTGGGCCCTGGATTAACCACACCCCAAAAATAATGTAGACAAACAACACCAGGCATGTACAAACTGTTGCCCACCAGCTGATGCACAACTACAACTCCCAACCGGACTGGTAAGTTTACAGCTAGTCAGCTACAGACGTGGACAAAATTGTTGGTACCCTTTGGTCAATGAAAGAAAAAGTCACAATGGTCACAGAAATAACTTTAATCTGACAAAAGTAATAATAAATTAAAATTCTATAAATGTTAACCAATGAAAGTCAGACATTGTTTTTCAACCATGCTTCAACAGAATTATGTAAAAAAATAAACTCATGAAACAGGCATGGACAAAAATGATGGTACCCCTAGAAAACACAGAACATAATGTGACCAAAGGGACATGTTAATTCAAGGTGTGTCCACTAATTAGCATCACAGGTGTCTACAACCTTGTAATCAGCCATTGGGCCTATATATATGGCTCCAGGTAATCACTGTGTTGTTTGGTGATATGGTGTGTACCACACTCGACATGGACCAGAGGAAGCAAAGGAAAGAGCTGTCTCAAGAGATCAGAAAGAAAATTATAGACAAGCATGTTAAAGGTAAAGGCTATAAGACCATCTCCAAGCAACTAGATGTTCCTGTGAGTACAGTTGCACATATTATTCATAAGTTTAAGATCCATGGGACTGTAGCCAACCTCCCTGGACGTGGCCGCAGGAGGAAAATTGATGACAAATCTAAGAGACGGATAATCCGAATGGTAACAAAAGAGCCTAGAAAGACTTCTAAAGAGATTCAAGGTGAACTTCATGCTCAAGGAACATCAGTGTCAGATCGCACCATCCGTCGTTGTTTGAGCCAAAGTGGACTACATGGGAGACGACCAAGGAGGACACCATTGTTGAAAACGAATCATAAAAAAGCAAGACTGGAATATGCCAAACTACATGTTGACAAGCCACAAAGCTTCTGGGAGAATGTCCTGTGGACAGATGAGACAAAAATCGAAGTTTTTGCCAAGGCACATCAGCTGTATGTTCACAGACGAAAAAATGAAGCATATCAAGAAAAGAACACTGTCCCTACTGTGAAACATGGAGGAGGCTCTGTTATGTTCTGGGGCTGCTTTGCTGCGTCTGGCACAGGGTGTCTTGAATCTGTGCAGGGTACAATGAAATCTCAAGACTATCAAGGAATTCTAGAGAGAAATGTACTAGCCAGTGTCAGAAAGCTTGGTCTCAGTCGCAGGTCATGGGTCTTGCAACAGGACAATGACCCAAAACACACCGCTAAAAACACCCAAGAATGGCTAAGAGGAAAAAATTGGACTATTCTAAAGTGGCCTTCTATGAGCCCTGACCTCAATCCTATTGAGCATCTTTGGAAGGAGCTGAAACATGCAGTCTGGAAAAGGCACCCTTCAAACCGGACACAACTGGAGCAGTTTGCTCATGAGGAGTGGGCCAAAATACCTGCTGAGAGGTGCAGATGTCTCATTGACAGTTACAGGAAGCGTTTGATTGCAGTGATTGCCTCAAAAGGTTGCGCAACAAAATATTAAGTTAGGGGTACCATCATTTTTGTCCATGCCTGTTTCATGAGTTTATTTTTTTACATAATTCTGTTGAAGCATGGTTGAAAAACAATGTCTGACTTTCATTGGTTAACATTTATAGAATTTTAATTTATTATTACTTTTGTCAGATTAAAGTTATTTCTGTGACCATTGTGACTTTTTCTTTCATTGACCAAAGGGTACCAACAATTTTGTCCACGTCTGTATGCTGCGAATTTGCGTTGTTATACAGCTGGATGTAGTCAGTTATGACATGGCTGCACTAGAGAAAGTATAGATCAACAATACAAGAACACAACTGGATCCTTTAAATTCTGGTTCAGTTTTACCCGTCTACATACTACCGAAAGTGTGCCCTTTCAATACATTCATAGTAAAAACAGAAAACTACTTACGGCCTCAAATCCATTACTGGCCTTAAGAACTGCAGCTGGGCAGTGTATATGTAGGCCCGTTTTTTGGAGGTTCCCTCCCCACTCCGGCCTTTGTTGGTAACCTCTCGCCGGAATTGGTCCCGGCAACTCGCCCATCTGGTTTTGGTTTGCTTGACTGTTTAAAAATGAAATGAAAGACAATTGTGAGATCTACATTTTTTGGGAAAAACTACATTTTGTCGAAAAAAAAAAAAAAAAAAAAAAAAAAAAAGGGAAAAGGAAAATGCGCAAAAGAAGCAATAATGGAAAAAGCACATGATACAGTCCAGCAGGTGTGTGGATGCAAGCCATTAGGACTAATAAACGTTACAATATGTGAAGGAGGCAACTGTAAGATGCGCAATTTCAAGGTAAAAAATAGCCAGACGTTATTATACATGAGTACTGAATGCTGCCGCAAAGGGCAGGACAGCCATTTAAATATGGAAATGGAATTTAATACACGTCTCTATAATAAGCCAGGTACAGGGCTTTCGGATAAATGAGGCGGTACAACAAAGAAAACACTATGGTGCCCTCTGGAAATTACAAACTACATATTTGGCCCACACAGAGGAAAATGACAGCACAACTACATTGCTAACACTTACCTAATTCAGCACGACCTCGGCTATCCGCTTTGGCCCATTCATGCTTGCGTAGGCTCCGGGCCACTTGTTCCCATGAGGCCTCCTTTTTAACCCGGTCGCAATACGAGTTGGCCCGGATGTCCCAAAGTTCGGGCCTCTCCTGGACCAGGGTAATCAACTTTTCAACGTTCCACCTTGGCATGGTGGCTGCTAAAATCTTGAAAAATGGCTGCCTCACCACACACCAGCTTGTCTGCACAGGAGGCTAGAAATTACCATATCCTGTGACCATATACTTCCTGTATCTATTTTTTTAAGAATTTATTGGCACAAGTTTTGGCAGACAATTTGACCATGTCAGAAGTATGAAATAAAACGGGCGCGGACACGGGCGCGGCCGCGGATGACAAACGGGTGTGCAAACGCGTTTTTCACGGCCCCATTGACTTGAATGGGCCCGTGAACCGTTGGCCGTGAAAAAAATAGGACAGGTCATATTTTTTTCACGGCCTTGAAACACGGGTCACGGGCGCGGTGTAAAAACGGTGCACAAGCCGAGTTTTCAACGGCCCCATTGAAAGTCAATGGAGCCGCAGAAAAAAACGGAAAACGGCACAACGGCCACGGGTGCACACAACGGTCGTGTGCATGAGGCCTAACACAGAAGCGTTCCCATGGTGATGGGGACGCTTCTAGTTAGAATACACTGCAAACTTTGTACAAGACTGCCCCCTGCTGCCTGGCAGCACCCGATCTCTTACAGGGGGATATGATAGCACAATTAACCCCCTCAGGTGCGGCACCTAAAGGGGTTAATTGTACTATCATATTCCCCAGTAAGAGATCAGGGCTGCCAGGCAGCAGGGGGCAGACCCCCCCCCCTCCCCAGTTTGAATATCGTTGGTGGCACAGTGTGCCTCCACCATCGCCCCCCCTCCCTCCCTCTATTGTATTAAATCGTTGGTGGCACAGTGTGCCAACCACCATCGGCCCCCCTCCCTCCCTCTATTGTATTAAATCGTTGGTGGCACAGTGTGCCAACCACCATCGGCCCCCCTCCCTCCCTCTATTGTATTAAATTGTTGGTGGCACAGTGTGCCAACCACCATCGCCCCCCCCCCTCCCTCTATAGCAGTAACATTGGTGGCAGTGTGCGGTCTCAACAGTAGAAGATTCATACTTACCTGCTTGCTGCTGCGATGTCTGTGAACGGCCGGGAGCTCCTCCTACTGGTAAGTGACAGTTCTTTAGCAATGCGCCGCACAGACCTTTCACTTACCAGTAGGAGGAGCTCCCGGCCGGACACAGACATCGCAGCAGCAAGCAGGTAAGTATGAATCTTCTACTGTTGAGACCGCACACTGCCACCAATGTTACTGCTATAGAGGGAGGGGGGGGGGGGCGATGGTGGTTGGCACACTGTGCCACCAACGATTTAATACAATAGAGGGAGGGAGGGGGGCCGATGGTGGTTGGCACACTGTGCCACCAACGATTTAATACAATAGAGGGAGGGGGGCCGGTGGTGGTTGGCACACTGTGCCACCAACGATTTAATACAATAGAGGGAGGGAGGGGGGGGCGATGGTGGGGGCACACTGTGCCACCAACGATATTCAAACTGGGGAGGGGGGGGGGGCAGCCCCCCGCTGCCTGGCAGCCCTGATCTCTTACAGGGGAATATGATAGTACAATTAACCCCTTTAGGTGCCGCACCTGAAGGGGTTAATTGTGCTATCATATCCCCCTGTAAGAGATCGGGTGCTGCCAGGCAGCAGGGGGCAGTCTTGTGCAAAGTTTGTAGTATATTCTAACCTTAAGCGTCCCCATCACCATGGAAACGCCTCTGTGTTAGAATATACTGTCGGATCTGAGGTTCACGAAGTAGCTCATATCCGACAGTATATTCTAACATAGAGGCGTTCCCATGGTGATGGGGACGCTTCAAGTTAAAATATACCATCGGATTGGAGAAAACTCCAATCCGATGGTATAAAAGAACTCCAGACTTTACATTGAAAGTCAATGGGGACGGATCCGTTTGAAATGGCACCATATTGTGTCAACATCAAACGGATCCGTCCCCATTGACTTGCATTGTAATTCAGGACGGATCCGTTTGGCTCCGCACGGCCAGGCGGACACCAAAACGACTTTTTTTTCATGTCCGTGGATCCTCCAAAAATCAAGGAAGACCCACGGACGAAAAAACGGTCACGGATCACGGACCCACGGACCCCGTTTTTGCGGACCGTGAAAAAAAACTGTCGTGTGCATGAGGCCTTACCCAAATAGATCTCCATATTCTCTCTGTCTATAGTGTCCCTAGTACTGCTGGATTACTGGCTTGTGTCTGCCCAGGGGCAGATTGGGAACTTAAAGTGGACTGGAAAAAAATACTAAAAGTGGCCGTTTTGTAGTCGCTCCAAATTGACGGAAGGCCGGGCCAACACAAGTAGGCGGGGCCAGCAATACCATATTATCAGAATAAATCCCAGCAGGCGTATTGATTTTTCTTCAATGCTTTATTGATCCATACACAGATTGATCCATACACAGGATGCGTTTTGGCCTGTCCAGCCTTCCTCAACTGCAGATTTATTCTGATTTTATAGTGGGAGCGATCCCTTCTGTGCAAGCGAATTTACAAGGTGGTGAGCTGTCTTTTTTCTATATCGAGCAATACCATATTGACTGGCCGGCCGTGAGGAGGCATCAGGTGGCCCCCTGGGTATTGGCCCACTGGGAGATTTCACTGTAAGGTAAATGGCCAGTCCACCCCTGTGTCTGCCATTGCTTTTTGGCAGACACAGCTACAACACATGCTATTGCAGCATCGTCCAGCGCACTACAAAAAAATACTAAAAGTGCCCATTTTGTAGTCGGCTCCAAATTGACTGAAGGCCGGGCCAACACAAGTAGGCGGGGCCAGCAATACCATATTGACTGGCCGGCCGTCAGAAGGCATCAGGTGGCCCCCTGGGTATCAGCCCACTGGGAGATTTCACTGTAAGTTAAATGGCCAGTCCACCCCTGTGTCTGCCATTGCTTTTTGGAAGACACAGCTACAACACATGCTTTTGCAGCATCGTCCAGCGCACTACTTGGGGTTTTCTTAAAGTACCGTATTTGTCGTGACACCAGTTGCAGTGAAGCAACAAGGGCACAGGGCCTCTTTTAGTGATATGGTAGTTGATGGTACCCAGGTGTAGGAATGCCAGAGTGGTGTAAGGTGGCCTAAATGTCCCTTAATGGTGTTGTGCGTTTAACGGTGCTCCTACCTGGATATGCTGGAACCCCAGGCTTGGCCTTCTGATACGCAGAAAAAGGGGGTAGTAGTAGGGGATGAAGAACAAATTGAGTCCAGACCTTGTGATGAAGTTGATAACAGCTTTACTTGAATAAACTTTTCTCCAAACGATTCACAGGCTTTATCTTGGTTTCCAGCAGGTTTTGGCATTGACTGTGGCAGGCAAACTCCTCTCTGCTACATCTATCGTTCTCTGGCTCTGCTGTGCTGACAGGCTGGCTATAGAACTCAGCTTCTTCTGGTGCTGCAACTTCTCTCTGTAGTCTGGTCTGCCTCCAGATTTGTTCAGGGAAAACTTCTCCTGGCTTCTGAGGGTTCCAGCGGTGGCCTCCACATGCAGCAGAGCTGAAGGTGCTCTAGATGGCTTTGCAAGGCATGTCCAACAGGGGGGGATTATTATAGAGACGGGAGACATAAGGGGTTGGGTTCTCTCTGTCTGCTGAACTGTGGCCTGGGGCCACCCGGCCACATTTACTAATCTTTGCTCAGGAGGGCCCTCATAAAAAAAAAAGACCCACATGGTGTGGTGTGGACGGGTCATTTTTACTAAGGAATATAGTTTAACCATTTAACCCCTCCATCCCTAATTTTCTTAGCATTGTGTATTAAGAATGATATTATTTTCCCTTATAACCATGTTATAAGGCAAAATATTAAAATCTACAGAATACCTAACCTAAACTTTCTCACGCGCGAGCAAAATGTATTTCACTCGTGCAGAAAAAACTGAATAACGCAACGCAAATCACATACAAAACTCACCCCACTAGCAGGTAAAATCGCACGATTTTCCACGACGCACCCGCATCCTATCCGGCCCTCACATGCGACGCCCGTGTGAAAGAGGCCTAATAGTTCAAATGCTAATGACCGCTTTCATTAAGGAAGCGGTCATTAGAATGTGTGAGGCACAGGGCAGGACTGTACTCACCTTCTCTGGTCTTCATCCGGGTCCCGCTGTGCACTGTGTCCTGATCGCGCACAGCGTCAGGACGTAGTGCATGTACTGTAGGCGTGCACTATGACCTGACGCTGTGTACTGTCAGGTCACAATACACAGTGGGACCCAGACAAAGTGATGGAGCAGTGAGTCCTGGATCCGTTGCACTGTCCGGAGCAAGTGAGGTAGGTTTATTAGTTTATGTAACGTCTGATCTGTTTGGGGGTCTGATCTGAGTCTGAGGAGTCCAATTTGAGTCTGATTCGGACTGGGGGTCCAATCTGAGGCTGATAGGGTCTGATTGGGGGTCTGTTCTGATGGGGGTCTGATTGGGGGCAGATCTGAGGCTGATGGGGGCTGGAGTATCTGATTTGGGGCGTACCTGAGGCTAATGAGGGCAGGGGGTCCCATCTGAGGCTGATTGGGGTCTGATCTGAGGCTGATAGTGTCTGATCTGAGGCTGATGGGGGCTGGGAGGTCTTATCTAAGACCAATTGGGGCTGGGAGGTCTGATCTGAGTCTGATGGTGTCTGGGGGTCTGATCTGAGGCTAATGGAGGCTGTGGGGTCTGATGGGTGTCTGAAACAGTCAGAGATTAGCAATTATTGGTGATTAGGAGTGTCTGCCATGCCAAAGGAAGAAGAAAAGAGGAAGTTAAAGATCTAGGTATGGAAATAAGAAAGAATAAAGTGATTAAAAAACTTATATCCAGAAAATGCAATTTTCTTTCCATACAAAATTACGCATCGGACTATAAGATGTCTCCCCTGGTTTAGACAATAGAAAAATAGAAATAAATATTTTCTACTTTCAACCTTCCCTGGTGGTTTAATGAAGTGGAGGGTCCCTTTATCAGGTGTTAACAACAGTTATAAAAAAAAAACAAAAAAAAACACATGCACAGATATGTATAAAAATGTAATAAAATATTTTAAGGGCAGATAGTATAATTAGTATAAATACTTCATGCTTGTAAAAGTAAAAAAAAAAAAGAATTAGAATAAAGAGCCACCCAGTGTATACCCCATAAGTACCTAGAAATGAGGAAAAACTCTCAGGGGAGGATCGCATTAACCCCTTTCCAACTGGCTTAGGTCATAAACAGCCAAAAATATAGTACATAGAATAGTCACATATACGTTATCACATAAGTGATAAAATTTGTTTATGGAAGTGTCCCTTTAAGAGACAAAGACACAAATGTTCTCCATAGAAGTCTTTGGACAGAGAAGGAAGAATGCTGCCAGAGAGAGAAAAGGGCATTTTTCTCTGATAAGATATATTAAGTGTCTTATATTTACAGTACCTGTACTATTCATTTATTTCTTGAAACAACAGTGACCATTTAAGTCATACACGATTTCAAATATGTTTTTAAGGATGGAGAAATCCCCAGATCTTTGTTCCTGGGTATGTTCTCTTTCCACCATGCACTCAGTTCCTGAAAAGGTGCTTTAAAGGGAACCTGTCACCAGTTTTATGGTGTCCTAACTAAGGGCAACATAAATAAGTGACTGATTCGCTTAGCACAATGCTGGGTCACTTTCTTTAATTGACCCAGTCAATCTGCCAACATCTTGTATTGAAAAGCTCCAGCTGATAATGATGAATCATGAATATTCATGAGCTCCTGACTCTCCCCGCCCACCTGCTGCTGAGTGACAGTTTGTTTCCATATGAATCAGCAGCGGGTGGGCAGGGGAGTGGCTATAGCTCTGAATAAAAAAACAACGCTGGACTCACTGACATCACGCTGGACTCACTGACATCACGCTGGACTCAAATCAGCTCATTAGCATGCGGCATCTTTGTGTGTATATTATGAGGTAACCATCTGTCACACCAGTAAGTGAATACATCTAAGACACCTTTTAGTAGTTAATGATTGTATATAATTAGTTAGATTATAATCAAATATCCACATGACAGGTTCCCTTTAACTTTAACAGACAGTCGCTGAAATTTGTAGAATTGAGCCATCTGGACATCTCCACAATATGATCACCTTCTTATAATAAAGTATTTGTGTCTGAGTTTCATTGGATGTATAACAAACCTATTGTTAATATGTTTCCTCAGAATTCCCACTACACTGTTTTAGCCTCCATGGTGGCAACAGGTTACATGGGTAGCTTATTACAGGCACGTTATTGTGCTTCCTTCATAATTAACACACTTACATATATACTGTGAATCTTACACCAACAAAGGCATTACATTCATTGCATACATTCTTTGGTTTGGTGTGTATTATATCACTATATGTGTTGTCTTTTTGCCTATGATGTCATTGTTTCATGGAGAAGTGATAGGCTGCATTTCTATAAACATTTATGACAGTCAGTGGCGTACATAAAAAGAAGTCCACGAGCCAGGGGCCAGTTTTTCTCCCACTTGCTTGCTAATAATGCATTTGCTTTGGAGAGAGAAGTCCTGCATGGGTTTTTGCCACCTTGCAGCAATAGCAAAGCAGATGGAGCAAATCGGGGCTATGCGCTGTACAAGAGGCCAAAACCAGCCACACAAAGTCTGCCCTACCTTTTCTGCTGTTGACACTCTATATAAACTGAGGTCGGGCTCTGACCCTTCTTTGTAACTTACATACTATGAATGCTTGGATGCATGTTTTTAATTTCATGGCCCAACACTGAAATAAAGATTTGATCATTTGACCTTGGGAGGCATAATCATTCAGCTATAAAATTAATTGGCCACCACTGAACCCCAGTAGCAGACGTCACTTCAGGATCCAGCTAGAACATTTTCCCGCTTGAATACAGAGGGCTTTTGTGCTTGGTCATATAGGACAATAAATCAGATGTTGGTGCTTCCGTCCTCTAACACACTATAACTGTTCTCATCATATCTGGTGAATAGAAAGATTGATCGATGGCTAAATGTTTCAGCTTTCTTCAGACAAAGAGACCGTCGCGCAATGTTGAAAGGATATTTTTAATCTTGTTATGCCTGAGAATGTGCCTCGCATCTGCCACTAAGTTCGTGAGCAAATTTGCAATGTTAGTTTGGGCTCTGATGCTGGATATTTGGTATGATGTAAAACAATAGAGGTGAGGTGATTCAAAGAGTCATAGAGAAAAACATCACAGAACGTGATTTGCATGATATGGCCCCAGACACAGGCAAGCACCGCATGGAAAAGTAATCAATATGTCCTTGCCCTTGTTGGATACAAGTAATTGTAGACAAGAGTATGCCTCATTTTACTGCACTGCTAAGATTACACTTGTTTTTTTGTCTCTAAAGGCGCATTTAGATGCTGTGGGGAGCAGCCGGTTGTCGGGAAGTAAGCGTTCCTTCCCTTTCCGATAATCAGCTGCTCGTTAAGTGGAGGTGAAGCTCTACATTTACATGTGCAATGAGCAGGATACGGGGTATACACGCTGATGCCAAATTATGCAATGACTGGGTCAGGTGTGGATGATAGTCTCCGTTTTGTAGTTGTTTGTGATGCCAACTGCAGCGTGCGCAGGGTACTATCCCAGAGCCCTCCCAAGGTGTTATAACTCACGTCCCAGGCTAGGAATCCCAGAGTGGTGTGATTGCATATAATGTCTCTGTATGGCGATGATAATGGTGTCAACGGTGTCTCCTACCTGGGTAAGGCTGGACTCCTGGCTCACTTGCAATAAATTGAGTGTAGTGATAGTAGGAGTAATAGAGGGATTTTGCAGCAGAAATTGATGTCCAGACCTTTGGTGAAGTTCAAACTTGTCTTTACTGAAGATGACTTTCATCCAAGTAATGTACAGCTTTGGTCTTAGGTCCCAGCAGGCTTTGGCAATGGTTGGCAGGAATGAATCTTCTGCTCTATAAATCTGGAGCTTGCAGGAAAGGACGTCTGCTTGTTAGCTCTGAAACTGTGGCAGTAATTTAGCTTCTGCACTTCTCTATATCTTCTGCTTTATAGGGACTGACTAGCTGAGGAGGAACATGGCTTCTTCTAGGTCTCTGAACTTTACTCACAGATATATGCTCAGGGAATGCTTTCGTCCTGGAACTCTGGAGGTCGTCTGCTGTCTTGTCATCCAGCTGAGGCTGCAGGGCTCAGGCTGGGGGTTGTGATCAATGTCTCAGCAGAGACAAGATCTTGGCTTTGTTCCCTATATCGGGGAGCTCCTAACACACACACCCCTAGCAGGGGGTGGGCTACACTCTGACTAACTTCCTTCTCCACCCAAGTGCAGGATGTGGGAAGAGTCCACACCTCCACAGAGTGGGAGCTAAGCTGGAATGAACCATTCCAGCTTAGATATACAAAACTGAAACTAATTCCTTACCAATCCATTGCTGCCACCTGCTGGTGAACATGGAAAATTACAAGGAAAATTGTATTTAATACAGTGTTTAGATGCACAGTTGTGAAGACATGAGCAAAATCATATCTGATGACAATGTAAAGGCTCTTAACAGATAGTAGCAGGGTAGAGGCGTGTCGTAACACAACTCTGGGGTGTTACACATGCAGTGATCACCTCCACAGTATGAGGACGAGTGATAGCTGCTGCTCATCCCCATAGAAAATCATATTCCTAGGAAGCAGAGTGTTGTTTAGACAGCAAGATCTAATGCACGGGAACAATGAATTAGGTGTCTGTATTTCAGATCTTTTTCCCAATGAAGGACCATATGCAACACCTTCACACAGACTGAGTATTGGAAATGAGTGTTTGTAGGAACATCAGGCCTTGTAAATTCTGCTTTATAAACCTTTTCTATCACAAATACTTCCATACTATAACTATTTGGTCAGCCCCCTTAACAGCCACCCACCATCTTCTGATGTTGATCCTCAGCCTGCAATAATGTTTTTGGCGTCGCTGTAGTAGAGTGGAGTTATCATCTCCCAGGGCATGCCTGCTCTACGGACAGACTGTTACAACTGACTGCTTTGGTTCTCAACATCCACTGTGCATGTACGGTAGATGTTGCTTCTTTAAAGATGGGGCCCACTCAGGAACTGAGTGGTTGCCAGATGCCTGCTGTTTTATGGGGGAAAATTTTGATTCTGGATTTTTAACCATAATCACAAATTCCCCAAGGGGAGTAAGAAGGAAGCTAAAACATAACCTTTATTTACAATAATAATAAAAAAATTAACATAGCACCACAGTCAGTAGACAAGATACATATATATTATTAAAAAAAATGAAATCGGAACAACCTTACCAAATCAGATATACCCCGAAACAGTAGGCCCAACGTGGGTTAGGGCTCAGAATGTCAGGTCAGGTACCTTGGTATAGTCGCTGGGTAATTTGGTGTACAGACACAGTAGGGAGTCAATTTTCCTAGTTATCCCTATGCAAGGGGAAGGGGCATTGCTGATGTAACCCTACCTGTCTATACTGTGTAAGGACGTCTTATTTAGAAGCCAAGTTACCACTGAGGAAGAAGTTAGACAAATAATAAGACTTCAAAACGCGTCTGGGAGGAACTTTGGCTTCATGACACCTGCATTTAGCATGCGCTGGAAGAAATTATACAGAATTATTATAAAATCAGCTGATTTAGTAGTTAGAATGATCAATATACAATTTGAAATCCCCGCTTAGCCGGCAAGCAGGGAAAAAGAGACTCTCAATTGGCCGATTCCCATCACGTGACCGACTGGAGGAGGAGTCGATAACACAAGGGACCCCGAATTCTGACGGAAAATATCGCTCACACAAGAATAAGAGGTGATACCCAACGAAATAAGGTTGGAAGCGGAGGTCAGCAAGAAAGACCCGCACTAAAGACTAAGTGTGGCAATGCTCCTTATACACATACCTTGCAGATACCGACTAAACAGTGAGTACCTCTGGAATATAATCGTGTGATATCGAATATTCGTATACCGCTGGATCGATACGATCCCTAACCGTCTAAAGATTTAATACTATAATTTTGAGAGAAAAAGCAAGATGTTACAATAATCGAAATAATATAACTAAGGAGAACTGTTCTAAAGAACTAATTGTCTTGAACTACCTCATCGACCAATGTTTTTAAGATGTCTTTTAAAAGAAGGCTGGAGACTGCAGATTTAATCGAACTTTAAGCCACAAGGTTCACCTTCAGCATTTTGTAATATTTCCCCATCAGACCTGGAGAAGCAATACTTGGGTTTTATACACCATTATCTTGCTCTAGAAATTATTTTCGGGAGGATGAGAGTATAGCAGATTCTATATAATTTTATTTAGCAACGTCCCACAATTTAAAGTGTAATATGGTTGAGCTTCATACATGTCTGTAAATAGCCTGTTTTAGGAGTACAGAATGGTCTAAATCTACGCCAGCACAGAGAGCTACAATAGATTTAGAAAGGCGGTGGATATTCTGAAGTTTCGTAGAGGCTGGCGCCAGCTAAAGGGGTATTAAGACTGCACCATTTTTCCTGTGCATATGGACACAGCATAGTACTACTTCTCTTGTATGTATGGACACAGCACAGTAACACCTCTCCTGTAAATATGGACACAGCACCACTTCTCCTGTACATATGGACACAGTACCACTTCTCCTATACATATGGACACAGCACAGTACCACTTCTCCTGTACATACACTACTCACAAAAAGTTAAGGATATTTGTCTTGTGGTGAAATTTCTAAATTAACCTAAAATACACTCTAATCTTTACAGGTGAACTTAATTTGACCTTCTCTAAACTTTTGAATGCACATGTCCAACTGTTCAATGTTTTAGTACTTTTTGCACAACTTTCTGTTGTCTAATAAGAAGCTTAACGGCAAAATTCACAACAGGTGTTTGATTCATGAATTTCCCAATAAATTTCCTGGTTCAATTAGAGTTGGTATTTAAACGGTCCTCCTCATCATGCTGTTCAAATTTTTACATAATCAGACCAAGACGACACTTAACAATTGATCAACAGTACCCTGCCATTGCGAGGCTTCAAGCAGGATGTTCTCAGACGGAAGTGGCCACTGAGCTTAGAGTGTCATCAGCAGGTTGCAACAGAGATACAGGAAGAGTCACAGAAAGCCATAGAAGTGACGGTGGCAACCCTTACCAAGAAAGGAGGAGGTGTATCAAGCAGCGCAGTTTTCCACTTTCTTGATATACAGACCAAAAAGTTGCACCTATTATTAAGCATAGTGGCCAGTGCGAACAGCAGAATTTTATGGTTTGTGTTTAAATATGGATATTGACATGGAAAATTAAAAATATCATCAAATTATTTATTTTTTATATGTGAAACGCAAAAAAACGCAATTTAATCCCTTGAGGACACAGCAATTTTTCACCTGAAGGACAGAGCCATTTTTTGCAAATCTGCCGTGTTACTTTATGTGGTAATAACTTTGGAATGCTTTTACTTATCTGAGCGATTCTGAGAAATTTGAGTAGACATATTTCACCTTTATATATAAAAAAATATCCCAAATTTACAAAAAAATGGGAAAAATTAGCAATTTTCAAAATTCCAATTTCTCTGCTTTTAAGGCAGATAGTGATACCTCATAAAATAGTTATTACTTTACATTTCCCATATACAGTATCTAATAAAAGTGAGTACACCCCTCACATTTTTGTAAATATTCCACTGGCAACAAAAGTCAGTACACCCCTAATTGAAAATGGTGAAATTGTGCCCAAAATGTCAATATTTTGTGTGACCACCATTATTTTCCAGCACTGCCCTAACTTGGGCATGGAGTTCACTAGAGCTTCACAGGTTGACACTAATATCCTCTCCCACTCCTCCATGACAACATCACAGAGCTGGTGGGTGTTAGATACCTTGCACTCCTCTACCTTCCGTTTGAGGATGCCCCACAGATGCTCAATAGGTTTTAGGTCTGGAGACACACATAATTTTATTGACATCCATGCTCTGCTTGTTTCTGAGAATGTAATGAAGGGGAGGGGCATATTCATTATCACAAAGTATAATAACGCATGAGCTGTGCAGTGGCGGATCCAGAGCCTGGTCTCGAGAGGGGCACTTCCAGATTATTTTCGGTCCGCTGCCACAAAACAATGGTGCTTATAGAACAGACTACACAGTGTAGCGGTATACTGTATATTGTGTGCCACAGTGTATGCTATATGTGTATAACATAAACATATTTCATATGAAAACTTACAATTACTTGGCCTGGCCCTTGGGGATCTCGGACACCACTTCAACACTTGGCTGGGGGACTCGGTGGAGCTGATGTTGTGTTTCATCCTAATGAGAAAGATTTCATAATAAGGATTTGGAGAAGGGGCACAGGAATAGCAGAGCAGGGAGAGGATGGTGCTGCTACTAGGGGGTCATACCATGTGGGAGTAATAAAGCCCACCATAATGCCCCCCAGTAGAAATAATTCTTCTTATAATGTGACAGTGCAAAAAATACCCCCTTGTAATGCCCCCAGTTGAGCTAATGCCCTTATAGTGCCCCCATAATGTGCTAGTATAAAATACCCCTATATAGTGTCCCCAGTAAATGCCTCCATAGTGCTCCTCTCCCCCCTTCCTCCTAGTGCCCCCCATAATGTACCTGTCACTACCAGACATCTGAGAAGCTCTGACAGATGCCTTTCAGAACCTCCTCCTTGAGCTTCCTTTGTTTTGCTTTCAGTTCCTCATCTCGTTAGCCTCTATCAGCTGTCATGTAGTTGTACTGATTGCATCCCTTTAAATTCCTCCCCATAGTGCATCAGTGTGCGGTTTATATTACTTCCTGGAGTGTGTGTGCATGCTGATCCTACTTCCCAGTCTTCTACAAGATAAGTGTTGTGCATTCATTTGTTTGCTGGATCCCAGGTGACCCGGACTCCCTCCGTATCTAGTGTAGGGAGCCGGTGGTCGTGTCCCCTCACTATTATAGGGTGTTCAGGTGTTATACAGTCGAGGTACGAGGATATGCGATCATCTACCATTGGGATTTTCGCCAGGTCTAATGCAGGGGGTCTCCCTTTTTGTTCCTTAGTTTTGGATCCCGTGTGTCGTATATTCATTTTGTGTTGTCTTGTTTCCTGTACACCTTCCGTGACAGTACCAGTATAAAATGCCCCAGTAGATGCCCTCAGTGTCCCCCATAATTTGGAAGTATAAAATACCCCTTCTTAGTGCCCCCCGTAGATGACCCCATAGTACTCCTCTCCCCCCTTCCTCATAGTACCCACCATAATGTATCCCAGTATAAAATTCTACTGTACAGAGCCCCCCATATAAAACACCTTTTTTGTGGCCTCAGTAGATGCCCCTATAGTAATTACAGCCCCCCCCCATTATGTGCTCCCTCCGCACTTGCCCCCCCCCTTGCGGATGCCCATGATCCTCAGTTTCTTTAGCAAGAAAGTGATCGTCTTGGAGGTGTGTTTGGGGCCATTTTCATGTTGGAATACTGCCCTGCGGCCCAGTTTCCGATGGGAGTGGATCATGCTCTGCTTCAGTATGACACAGTACATGTGAGGGGACACTTTCACCACCATGCTTGACTGTAGGCAAAACACACTTGTCTTTGTACTCCTCACCTGGTTGCTGCGACACATGCTTGACACCATCTGAACCAAATAAGTTTTACTTTTCATCAGATCTCAGGACATAGTTCTAGTAATCCATGTCCTTAGTCTACTTGTTTTCAGCAAACTCTTTGAGGGCTTTCTTCTGCATCATCTTTATAAGAGGCTTTCTTGGCAATGCAGACCAATTAGATGCAGTGTGCGGCGTATGGTCTGAACACTAACAGGCTGATCCCCACCCCTTTAACCACTTCAACCCCGCTAGCTGAAACCCCTTTAATGACCAGGCCACTTTTTACACTTCTGCACTACACTACTTTCACCGTTTATCGCTCGGTCATGCAACTTACCACCCAAATGAATTTTACCTCCTTTTCTTCTCACTAATAGAGCTTTCATTTGGTGGTATTTCATTGCTGCTGACATTTTTACTTTTTTTGTTATTAATCGAAATGTAACGATTTTTTTGCAAAAAAAATGACATTTTTCACTTTCAGCTGTAAAATTTTGCAAAAAAAACGACATCCATATATAAATTTTTTCGCTAAATTTATTGTTCTACATGTCTTTGATAAAAAAAAAATGTTTGGGCAAAAAAAAAATGGTTTGGGTAAAAGTTATAGCGTTTACAAACTATGGTACAAAAATGTGAATTTCCGCTTTTTGAAGCAGCTTTGACTTTCTGAGCACCTGTCATGTTTCCTGAGGTTCTACAATGCCCAAACAGTAGAAAAACCCCACAAATGACCCCATTTCGGAAAGTAGACACCCTAAGGTATTCGCTGATGGGCATAGTGAGTTCATAGAACTTTTTATTTTTTGTCACAAGTTAGCGTAAAATGATGATTTTTTTATTTTTATTCTTTTCTTACAAAGTCTCATATTCCACTAATTTGCGACAAAAAATAAAAAATTCTAGGAACTCGCCATGCCCCTCAGGGAATACCTTGGGGTGTCTTCTTTCCAAAATGGGGTCACTTGTGGCGTAGTTATACTGCCCTGGCAATTTAGGGGCCCATATGTGTGAGAAGTAGTTTGCAATCAAAATCTGTAAAAAATGACCGGTGAAATCCGAAAGGTGCACTTTGGAATATGGGTCCCTTTGCCCACCTAGGCTGCAAAAAAAGTGTCACACATCTGGTATCGCCGTACTCAGGAGAAGTTGGGGAATGTGTTTTGGGGTGTCATTTTACATATACCTATGCTGGGTGAGAGAAATATCTTGGCAAAAGACAACTTTTCCAATTTTTTTTATACGAAGTTGGCATTTGGCAAGATATTTATCTCACCCAGCATGGGTATATGTAAAATGACACCCCAAAACACATTGCCCAACTTCTCCTGAGTACGGCGATACCACATGTGTGACACTTTTTTGCAGCCAAGGTGGGCAAAGGGGCACACATTCCAAAGTGCACCTTTCGGATTTCGCAGGCCATTTTTTACACATTTTGATTGCAAAGTACTTCTCACACATTTGGGCCCCTAAATTGCCAGGGCAGTATAACTACCCCACAAGTGACCCCATTTTGGAAAGAAGACACCCCAAGGTATTCCCTGAGGGGCATGGCGAGTTCCTAGAATTTTTAGTTTTTTGTAACAAGTTAGTGGAATATGAGACTTTGTAAGAAAAAATAAAATAAAAAATAAAATATAAATCATCATTTTCCGCTAACTTGTGACAGAAAACAAAAAATTCTAGGAACTCGCCATGCCCCTCACGGAATACCTTGGGGTGTCTTCTTTCCAAAATGGGGTCACTTGTGGGGTAGTTATACTGCCCTGGCATTCTAGGGGCCCATATGTGTGCGAAGTAGTTTGAAATCAAAATGTGTAAAAAATGACCTGTGAAATCCGAAAGGTGCACTTTGGAATGTGTGCCCCTTTGCCCACCTAGGCGACAAAAAAGTGTCACACATCTGGTATCGCCGTACTCAGGAGAAGTTGGGGAATGTGTTTTGGGGTGTCATTTTACATATACCCATGCTGGGTGAGATAAATATCTTGGCAAAAGACAACTTTTCCCATTTTTTTAAACAAAGTTGGCATTTGACCAAGATATTTATCTCACCCAGCATGGGTATATGTAAAATGACACCCCAAAACACATTCCCCAACTTCTCCTGAGTACGGCGATACCAGATGTGTGACATTTTTTTGCAGCCTAGATGCGCAAAGCGGCCCAAATTCCTTTTAGGAGGGCATTTTTAGACATTTAGATCCCAGACTTCTTCTCACGCTTTCGGGCCCCTAAAAAGCCAGGGCAGTATAAATACCCCACATGTGACCCCATTTTGGAAAGAAGACACCCCAAGGTATTCAATGAGGGGCATGGAGAGTTCATAGAATGTTTTTTTTTTTGGCACAAGTTAGCGGAAATTGATTTTTTTTTTGTATTTTCTCACAAAGTCTCCCTTTCCGCTAACTTGGGACAAAAATTTCAATCTTTCATGGACTCAATATGCCCCTCACGGAATAACTTGGGGTGTCTTCTTTCCGAAATGGGGTCACTTGTGGGGTATTTATACTGCCCTGGCATTTTAGGGGCCCGAAAGCGTGAGAAGTCTGGAATATAAATGTCTAAAAACATTTTACGCATTTGGATTCCGTGAGGGGTATGGTGAGTTCATGTGAGATTTTATTTTTTGACACAAGTTAGTGGAATATGAGACTTAGTAAGAAAAAACAAACAAACAAAAAAAAAAATTCCGCTAACTTGGGCCAAAAAAAATGTCTGAATGGAGCCTTACAGGGGGTGATCAATGACAGGGGGGTGATCAGGGAGTCTATATGGGGTGATCACCCCCCCTGTCATTGATCACCCCCCTGTAAGGCTCCATTCAGACGTCTGTATGATTTTTACGGATCCACGGATACATCGATCGGATCCGCAAAACGCATACCGACGTCTGAATGGAGCCTTACAGGGGGGTGATCAATGACAGGGGGTGATCAGGGAATCTATATGGGTGATCACCCGCCTGTCATTGATCACCCCCCTGTAAGGCTGCATTCAGACGTCCGTATGCGTTTTGCGGATCCGATCCATGTATCCGTAAAAATCATACGGACATCTGAATGGAGCCTTACGGGGGGGGGGGTGATCAATGACAGGGAAGCGATCAGGAAGTCTATATGCGTGATCACCCCCCTGTAAGGCTCCATTCAGACGTCCGTATGTGTTTTGCGGATCCGATCCATGTATCCGTGGATCTGTAAAAATCATACGGACATCTGAATGGAGCCTTACAGGGGGGTGATCAATGACAGGGGGTGATCAGGGAATCCATATGGGTGATCACCCGCCTGTCATTGATCACCCCCCTGTAAGGCTCCATTCAGACGTCCGTATGCGTTTTGCGGATCCGATCCATGTATCCGTAAAAATCATAGGGACGTCTGAACGGAGCCTGACAGGGGGGTGATCAATGACAGGGGGGTGATCAGGGAGTTTATATGGGGTGATCATGGGTTCATAAGGGGTTAATAAGTGATGGGGGGGGGGGGTGTAGTGTGGTGTGACTTTACTGAGCTACCTGTGTCCTCTGGTGGTCGATCCAAACAAAAGGGACCACCAGAGGACCAGGTAGCAGGTATATTAGACGCTGTTATCAAAACAGCGTCTAATATACCCGTTAGGGGTTAAAAAAAATCACATCTCCAGCCTGCCAGCGAGCGATCGCCGCTGGCAGGCTGGAGATCCACTTGCTTACCTTCAGTTCCTGTGAGCGCGCGCGCGTTCACAGGAAATCTCGGCCCTCGCAAGATGACGCGTATATGCGTCACTCTGCGCAGGGCTGCCGCCTTCGGACCGCACATCTGCGTTAGGCGGTCCGGAGGCGGTTAACCTAAGCAGCAATGTTGGCAGCACTTGTATGTATATTTGGAAAAGACAACCTCTAGATATAATGCTGAGCACCAGCATTCCACTTTTTTGGTCGACCATGGAGAGGCCTGTTCTGAGTGGAACCTGTCTTGTTAAACCGCTGTATGGTCTTAGACACTGTGCTGCAGCTCAGTTTCAGGGTGGTGGCATTCGTATAGCCTAGGCCTTCTCTATGTAGAGAAACAATTCTTTTTTTCAGATCTTTTTTGGCAAAGTTTTTATTAATTTGAAAAACTTTACTTTTTTATCATGAAAAACACTTTAGTGACCGTCTAAAGAACGCAACAGAGCCAAATTGATGCATTATGAACGGATCCTTATCCATTCAGAATGCATTGGGACTGAACTGATCCATCTTGGGCTGCTTGCGAGAGCCCAGAAACGCCAGTGTGAAAGTAGCCTTATCTGTTGATGAAAATGATTGTATTATATTCATTTTACACATGAACTAAAAGTCATTTCAATACAGTATGTTCTAGAACAGGGATGGCCAACCCATTTAGCTATCCAGCTGTTGCAAAACTACAACTCTCAGCATGACCAGACTGCCTACAGCAGGGCATGTTGGGAATCGTAGTTTTACAACAGCTTTGAGGGCCGCAGGTTGGCCATCCCTGTTCTGGAACATACAGAACTGAAGTGCAGATTTCAGCTATTTTCCTGTATGGTGTCAGGTCCACAACTAGAAAATAATATGCTCCTCTATAAGCCCCCATTAAGGAACAGCTCTCGTGACTGGACATCTCGCGGACGTTGGTATATATAATTATGCAGGTTTATATTAGTAACCTGCTTCATTCAGTATAGAAATGCTGTGAGTGCATGCTATATCTACAGGAGGATGAAAGAGGACACAGCTAATGCACTTTTCAATAAGGCCTTCAGTCATCAGGAATGTGTTCAGTGCATGGATTTCTACTGATTGAGCTAATTCCTTCTACCTCACAAATATCTAATTTATTTTCAGTTCAGCCATCGCAGGTAAATTGTACTAGCACAAGGATTTTGTAAGAACATAATGATAAAAGACAATGCTGCCATTGCCTAGGCTACACGTATGGCCACAACCTGGAATTAACATGGATTGTTTGAGGATTTGCATAATTAAATTTACAGAACATGCCCACAACTTTGAAGATTTTTTTTTTTTTTTTTATTGTGAAGCAAACAACAAATAGGACAAAATAACAGAAAAAGTCAATGTGCATAACTATTCACCCCCCTAAACTCAATATTTTGTAGAGCCACCTTTTGCAGCAATCACAGCTCTAAGTCGCTTTGGATAAGTCTCTATGAGCTTCCCACATCTTACCACCGGGATATTTGCTCATTCCTCCTTGCAAAACGGCTCCAGCTCCTTCAAGTTGGATGGTTTGCGCTTGTGAACAGCAATCTTTAAGTCTGACCACAGATTTTCTATTGGATTGAGATCTGGGCTTTGACTAGACCATTCCAACACATTTACATCTTTCCCCTTAAACCACTCAAGTGTTGCTTTAGCAGTGTGTTTGGGGTCATTCCCATTTCACTAACTTAGACTATTGTGTTCTGATACATCACATAAAATTCAGATTAACAAAACATTGAACTTGAGGCTGTAATGTACCAAAATACAAAAAAGTCAAAGGGGGGAGGGGGAGGAGAGTTAATACTTTTTCTAGGCACTGTATATGGAGATCACAATTCAAACCATGGGTGTGAATATGGAATTGGTCACTCTTTTGCAGCTATAACAACCTTTACTCTTCTGGAAAGACTGTCCACTAGACTTTGAAGTTTGTAGAAATTTGTGGACATTCAGCCAATAGAGCATTTACGAGTTGGATGAGACGTTCTAGCTTGCAACATTCCAGAGGTGAGTGGGTTGAGATCATGGTTCTTGTGTTAGGCCACTTTACCTCCTTCACATCTCAACTCGTTTATTTGGGTCGAAGTTGTAGCTGTAATAGGGCCCTTTAGGAAAGAAGTCACGCCCTCATCATTCTCTCCTCCATATTTTTTTTTTTTTTTTTTGCGTAGGCGCTATGCATTTTGGAAGGTGGAGTTCTCCTAGCGTTCATCAATTTCTGATAGGTTCATTAGACCACTGCTTGAGAGTCCAGTGGGGTCATACCTGTAGCAATTGTAGCCAATATGTGGCAATGCATTGGGAAATCTTAGGTTCGTATTCAACCATGGATACAGATTTCATGAAGCTCCAAATACACAGTTGTTGTGCTCATATGATTAACAGAAGCAGTCAGGAACCAGAGGCATGCACATAAATCATAGGGCCCCAAATTAACATTTACTATCCTCCTACCTCCCCAAATGAATGTCCGTTAATGGGGCTTAGTTGAATCTGGGCTTTCTGTATAGCGTTTACAAACTATGGTACAAAAATGTGAATTTCCGCATTCTGAGCACCTGTCATGTTTCCTGAGGTTCTACAATGCCCAGACAGTAGAAACACCCCACAAATGACCCCATTTCGGAAAGTAGACACCCTAATCCATCAGTGGTGGCCGTGCATGCACACTATAGGAAAAAGTGCCAGCTTGTGCACACTCCTGAGGTTCGGCCGGTGCCGATTTCTATAGTGTGCAAGTGTGGCCACCACTGCTAGATTGCATTTAAGGCCTCATGCACACGTCCGTATCCAAATCTTATTCATAAAATACGGATACCTTCCTTGTGCATTCCAATTTTTTCTCATTCTCATTAAAGTTTGCGTCCACAAAAGAGACCAGAATAGGAATTGTTCTATGGAATGGGAAAAACAGATTCGCAAAAAATAAGGGTGTGCATTGCCCAGCAGGAATGAATGGGTCCGCCAGCTGTCCGCAAAAAATGCGGCTAGTACACGGATGAAAAATCCGGTCATGTGAATGAGGCCTGAAAGTGAATTTCTATAAATACTGTTTTCCTATTAGTGAACTCATTTTTTATGCAAGGGGAGAAGAAGATCATTAGATCAGGATACGTCTCATAAAAATTCAGGAAGGAGCGCACTGGTGAGACGTCCGTCTGTTCCATAAACCAAGACCATTTGAATTAATACAGGATTTCTCCTTGTACATTTGCTGTAGGGTGAATATGAATAACAGAAATGGCTCTGAAGCAATGTTAAAGAGGTCACTAGAAATGATGCATGCTAACAAAACAGTAAGGGGCAGCCCAGTGCAGCTGACAGGTTACGTCAACCACGGAGAAACTAACAGACGGAAGAAGTTTATCAGGATCCTCTGAAGTGATATATTTTTTTAAATCCCGGGCATATATTGCATGGCAATTGATTTCACGTAATGTATTAAGACAATAATTTTTTGTCAGCCCACGGACTGCTTTAGTAAAACTTGCTTTTCCCATCAAAGTACACTGCTGGGCAGTCTTTTCTTAGAACTGTGTTATGCTGTTCCTCTGGTAATACTCCTGGAAATGTATAACTAAACATAACCATTCCCATTGTCAGTAGGGCGTGTCCTACATAGTCTGACAATGTCCGCTCTCACCGGACAGTGTCAGACTGTAGGCTAACATTCAGTTTTCAATTTATTTATACATTTTCAAAAGGAATAAGATGAACAGCACCAGAGTAATCTACCCAAAGTCTATAACCGTAATAATTTTTTTTTGGTAATATGTACAAAATAAGCTGCTTGTTCTTTACATCTGTTTAGTCCTATAGCCTCATGTACACCTATGGGGGAAATTTTCTTTTATTATTGCATTATACTTATTTTGATCTAAAATAGTGTTTTAAATTGGTCTTCATTAACAATATGGAATCCTCTATTCTGTACAGAGCTGACATGCTCTACTAGCTGCCTGTGGATTTTCTGTCTTTTCCGTCATCTGAGGAGCAGACAGACTCCTTATCTCTGCTCTCTGACCATATAAACACTCATTAAAGCTTAATCATAAGAATGTGGCTTAAATAAGTGTTTATGACCTATCAGTAGTTTACAAATAAGGGTAATTAGACACAAAATGAAAGTGAACGTACTAGTCACACAGTCAGAAAAACTGTTAACCCTTTGTGACTGAACAGCTCAATATTTTTAATAAAGTCCAATTGAAAATATGATTTTTAGCCAAAAATAAGTTAAATGCAATCATAAAATAAAATAAAAATTTGACTCCAAAAAAGGTGTACATAGCCTTTAACCACCTCAGCTCCCCTAGCTTAAACCCCCTTAATGACCAGACCACTTTTTACAATTCTGCACTACACTACATTCACGGTTTATTGCTCGGTCATGCAACTTACCACCCAAATGAATTTTACCTCCTTTTCTTCTCACTAATAGAGCTTTCATTTGGTGGTATTTCATTGCTGCTGACATTTTTACTATTTTTTTTTATATTAATCGAAATTTACCGAAATTTTTGCCAAAAAATGACATTTTTCACTTTCGGTTGTAATTATTTTTTTAAATACATTTCTATATAAATTTTTCTCTAAATTTATTGTTCTACATGTCTTTGATAAAAAAAATGCAATAAGTGTACATTCATTGGTTTGGGTAAAAGTTATAGCGTTTACAAACTATGGTACAAAAATGTGAATTTCCGCATTCTGAGCACCTGTCATGTTTCCTGAGGTTCTACAATGCCCAGACAGTAGAAACACTCCACAAATGACCCCATTTCGGAAAGTAGACACCCTAAGGTATTCGCTGATGGGCATAGTGAGTTCATGGAAGTTTTTATTTTTTGTCACAAGTTAGCGGAAAATGATTTTTTATTTTATATTTTTTTTCTTACAAAGTCTCATATTCCACTAACTTGTGACAAAAAATGTAATTTTACATGAACTCACCATAGCCCTCACGTAATACCTTGGGGTGTCTTCTTTCCAAAATGGGGTCACTTGTGGGGTAGTTATACTGCCCTGGCATTTTAGGGGACCTAAAGCGTGAGAAGTAGGTTGGAATCCAAATGTGTAAAAAATGCCCTGTCAAATCGTAAAGATACTTTTTAGAATTTGGGCCCCTTTGTGCACCTAGGCTGCAAAAAAGTGTCACACATGTGGTATCGCCGTACTCAGAAGAAGTAGGGCAATGTGTTTTGGGGTGTATTTTTACATATACCCATGCTGGGTGAGAGAAATATCTCAGTCAAATGACAACTTTGTATAAAAAAAAAAAAAGGGAAAAGTTGTATTTTAGAGAGATATTTCTCTCACCCAGCATGGGTATATGTAAAAAGACACCTCAAAACACATTGCCCTACTTCTCCTGAGTACGGCGATATCACATGTGTGACACTTTTTTGCAGCCTAGATGCGCAAAGGGGCCCAAATTCCAATGAGTACCTTTTAGGAGGGCATTTTTATTTTTAGGTATTTGGATTCCAGACTTCTTCTTACGCTTTAGGGCCCCTAAAATGCCAGGGCAGTATAAATACCCCACGTGACCCCATTTTGGAAAGAAGACACCCTAAGGTATTCCGTGAGGGGCATGGCGAGTTCCTAGAATATTTTTTTTTTTTTGGCACAAGTTAGCGGAAAATGATTTTGTAAGAGAAAAAAAATAAAATAAAATTCCACTAACTTGTGCAAAAAAATAAATAAAATATATATATATTCTAGGAACTCGCCATGCCCCTCACATAATACCTTGGGGTGTCAACTTTCCAAAATGAGGTCAATTGTGGGGTATTTATACTGCCCTGGCATTTTAGGGGCCCTAAAGCGTGAGAAGTCTGGAATATAAATGTCTAAAATTTTTTACACATTTGGATTCCGTGAGGGGTATGGCGAGTTCATGTGAGATTTAATTTTTTGCCACAAGTTAGTGGAATATGAGACTTTGTAAGAAAAAACTAAAAAAAAAAAAAAAAAAAACAATTTCCGCTAACTTGTGGCACAAAAAAAAAAAATCTTCTATGAACTCGCCATGCCCCTCAAAAGTGATCTTTTGATTTTACGGTGTTTTCGCAGTGATAAGAAATATATACATTTCTGTCACTGCGGTGGGGCGGACTTAACGCAAGTGTGCGCACAAGATCAGGCGAACACTTTTTTGTAGAGCCTATAGAACATGTCCTATTCTTGTCCGCAATTGCGGACAAAAAAAAGGCATTTTCTATATAGTTCTGGCAATGTGTGGATCCGCAAAATGCGGAAAGCACATTGCCGTGTTTTACGGATCTGCGGTGTCCGTGTTTTGTGGATCCGCAAAACACATACGGACGTCTGAATGGAGCCTTACAGGGAGGTGATCAATGACAGGGGGGTGATCAGGGAGTCTATATGGGGTGATAAGGGGTTAATAAGTGACGGCGGTGGTGGTGGGGGGGGGGGGGGGTGTAGTGGTGCTTGGTGCTACTTGTTACAGAGCCTGTGTCCTCTGCTGGTCGATCCAAGCAAAAGGGACCACCAGAGGACCAGGTAGCAGGTATATCAGACGCTGTTAACAAAACAGCGTCTGATATACCTTTGAAGGGTTAAAAAAAAAAAAAAAAAAAAAAAAAAAAAAAAATCGCATTTACAGCCTGCCAGCGAATGAACAAGAAACAGTGTTAGGACTTATTCACACTTCAGTGTTCGGTCCGTGATTTCTATTAGTTATTCTGAGCCAATACCAGATACAGCTCTAAACACAGAACAGGTGTAAATCTTTCCATTATATCTTACAGTATGTCTGTGGAGGCTAACAATCACTAATGAAAATTACTGACCAAACACTGAAGTGTGAATAAGGATTTACCAGCTTTCTGTGAGAACATCCTATTTGCCTGTATAGAGTCATAAGCTTGCAAATTTTAAGAATCTATTGTGAGAAATTCACTTTTCTTAAAAGACAAAAAGGCAGTGCCACAGCCTCTTTATGTTGATAGATGTGAATAAAACATTAAGGCACCCGCAGTGCGTGTCACTGAGAGGTCCCATTATCGCTGTTTTTAAACATATTGCACATGGATGTCATCCTTGTGCTGTCTGTTTTTCTAAAACTCATTTAAATGAATGCATCAGATTTGTTGTAAAAATTGGAACCAGATAGTGCATGCTAGGAATTTCTCTGTGCAGAAAATCGCTCATCTGAACTGGTGTATTGGTCATAATTGGTCAATGTTGTCTGCGTGCTGTCCTGAGTGTAGAACGTTTCAATGAACCCTTATACTTTCAATCAAGACTCTGGAAACTAATCATAGAATAAGTTATGCACGGCTGCCCTCCATTCATTCTTATAGGAATACCGAAAATAGCCAAACTTGCTTGCACGGTGTGCCCTCCCATTTCTTTTCTATTGGAGTCCGAAAATAGAAACTCCAACAGAAATTAATGGAGAGCACGCCGCGCATGCACGGTGCACTCTCGTTCACTTTCAGGGGCCCGTTTTAGAGACGGGTCTCAGAGGTAGGACCAGCACCTATCTGACTTGCATGGTATATCGTGGAGATATGCCATCGAAGTCCCAGGTGAAAAACCCATTTAAAGATTCATGAATTTGCTTTCATTATGTAATACGACTGTCTGCGGTGTATGCTCCTATGTCCCTGATCACAAGCTAACTGCAAATAAGTACTATATTACTCAAACCTACAACCGCAAAACCAGTGATGTGTCATGTCCACCGGGTGACACATTCCAACACAAATTAAAACAATGGATGAATTTCGAATTGAGCAGCAACTGAAGGTAAAACCATGTCCATTTATTTAATGTGCATCAAATGAAACAGACTGTGATAAATTCAGTCTAACAAGAGCATATCTCCAGTTCAAGGGTCTCTTCCGTTGTAGATTAATTCTTTAAAAAAAAACAAAAAAACAAAACATGTACCAGTAATTCACTTAGAAGGTAGCGGTCTGTTTAAAGTTTATTGAAGAATGCAGGAGTTTTTTTTGTAGAAATCAAAAAATGAGAATGAAGGTATGGCCAAAACCTATCAAATTCAGTGAAAATTTGCAGTCTTTAAATAGTTGTAGTAATAAGAATGACCAATATATATTCTTTGTTACAACGCCCTCAATCTATTGGTAAAAAAAACAAAAGAAAAAAACAAAAACAAAAAACATTCAGTAAACATTCTTTCGTAAGGAACATTTCCCTTATTTCAGTGATTTCACCATTTTCCATTTGCTAAACATACCAATCAGTGGTTCTCACAATTGAAAAATAAAAGCACAAAAAAAGTTTACACTCTTTTACAGGTAAAAGATCATCTTGAATTAATCTGTATAACCTTAAGGGCATAGAATAGTCTTAGCTTCATTAACTATTACATAATTAGCTTCTTACATACAAATATGGACATATTTGGCTGTGCTTCAAAGCCTGTGTGTAAAAGTCCATGCCAAAGCTGCTCAGAATTTGAAGTCACCAGGGATGTCTTTACTGCTGCTGGGTTTGACCTGTTCGTGCAGTGAAGCCTCCTCGCAGCTTGCTGTGGCAAGGCATTTTTCTGTAGACTCATCAGCGTCTGGGTCCAAGCCTTCAGGGCACTGGAGCTTTAAGAGCTCTTCTCGGAGCTGAGCCGTATGCCGCTGTACACAAAGCACAAGGAAAAGTATGGTCAGCATGTCATTGTAATAATTTGTCTCCAGAGCCACAAAGCAGGGAAGTCACTGTGAAGGCTAAATTTGCTCTACGGTGCTCCAGGGACCTCCTGGCATCGACAGGTGATAGGACGTGCTGATCATGCAAGTGAAGATTCTAGGAATGACTTAGACAAGTCCTACATGTAAATTCACTTGAACAGCTACAAGTCTGAAGGGTTTTGCATCTGGTTGCTCAATGTAACAGACATTGATACTTACTCCAGTCCGATGGATATCCCCTATACTTCTGACATAGATATCAATGAGCTAGTGCCATTGCTTCAAACAACTTACCTTTAATGCTGCTGCATGGTGGGACATGGTCCTGCCGACACGTTTGTCACTGCTGAACTGCTGAATGTCTACTATCCAGTCTTCACACTGGGCCATGATTTCTGCTCGCTTCAAGTAAAAGTGTTTATGAATCACCTGCAACGTGGAAGAAAATACTATTAGTTCTATCTGATCACACCGTACCAAAACCTGTCAACCGATCCAACATTTCCAGCAAAGACAACGTCAAGACTAGTTATTGTCTTTCTGTAAAGGCCAAAGTCCAGTCCCACCACATGTGGGATCCCCCTAAAAGTCCAGTGCATGCAGTATAAACGGAGGAGCTTCTCACAAATCACTGAGATACATAGGTAAAACAACCATCACTTATTGGGTATACCTGCAGGATAAATGCCATTATCACTACACCTACCAGAAAAATGCCAATCCCTCGCACTCCTGAATGTATAATAAGGAAACCATAGGGACACTATAATTTCCTCTTTAGGAGCTCACAATAAAATGGGAATAGTCTGAGCAGTCGGCAGTCACCTTAGCGTCTCGTTTTGCCACCGGAGTACCAATTAAAGCTGTGGGATACTTGTTTACGGAAAGAACAGACTCTCGGCTCTTCACCCTTGACACAAACTGACGGTTCAAAGGGAAACCATGACACAAATGCTGCTATAATTAATGGCGTGCGGCTTAATTTTACGAGAAGGATAAGGGAAGAGATAAAAATGAAAATCTATTCCACTGGAAAGTGTCTCTGGCAGGAAGGCTGAAGATGGTGTCACAAAAACCATCCCATTAACCTGGGACATTGAAAAACACTGCAACCTCTGCTCCGACACACAACAGGAACATGACTGGAATAGAAAAGCTATTGAGCGAGAGGAAGGGAAACAATCTGCATCCCCAATGGCTGGAGATCATGTGTGCCGTTTCTTCTTCTTGTATTAGGCATGTCACTTCTGCTCAGGAACATATGGAAATGTACTCTCTGTTGTCAGCACCATGCTATGGATGCAGTGCATATATCTCACTACCTCCAGGTGTAAAGGAGGCACTCTTTTCTATCCTTTACGTTTTTGCTAAATCTGGAGTTCTTCCTAAAAGAAATTCCAGGTTCATACAAGTTCTCACGACAAAATGTAGTTATTAAAGGGAACCTGTCATGTTGAATATGGTGTCTAAGCAGCACGTTGTAGAGCTGAGCTGATATATATATATATATATGTACACACACACACACACACATATATATACACACATATTTGTGGGAAAAGATTTAGTAAAACTTGTCATCTATTTCAATTCCTGCTCATTCTGGGCTTTGAAGTCCAGGAAGCGGTCCTATCAGTGACTGACAGCCTTCCCTCTGTCTGTGTATACCGAGAGCTGTCAATCACTGACCGGGCCACCTCCTTGACTTCACAGCCCAGAAGGGGCAGAAAATGAAATCAATGAATTACAAGTTACACTGGATCTTTTCCCACAGAACTATATACCAGCTTTTCCTGCTGCCTACAGATTATTTTGCAATTTCATGGTGACTATTTTACGTAACCAGCTTTTGATATTCCCCGTTAGGGCGTCTGGAAGTAATGTGGTAACCCTTCACTACAAAGAGTGGAGAGCCTTGCAAAGCATAGCTCTCCGTTTTACATATATAGTCCATTGTGTGCAATGCAATGTATTTCCCATGCAGAAATGAAAGAGGAGACAAACAGGATTCCACCAGCTATCTAGATAGCAGAAGATGGGGTTGGGGTTTTGAAATGAAAATAGAATGGAATGGAATGGAATGGTATCCAGTGAGGGGACTAAAGTACACAGCCTAGATCAGGGGTGCTAAAACCTTTTTATGTCCAAGTGCCACAATCAGACTGTACTACTGTCCCAAGGGAGGAAATAAAAGTTACCAGAATATTGCAGTCTGAAACATTTATGGTGTACTGACAGTATATGATATACATTTTTGATAGCTGAGGGATCCAATTCTGGGACTCCTACATCTCAGGATAATGAGGTCCCCTCTGCACTTAAGAAGCGAGGAATAGCCACTGGCTTAGAGTCACTGTACTTTCACACAATTTAATAGAGTGCGGTGTAACTAGCACTTTTCTAAATCACTTCATTTACAAAATCTGCCTGCATCCATCAGAAAAAAAGCTGTATAGTCATGGCCACTAGGGGTCTCACTTCCACCTAATTTGCAGTCCACTAGCAGCAAAGACGGCTCTCAGGAAATGGGGGCATATCAGAACTAGCTGAAATCCTGCTTCTACACTGCTTAGAGGAGCCTCCTGTGTAGCTGTAAGGCCCCATTCACACGTCCACAAAAGGGTCCGCACCCGTTCCGCAATTTTGCAGAATGGGTGCGGACCCATTCATTCTCTATGGGCCCGGACGTAAAACGGAGAGCACATTATGTGCTCTCCGCTTCCGCGGAGCATGGCCCTGAACTTCCGGATTTCGGCCCAGAACTTCCGGTCCGCAGCTCCGCAAAAGATAGAACATGTCCTATTCTTGTCCGCAGCTGCAGACAAGAATAGGCATTTCTATAGGGTGTGCCGGCCGGGTGTGTTGCAAATCCGCAATTTGCGGGTCCGCAACACACCACGGACGTGTGAATGGACCATAAGTGTGATTTCCCCCTCCTAATCTGTTCTTTAAGCGGTGGAGCTGAAAACAAAATATAGTAGGAAGTAAAGGAAAGGACGTGACAGCAGTACAATGCTGGCAGATTTCACATAAGGGATACAACACCAGCCCCCCCCCCCCCCCCAACCCCAGCACTTCTAAGTGAAATGCATCCAGCTGTGCAGCTGAGGATGGGAATAAGTATGGCTGAAAAAGAAATTAGGGAAGCCCAAAAAATGCCCGTTCCCTTACAGTTGTGATTGTACAAAGAAGGACAGCCATTATGCAAATTACTGAAAACTCATATACGCTTTAAGTATTGGGAAGAATTGAGAATTTGGGAAACTGAAAGGTTAAGAGTCCAGTACGCCAATTACCAGCCAGCCTAATTCAGGATGATCCAGCATCCAACTTGTTTCTGGTGTGATCTCCCATGAAGTACACCAGGGGTCATCTCTAGCTGCCACAAAGGACTTAATACTGTTTCAAGTGCTCGTTGTCACTGATCTGACAGACCTGTAAATATCCGAGAAATAAACCTAGACATGTTCTCTCCTTGGCTGTATGTACTAATAAAACAGAAAGGCATGTCTGAATGTAATGCGGAGTAGTGACCCTTATAATTATTCTAGACATAAATCAGCAGAGAGACTACTTATTTTTAGATCCCTGGAATAAATGTGTGCCCTTTTCAAAGTCAGAGCTGACAAGACAAGTAAAATAGAAGGGTTATGTGATTGCGGGAAGCAGGATAAAGGGAATGAGTAAATATCTGTGAGCTCAGCCTCATCTTGTCTGTGGAGAAAGCCATAAGACTTGGCGCACTCTGCGGGGAAGAAAGAATTTACTGCTCATCATGGCCTAAATGGACTGTTGCCTTAGTATTGTGTATTAATGCAGTGCATGCGTACCCTTGAGATGACCAGGCATGTCACAATTCTATATCTGTATTTAGAATATAGATCACAGCAGGAATCTATGTTATGGGAAACGTATGTGATTTGATGTGGTAGAGCAGTGCAGACAGAAATCCGTTTCTAAGGGGATTTCCTATGGGAACAGGAATCTAATTTTCCAATCTCAGGAACAAGTAGACAGATGCTCGACGGGGCCAAATTCATAAGAAGCCAATTCATCATCCTATACTAACACAGGAGAACATGCCCATAAACTTTATACAGATGTTGTCCTTTATATGAAATCCTTGGCGTGTCTCTTAGCACATACATTCCTCCATATAATATGCACTATAGGCCTGCTTGCCTAGATAGTCTACCACATGTCCAAAAAGACATCAGTTATTTACTTTTATTATACAGCAATTAACCCACCTGTAAGAAATATGCCAAGAATCGGCCAGAAGAAAACCGCTGCGCTTGTGGATTTTGGGGTCTCCAATTTTTTGGACTTTTTTCAGGCAGAATTTCTGCAGAGGCCTTAATGTGCTAAAACAGGGGTGGCCAACCTTACATACACAAAGAGCCAAAAAACAACAACATATGACTACCAGGAGCCACAAGCTATACAATTACACACGAGTCACCGTATTTTTCGCCCTACAAGATGCACCTAGTTTTTCACAAAGAAAATCATCCGATCTGAGGTCTGCTAAAATATTTAATTTTTCATTAGAAGAGAAAAATACAATAAATATATTTTCCAGACCTCAGATCAGACTCCTAAATCAGATCCCCAATCCTAATCTGACCTACAATAAGATCCCTAAACCTCATCAGACCTCCAAATCAGACCCCCACTGCTCGGATCAGGCAACACAAATCAGACTGTGTCAGACCCCCAGTGCTCAGATTTCTCCACCGCCCCCCATGCTCAGATCTGACCCCCCATGATCATACCTGACCAACCCATGCTCAAACAAGACCCCCATGCTCAGATCTGCCCCCATGCTCAAATCGGAACCCTCATGCTCCGATCGTCCCACTCATGCTCAGATCAGACCCCATTGTCCAGATCAGGACCCCCCCCCCCCCCCCATGCTCAGATCAGAACCTCCCATGCTAAGATCAGACCCCCATGCTCAGATCAGAACCTCCCATGCTAAGATCAGACCCCCCATGCTCAGTTCTATAATTTAAAAAACATCTCTTCCCTCTCCTGATCAGGCACTGGGCACCTGCTACTCTGCAGGTCTGACACGCTCTCCACTGTGACCCGATGAGCAAGTCAGGTTATAGTGCGTGTCCCCACGTACTACGTTCTCACACTGTGTGCATCAGGATCTACTGGAGAGTGAACCGGAGCTGCAAAGTAGCAACAGTGCCCAATCAGGAAAAGAGATCTGAGCATGGGGTGGAGAGTGAGCCGGCCTGACTGCTTCCCGTCTCCACAGCTGGAGCCTCACTTGAAGAAGCAAAGAGCCGCATGTGGCTCAAGAGCCGCAGGTTGGCCACCCCTGTGCTAAAACATAACACCCCTGGAAACTACATCTTTAAAGGAATTAATATAAAGCTGCAGTGAAGCCTTTTACTGAAACAGCCTACCAGACCCTGCCTCTGGGATCCTATGATCTCATCGCAGAGGGCCCGATGGAGTAGAGAGGGAGCGCTCTTCCTCTGTAAACCCCTTACATGGCTATAGACAACAGCATTTATGGGGTTAAACCGCTGGGATCAACGCTAGAACTCATGGCCGTTGCAGCAGGCAGTCAGTTGTATGTTACAGCCGATACACGCTGCTGATGCAGGCTGCTCAGTTCCCGAACCTCTGCCATGAACGAACAGGATGGTGCAGGAACACAATACTTCCTATGCTGTATTTTTACGGCATGGTGCCATTGTGGAGTTAAAGGGGTTTTCCGGAGCATAAAGACTCCTCCTTGTGCCAACAGGCCTCAAATGATTCTGGGAATTAAGTCATTATAGAGTGGGTTCCATCTAAATGGTGTCACCTTGACATGGTGGATGGGCACAAATTAAAATATAATTGCCAAGTACCTCATATTCATGTATGTAGTGTCTATAGCATTAGAACATTTACAACCTATATATTCAACGTTTTGCAGAGTGCAGATGAATTTTGGTTTTATAGTTCTGAATGGTGACTGCCTAGAAAGAACATCAGCACATGTCCACCTATCACACCGACAGCCCACTGACGTCCCTCCTGTGATGGTGCTGCAGAAAAACCGAACAGCTGCTGCAGCGCTCCCTCCAATAACAAAGCTGGTCAAAGACTGAGGATCAGAGGAGCAAGGCATCCTGTGATCAGCTTAGGGTACTTTCACACTTGCGTCAGGACGGATCCGACAGGCTGTTCACCCTGTCTGATCCGTCCTTCCGCTATTTCGCCGTGCCGCCGCTCCGGCACAGTAAGGCAGTGCACAGCGAAAGGCCGCCGGACTAAAAGTCCTGCATGTCCGACTTTTTAGTCCGGCGGCCTCAGACCACGAACTGCGCCGCCCCGTCCCCATTATAGTCAATGGGGACGGAGCGGCGGTCCGGCAAAATAGCGGAAGGATGGATCCGACAGGGTGGACAGCCTGTCGGATCCGTCCTGCCGCAAGTGTGAAAGTACCCTTAGTCCGGTGGCCTTCCGCCGCGCACTGCCGTACTGCGCCAGAGCGCCGCCCCCGTCCCCATTATAGTCAATGGGGACAGAGCTGCGTGAATAGCCTGTCGGATCCGTCCTGCCCCAAGTATGAAAGTACCCTTAATCCTGGGAGGCCCCTCTACAAAATCGTCCACAGCAAGGAACAGCTTTTAAATTGTGCGCATTTATCAAATAATCCTGAAGTACAATATTAACCCTTTCTACACACAGTATAAAGGAAAAAACAAAAACAAAACAAAAAACACTAAAAAACAAATAAGATCTCTCCATTGGCTGACTTGATAAGGGTAAGATCATATCAATCCTGACCAGTCTCCAGATTCAGGAACACATTGTATTATTTGCTAAGGATCCTCTTCATTAGATTTTATTGGCAGTGATTAGGATGTAATTATGTATCAGGTTCACCCCACTGCTCTGAACTATTTTCCGCTAATTGTTATGCTAGTGATAAGTCATTCTCGCTCCCCATTATAGAGAAATATGCAAGCCACTAATAAGTTCAGCAGAAATTACTCCAATTAGCCAACATTTATGTTGGCGGATTATAAATCAGTCCTCATTCTTTTCCCCCTCTTTGACAAGCGGCGTGAAGTGAGAAAGTTACTACTTTCCCCTGGCTGGTCATACTGTGTCTAACAAGTTTAACGTCCCATTTTATTTTTGAACCAGGGCCGCAATATTTCATATTTCAATTTTCTTGGTCGAGCTCTTTCTTGGAAGAGGGGCAAGAAGTTATCAATTATACCTCAGGGAAGATATAAACCCGGGAATCCTGACACTCATGCACCTTTACACTCAATTAGACATGTGAAATTGCCCTGGAAAATGTATTGCTAGTGTCAAACTAACTTTGGTTGCGGCATAATTACTAACATTTATTATAGGCAGAGCCCATAAATAAAAACACAGCCCCGTTATCTTAATTAGAATCGGGAGCTAAAAGAACATGCCGTACAGCAGCTGGGGTATGCCCCTCACATGCAACAAATCTTATGTTCCCTACCACATTTACATATATTGCGTGAAGCAGCACAGAGCATACTTATTTCTTCATATTAATCTACATTACGGCTAGTCTCACACATGCTCTAAAGAATCCGGGAGAGGAACAGCCTGCCAGAGTTCTCCAGGTACGGCTGTTCACCACCCATTGACTTTAAAGGGAACCAGCAGGGATCTGGTTTCCAGACGAATCCCAGCATGTATGCCGGGGAGCAGCCTGATCCCATTATAGTCTATACCGCAGCGGTCCCCAACCGCCGTCCCGCGGCCCAGGACCTGGAAGATTGTTTGCCGAGCCGCAGAGAGGAGACGCCAGGCGCATGCACGCCCGACACACACAGAGTGGCCAGAGTCAGTGGAGAAAGAGAGGGAATCCCTCCCTCCCATGACGCGGCCGCCGCAGAGCCCAATAAAATGAACAGGCTCTGACGCTGCCCGCACCACTGCCACCAATGAATGTGTGGCTAATATTAAAGTAGGAGGGGGGACGGGGGAGGGTTAACCGCTGCGCTCTCTCAGCTAGAGTGCTTGGCGAACGGCAGCAGCGGCAGCCTCCTCCGCCTGAGTCTTGTGTTCTCCAGTCCCCAGCCATTAGTGCTCTGAAAAGCAGCTGGAGCAGGTACCCGGCCCACACCCTGCAAGATTATTAGCCTGCCTCAAAATAAGGGCAGACAAAAAACATGCATCAGGCAGCCAGCAACACTTGGGGTTAATGTGACTCATTAACCACAATGTTGCCAGTAGCCATAATTTGAGAAGATGGGGTCACCTATTATTAATCTGAGGTAGATGGTGCTATTACATTAGTACCCCCATATACCTCACATTAAAAGTAAGTGGCCCCCAAGCACCTCATCAAATAATAGGCAACATTGGGTTAACCATTAATGTGAGGTACACATGATGAGGTTACTTACTATTAATGTGAGGCACATGCAGGTCCAAAACAATGTGCCTCATTAACAGCAAGTTACTCCAGCATGTACCTGATGCCATTAACCCCATAGTTATATATTTTAATATGCACCTTGTGTTTTGTTATGCGCGTGAATCAGTCAGCTCCGACCAGCACCCCCTTAAGCCCCGCCCACCCGCAGAACCCCTCCACCCCACTCGGTCCCTGGGAAAATTGTCCTGCATGAAACTGGTCCTTGGTGAAATAAAGGTTGGGGACCACTGGTCTATAGAGTCCGGTGGGCACATAGCACTATCTGGCTATGCTGGATCTGGAGGACTCTGGCAGGATGTTGTTTTCCGGATTACTGTGCGCATTATGTGAAATTAGCCTAAACTGGGTTTCCATGCACAGATTTCCGGCCGAGCATATAGACGACAACTTGGTCGGGGCTGGCAGGTTTACACACGCAGGTAGAACCAATTCCCATTTACCCAATCTGTTATGATCGGCTCGTAAATGAAACTGTTCTGCTCCATATAACGGATCCATTTACACACTATAACCTATTGTGATTGGCAAACCACTTTTTACATGTCAGATCAGTTTCCTGGCAGAAGAAACAGATCAAATGGTCATTTTACACACACCAAGTTAGAATATTGGTCTGACTGGAGATAGATATAGGCACCCATAAGCAGGACGAGCACATTAACGTTGGTGCACAACCTGCTGCCTGGGGGCCACATTAGGACCAACGCCATTTTGTGTGACCTGCATCTGGACATAGCAAAGCCTATCGGCCTATCTGGCTGCCCACATGTACGGTAGTTTCCCTGTCAGAGAGATGAGGAGGGCACACACACAAGAGCAGGGATAATCCAATGCTAATAGTCTACCATGCAACTACTCTGGGTCCTCCATACATCAGGAAAATGGGATCTCAGTTGCTGTTTGGTACCCCAGAAAATGAGTATATAATTTAGTGGTGGCTTTCTATGGATCTAGTTCTCTCCACTGTATGGAAGTTGTGAAACTCTAGGCTCTGAGATAACAGGGACAGACAGATGCTTGCATGGCCTCCTCCTTTCCAACTAGTGGTAGTCCTGGAAGTGAAACCTACATATAGGAGATATTTATGTAACATTTTTCATATACCATAAATGTCTGATAATGTGCCTTTAAAGGCTATGGACATTCTGGGGTCTTGGTTTCATAAGAATTTAGCTTAGATGATTGTTTGGGATGTGTCAGGAGTTCAGAAATAAGAGCTACAGATCGAGTTGACAGTAGTTTAGTTGGTGGATTCAGTATGACTCAAGAGAGCCTGCTAGTCTGCAGAACCACTGAAACTGTGCATCTGCGCAAAAATGTTTTTAAGCCCAAAAAGAGTATACAAAAACAAAAAATTAACTCCCAAAATGTGTCCATAGCTTTTTAAACGGTTGTTTCACATTTTCAATTACTCGCCATCTCCGGAAGTCCCATATAGAATTGAGTGCTAGGGCACATGTTCAACCTGCCACTCCATCGGGATGGGGAAACAGGACCCCCGTTTTCAGGATCGGTGGGAGTCCCAACAGTTGGAACCCATACCAATCAATTAGTTATCCCCTATCCTGTGGATAAGGGATAACTTGAAAACTTAGCACAACCCTTAAGTCTTATCGAGGTCCTTAGGATTGGTTCAGAAAAGATTGTGCATACCTGACCTAATGTGTATGTGGCCTCCGGACTCTACCCCAACAACTTGTAAAAGTAGGAATTTCCATTGTACCGGTACTTATACAGTGCCAACAGAGTCTGTAGCGCTATACAAAGATCATCAGTCCATTCACATCATTCCCTGTTCTCAATCCAGCTCGCCAGGGAAATTTTGTTGCACCCAGGTCCTTGCGCCAGAGGGGGACCAAAGGCCCATCTGCCACATAAGACATCAGTATCATAAATTGCATACGGCAGCCTGTCACAGATTTTGAATGGGGTCCAGGAGCTTCAATGTAACGCAGGAGAAAACAAAACCATCTGAAGAAAACACACAACCTTCCTCCAGACATTGCCCTCCGTGGGAATTTCTATTTCTAAATAGCTCATAAGGCAATCCCCTAATACAATACTTAAACAAGCTCCAAACCGGAGGAAAACAATTAGCCTTTGTGATTTACTCTTTATTCGCCATCACATTCCTATAAGCTACGCACGCCTTGACTACAATGCGGTAAAGATTTATATATTGTAATTCAAATAAACTGTATTTCTGGATCTGAATCATCACTCTTCCGTCATTAGGAAAAGTCATTTTGCAGATCATTGTCTTTGACTGCACACCGGTGCATATAAAGATGTCAGCTAAGGAACTCAAGGAGACGATAAAATGTGACTGCATGTAGTAAAAGAGAAAAGAACAGCGTTCCTTTCATTCGGAATATATGAATTTTCACAAAAAAACGACAAATTTATTTGTGAAATAAAATTGTTATCCAACAGTCAAAGAATATTTCCTTTGGGAAATGTAGTGTAATTTAATGTCTGACTCGTGAAGCCTATGGTTCTGCGTTCAGCAAGATGTATTCCCATCAAATCCAGTTCACAGAGGCAGGCAGCTGGAGAGACAAGCACTTTGTAAAAGTCATTATCTGCTCGCAGTGAGCAATTGCCTTACCACCAGGCTATATCCATCTGGATTTATCTCACTCCTCCACCTTTCTAAGGGAGCGGCCGGGTGTCAGCCGCACTTGTACAAGTTATTAAGACAATCGGCAGTACAGATGGCAACAAAACAGACTGACTCGACTGCGCTGGCCTCCTCACTCCTCATTTACATGCTGACAACAGACACAGGGCGGCATTACAAGACACTACTTTGTAATCTTTTCAGCGCATCCACACCTCATTATCCGCTAAGTGCTACTGGCTCCAAATGTTCTCTTGCCGCCTCTACCACCATGAAACTACTCCGGGGAGTCAATTGCGCTGCAGAGGCTTGGGGCTATACGGGATTCGGTTCTGCTAATTCAGTCTTGATTGCGTTAACCTTTAAGGTCACGTAATACTGCAGAAGTCTATTTTTAAAGCACATTACCGCAAAGCCCATTTTATGGGTCCATAATCAGGAATCCAGGCTAAAATGGCAACAGATTTTAAAGAAAGTGTACGCTGCTTCAGGGGCCCACCTGAATGACGTACCCACAGTCCATTCATAGTTTCATATGCTAAAGCTGGCCATACAACATAGATACCCATTTTCCAACGTCCTCTTATGCATGCGTGCTGGGAGTGCTCAATGGGGAGAGGAAAAGCTACATCCACACGCCCTTTAACAATGGACACACTGCTTTTCATGGCGATTTAGCATCCACGCGTGCATCCATTTTCTGGCTGTATCCACTTTTAACGGCCATTAAAAACTGATAAATTTCATTGGCTTTTTTTTTTTTTTTTAAACATCTTAACCCTCACAGTGCCCCCACAGTATACATAATGCTCCCCATAGTGCCCCTGGACATCACATGGACCCCCCCCCATAGCACCCGCCAGTATGAATAATTTCCCCCATAGTGCCCCCTAGAATTATTAATGCCCTCCCGTATAGCAAATGCCCCCACTAGTGGCTCCCAGTACTAATAATGTTCCCATTGTCTCTGGGCAGCAGATCAGAACAGTTTTTAATGCTGAACTGAGCAGGATTGTATGTGAGGGGATCGGAGCGGACAGCTGAAGGCTGAAAGTGTTGGACCATCAGGTATCTCATGTATGGCCAGCCTTAATGACAACTAGGTACATGAGCCATTGGAAAGTTACCTCTTTAAAACATGGTGAAGGATTCCTAATTTGTTCTAGCATGGCCCACTTGACTGTGGCCTGTCGGATATTCCCATCATATTCTCTGGAGCTCTGTGTGCCACTTGGTGTTCCTCTTGATCTCTCATATCCTGGCTCATTAAAATATGGTTCAGATACAAGGATGAGGGACTGGACAGACACCAATACCTGCAAAACAAGGAAAGATCAGCTTTTACTGCAATAGTAGCAGATGGACACATGGAGGACAGTACCATACCAAGAGAATGGGAAAGATACAGACACAGACTTAAAGGGAACCTGTCATGTGGATATTTGATTATAATCTAATTATATACAATCATTAACTACTAAAAAGTGCCTTAGATGTATTCACTTACTGGTGTGACAGATGGTTACCTCACAATATACACACAGAGATGCCACATGCCGCATGCTAATGAGCTGATTTGAGTCCAGCATGATGTCAGTGAGTCCAGCGTTCTTTTAATTCAGAGCTATAGCCACTCCCCTGCCCACCTGCTGCTGATTCATATGGAAAATTATGGTCAATCAGCAGCAGGTAGGCGGGGAGAGTCAGGAGCTCATGAATATTCAGGACTCATCATTATCAGCTGGAGCATTTCAATACAAGATGTTGGCAGATTGACTGGGTCAATTAAAGAAAGTGACCCAGCATTTTGCTAAGAGAATCAGTCACTTATTTATGTTGCCCTTAGTTAGGACACCATAAAACTGGTGACAGATTCCCTTTAACATTTTAAAAATCTTATGTGCATGAATATTTTAGTAATTTTTCATGGGGGATACTTGAAATTATCTACTGTCTCATCCATCACAGCTTACATCAGCTCACCTATGACAGCAATAGGTCTGGGGAAAGGTGGCAGGTCTTCCACTGCTCTCTAGCTGGAAGGGTGTTAAAACATGTGACAATTGCTTTGCCTGACCATTTTAGGCTACTTTTACATCTGCGCTTTCCCTTTACGTTATTGAGATCGGTCACAGCATCTCAATAGAGGGGGAAAACTCTTCAGTTTTGTCCCCATTCATTGTAAGTGAGGACAAAACTGAACAGAACGGAATGCACCCCGTTCTGTTTCATTGCGTTCCCATGATGCGCACACAAGCGCGGCAAGCAGTGTGTTTGAGTGCGTCCTGGGATGCGGAGCAAGACGGATCCATCATGACTCAATGTAAGTCAATAGAGATGAATCCGTCCCCCATTGTCTTACAATGGTTTTAGAGACTGATCTGTCTTGGCTACTTTAGAGATAACGCAACCGGATCCGTTCATAACTGATGCAGGCGGTTGTATTATGACGGTTCTTGCAAAAACGCAGATGTGAAAGTAGCCTTAATAAAGTCCTGGCTCCTGCTGACAGTTCAGATGGAAGACGAGCACTTTGACCATGATGAACGGAGATGTCATTATCGCTATAGCTCAATCCAAATACTATCAAATAATAACAATGGATGCCCCACGAGACTCGTATAGAAGAGGTTTCTCCTTTTCAGACGGCAGATACATTTTGACGAGGCGACAGCAAGAATGTCCCCAACTGCCCGATTTACAGGGGACTAAGCAGACTGAAATTATGAGGTAGCGACTACTTCTCCAGCATGTTACACAAGAGTGTTGTTTCAAGGAAAACTAGAGTTTAGTGGTCCTTTAAACAGCACTGCAGACACCATCGCTGCCTGCTCAGACATGCTGGCAGAAATATGTAAAAAGTATGGGAATGCAATTCTAAGGCTACTTTCACACTCATTTGGTGCGGATCAGTCATGGATCTGCACAGACTGATCCGTTCAGATAATACAACCGTCTGCATCCGCTCAGAACGGATCCGTTTGTAGTATCTGTAATATAGCCAAGACGGATCCGTCTTGAGCACCATTGAAAGTCAATGGAGGATAGATCCGTTTTCAATTGTGCCAGATTGTGTCATAGAAAACTGATCCGTCCCATTGACTTACATTGTGTCAGAACGGATCCGTTTGGCTCAGTTTCATCAGACGGACACCAAAACTCTGCAGGCAGCGTTTTGGTGTCTGCCTCCAGAGTGGAATGGTGACTGAACGGAGCCAAACTGATGCATTCGGATCCTTAGCCATTCAGAATGCATTAGGACAAAACTGATCCGTTTTGGACCACTTGTGAGAGCCCTGAACGGATCTCACAAATGGAAAGCCAAAACGCCAGTGTAAAAGTAGCCTTACTCTGGTTTACCAAAGGATTCCATACTGGAATAAGACAGCTGAAACCATAAGCTCTTAGCCCAGACTGCTTGGGGAAGAGTATAAGTCATCGTTATGAGCAGATTGCTGGATAGACAGCTGTAGGTTCCAGCATGATAGACAAATGCTATTAAGATGAGGGAAGAGCAATGGCTGACAAATTATGCTTTTGGGCCCAATTTCTTCTGCAGCGTAAAGCATTTACACATTATAATTGATCACATTTATACTTTGTGTCCTGTTGGCTTTCACTTAGTCAGTGCATAACTAAAACATGTAAAAAATAAATAAATGTGAGAAATATACAAAAAAGTGTTATTGTGATGCTCTTTTAGAATCCACAGTAACATGGATGCTTACTATATAAGTAAAAATAATGCCTAATATGCTGGAAAAAAGTCCCTACCCCAACGCTTCTGATCCCTCGCGTTTACAGGCTACATGACTATGTGACATCTAGAGATGGCACCAGCCCGGAGGCGATACTGAAGTATGGCTATGTGCATCACCGCAGGTAGTTCTAATGATGTGCTGCTACATGATCGCGATAGCTAATCCCAGCAGCTCAGAGTAGTGTCATGTAGGTGAACCATTGGCTGCCACACTGACACAGCTTGACTTCACATAATCATTTACAGTTTGTAGGGATCAGGGGCACCAAGTAGGAGAGTTACTGAAATCGAAAAAAATAAAAATACCTGCAAAAAACTTGATGTCTGTGGATTCCATTTCTCCTCTGGTCTCCCATGCCAAGTATTAAGTATGCTTAAACAAACCTGAGGGGGGAAAATGTATGAACATTAGTTTAACACAAGCATCAAGAAGCCTGTCTGTTCTCATTTTACACAAGGATCGCCTTTAATTTATATACCGTACTTTTTGCCTTATACGGAGTCAGTGCGTCTTATAGGGTGAATACTAATGAAGCGCTCAATAGTACAGGGGGACTGGGAAGAGGTGAATGCAGCGCTCTGCGGGCACGTATCTGATGTAGGCCACAAATTTGGTGTGAACAGAGCGTAAATTTAATTAGTACACTAAGGGAGCATTCACACAACTATATCCATTTTGTGGTCCACAAACAGCGGATCCACAAAACGTGAATGCTGGCCATGCGCATGCAGCACTTTCTGCGGACCCTATTGTTCAACTGCTTATTCTTTTTTCACAAAAACGTCCAAGAATAGAACATACTGTATACTTTACGGCACGGCCAGCACACACGTGACATCCGTGTGCTGTCTACATTTTTGCAGCCATGTAGAAATCAATGTATCCACCTGCGATCCGCAAAAAATGTGATCGGACACATACCGAAACTACAGTTCTGTGAATGCTCCCTAAGGGTGGGTTTACATATAGGTTTCTGTGGTAGTTTTTTGACCCAGAAGGGAATCCGGCAGGAAGGCGAGATCTTTCCTGTTACCTGACGGGTCTGTTATAGTAGCTACTTTCATTCCCTTGTAATAATTCTTCATCCTTTCTTAGGACTCTTTGCAGTGCCATTCCTCTATTATTTCTAGTAGAAGTTATGAATGAAATGCTAGCAGTCTGCAGTAAAGGTACAGATGGGTGCTACCAGTTAGGGGTGTGGGTCTCTACACAGTCTGACACAGGCAGACTATGCAGGGACATCCCACAAATGGTAACACCCACCTAGGCCTTTATTATAGTAGGAATAATAGATGAATTGCACAACTTACAGTCATAAGAATAGATGCTCCAGAATAATTACCGTACATGGGGAATGCAAGTAGTTACTAAGGCCACATGCATATCCTAGAGGTTACTATTCTTGTCCGCGATATGGATAAGTGTTAGATTAGCAGCTGCAATAGCCTTTCTTAGCGTGCTGGAGCTGACAAAGAATGGATATAATAAACTGCAATAGCAGCAAGATTTCCAAGGAATCTATCCCTGGATAGCTGTCACCTGAACATTAACCGCCTTGCCAGCTCGATTTTTAATTGGTTTGTTAAACACTTGAAGGCCTGCTGTTATGGAGAGGCCTCGGCTACGCCGCTGCTCCCTATGGCTCGGCGCAGTCGAGGCATTTCTAAATATAGCAGAACAACGCATTTACAGTCAAAAGGTTCAACAGAAAGCCTATAGTCAGCAAGTGGGCTGCAGGTGCTATATCTGAACGGCTCAACCTAGATATATGAAGAGAATACGTGGAAAATACCAAGTTACACATCATTTGCCTTGTGCGTGTGAATGGCATGGGGGGGGAGGCTGACGGTGTGCGAAGGGAAGATTTCTGTCAGAAGCAGGAAATCTTCTTATATAACAGAGCAGAGTCACTCTCTGGTCTGCAGTGCAATGACCCTAATGAGGCATGTCACAGTGTTACGGTTTTATTATGTAATAATAGCGCCGCTACACTTCTGCCATAGATGAGCCAACAACATGGATACGGTCCAATGTGCTCATGGAAAGTTATCGAAAGACACTCACTACCATAGTGTCATATAATGTTTTTATAGCACAGGATTACTCTGATTCAATTGCGGCTCAAAGCATTACAGTAAAGATGGCGACTGTATGAATAGTGCACTGATCTCCTCATAAACAAGACCGCCTCTCAAGAGCAACAAATGGATAATAAGACAAGTCCTTTAAAGGAGTCATCGGGCCAAGAAAAAAATAAAAATAAAATAAAAGCAGCAAATGTTACAAAATAACAATACTCACCTATCTAATCCCTCACCGATCCAGCAGAGAACCTCAAGGGATCCGCCCAGTCTTTGTTTATAAGCAGCTGGCACATGACTGCTGAAGCCAATCAATGGTTTCAGTGGACACTTAAGGAGTCATTTATCAAACTAGTGTAAAGTAGTACCGGCTTAGTTGCCCATACCAACCAGATTTCACGTTTCCTTTTCCAAAGGAGCTGCGAAGAATGAAAGGTGGAATCTGATTGGTTGCTATGGGCAACTGAGCCAGTTCTACTTTACAACAGTTTGATAAATAGCCCCATTAATGTGCTACTGGCATCCCTCCCCATTATGTCAGTGGTATGGCACACGACAGCTGAGGCCAGTGACTGGCTGCTTGTAAACTGTGGGGACCTTGGAGCACCTGCGCTGGAGGAACCTGGAAATGGAAGGGTTTATTTTTTTTTCCTTTTTTAACATCATCTGCCTTGGGTTTTTATTTATATTTTTCAAAAGGTCGGATTACCCCATTTAAGGAGGCAATGGAGAACAAATGCCACCTATTTCATGACTCTGCAGCTCCAATAAACCCAATTTTTGGAACAAGTTACTTTGTAATGTAAGACACTCCTAAATCTAACGAGTGAAAGTCTTTATAACACTTTCCAAAATGAAGAGGGCCTTGTACCTTTCCATCATTGTAAAGGTTTGGATTAAACCTAACACTGTGTCCTCCCGTCGTCTCCAAATTCACAAGAGGAGGTGAATTTGGGTAATCTTGAGGAAAGTAGACATCAAATTCAAAACACCCATTTGCATATGGGGTGTCTGCTGGTCCAGTTATTAAAACCTGTGGAAAAGAAACATTACAGGGAATGCATGAGTCAACGCTGCTTTTCACATGCTATATGGATTTCTCACACAGGTTTTTAAAGGCCTTTTTCTGGTGGCTTTTTTTTGCAGTAAAAATAGCCGCTGAAGTAGGTATGGGAAATATGAAATGCAGGAAACACAAGCATTTTGTTGCGACTGATGTTTTTATAAATTAGGTGGCATATTTTTCTGCCTGGCTTCTTTTCTATGCAGCATGCTGGAGCTCTTGGCGTTTTTTCAAGTCTTTTGACATCACTTTCTCTATAGGGGAAAAACACCATGAAGAAAACGCTAGAGCCAAGACGCACAGTTTACAAAAACCACCAGAAAAAAGAGGCGAAGACAGCCGGTGGCCGTTATTCTGGTGCTTTTTTAGTGCTAAACACCGGTGCCAAATACATGTGTGGAGGGACGCATAGGCTGTTGTCCAGAGTTATGCTAAATTGTCATAAGACTGCATTGACATGGCCATGTGCAGTACATGTGACGGCCACATTCCCCAGACTGACCGCGGTGTAGTGATCTATGATGCGGTTGAGTTCCAGCCCAACTGTGGGTCTATTGCTTCATACTCAAATTATACTGTGATTAAAAGGATTGTCTCACTTCAGCAAATGGCATTAATCATGTAGAGAAAGCCGGCCTACGGGCACTTCTGGCCACCAGAGAGGCCGGTGCTTCTTCCTATACTGTGCAAGGCCACCTCTGCTGGATTACAGGATGGTCGTAACCTCTGCTCGTACCGAGCAGTGTATAATGTGATGGGAAATGAACGAAGCCAGCAAAGGAGGCAATATGGACAATCACATTAATAAGTGCCTTGTATTAACTTTCTCTACATGATAAATGCCACTTGCTGAAGTGAGACAACCCCTTTAAAAGGACAGTAGACCCACAGATGGGCTGAAACTCACAGCATCATAGATCAATATGAGCTGTGGCTGGCCAAGGAAACGTGGCCGTCACACTATGAACGCAGACCAATAGGAAAACGTAGGCATCTTTATAATCTACTTTGTGTTTAAATTTCCTTCCTATTAAGAAATCTTTGCGCCCTGTCTTCACACACAACACGGTTATGTTACTGAGAAACTAAATGCCCCAGCATGAGAAGGATCGCTCCAGAGACAAAGGGGGAGCCGTGGAGATACAGTAAGATGCGATGTGTGGCCTTCCATATGTCAGGGAAGGTAATCACCTCCTAAGTGTATGAGACTTCACAAAAGTAGGGGAGAAACACCAGTAGTCTGGTAACCCGACTGGTTTAGAGACTGGCTTACAGAGGCATTTTCACTACAGACACTACAATAGTAAGGGACGCATTTTACTGAATGTAAACCATCAGCACAAAATTTCTACAAAGAGTCGTAAAACTCTTTTCAAGTATCCCCTCTGGCATAGTCTTCCACCCAATCCAGAATTGGCATAGAAAGACAACCACATGGCAGATGGTACCGTTGCCTTGGCATCTGTATGACCTGTAGGACACCCAGTGAGTATCATGTAAGGGTCCTATTCTAAGTATTAGGACGCAAGCAAGGAATTCACTGGAGGAATCATGGTTCCAGGGCAACTGTTCCACCCAGCATGCAGATATGTATCTTCACATCCAATGTTAGACTGGGTGGAAAAGTGTGCTGAGAGGGACACTAACAGGGTCACTGTAATTTCAGGATTCTGAGTGGCCAACCATCGGATGACTAGAAGAAAAAAGCTGAGAGAACAGAAGGGGAACTGGTAAAACATTGCTGCTTCTTTGTCGTAGTGACCTGCGAGGATCAAAAAAGTCTAAGCAGTAAGTTAAAAGGGGTTGTACCATGAAAAATATTCTTCAGTTTTCGAACAAGCACCTGGATCTCAATTCTTTTATAATTGCCTGTAATAAAAATTTGGCATAACCACTGAATTATTCATTAAAATGTTTCTGTATAGCGCCACCTACAGTTTTTTTTTCTTCTTTGTCCTGCTCACTGAGAAGGCCGCACATGCTCAGTTTTATCTTTCACCTGCCTCCTGAGCTGTGATAGGGAGAGCTGAGACACACCCCCTTAGCTGCAGCAGAAAAGACACTCCCCTGAGCAGCCAGCTTGATATAAATCTATCAGAACAATTAATGGGGAGATCTCTGGATCCATGTGAGGTACAGGGCCGGTTCTAGCTTTGTTAGAAAGAGATAGTCATGTACTGTATGGTGTCCGATTTTTATTTTTTACATTAGTCATGGGACAACCCCTCTAACTATGAAGCACAGACGATGCACATTCTGAAAGCACATTTATCTATCTACAATGTCATGGATTTGACTATTACATGTGTCATAGTAGCAAGTTGCACACCGAATGCAAAACAAGGTAACCAGAGGATGTAACATGGCACTGCAGTCGCGATCCTTTGGGATACCAGAAGCATCTAGGTTACAGAATTCATGCTATAACACCCAATTAATTCACGGGGAATACATTACCTTCATGATGTCTAGCCGCTCCTCATCACATCGGACAAAGACGCTGGATGAGGATGACAGGGGTAACGATGTAGAAAGTGTCACTGCCTCCTGGGCCAGGCGTCTGGCTCGTGCTGCACTGTTTGCATCACTCGCGTTTTTCACCTGAGACATGTAGTGGTAATTCACTTTAAACATCAGCTTTCCGTCATCGTCTTCCGACACCATCTCAAAGGTATCTGAAAGAGAACGGACACAAACCGAAAGATGCAATGACCAACCTCTGAAATGTCTAATGGACTGATGAGCTGCCACCTTAAACTGAACAGTGATATAATGCTGTTCAGCTGAATTACCCATGCCCTATATATGTCACACTACATTCATAGCCAGTTATATTAGCTGTTCTCAATGCAGACATCACATAAAGCTTCCAAATAACCATGTATGTTTGTACGAGTATTCAATTCATGCAAACTACAATGATTAGTGACAGAAGTTGCCAAAACAGCGGACTATAATGTGACCTCATTTTGTCCATTAGCGGACATCCTGAAACATCGGCTTTTGAAGTGCAGTGTTAGAAAAGAGCCAGCAAGACGCTGTGTAATTGGGTCACACCACGATGTTCCCTTTGTTAGAGGATCTCCAGAGAAGCCTATGCATTCCCATTGTTGGAGAATCTCTAGGGATGTAGATGGTGGAAAAAAGAGCTATCATTTCTTTGTGAGTTTGATAGATGATAGAAGAGAGGACTAACCAACAACTCGCCTCTAAAATGTATAACTGTTCTATACTATACAAAGAGAACATGAAATGGAAGGCTGCTGTGGCCATATGACTGCTGAAGCCCAAAAAAAAGGACAAAAACCACAAGTGGTATGGAAAAAAACTAAACAAAAACAAACATGGGTAGGTTTCTATGGCTGTTTTAGTGAAAAAACTCCAGAACAAAATCATGTGTGTAGGGACCGTGAATACTGCCTCCTCTGCCTAATGACAATGATGGCTCTCCCAGCAAACAAACCAAGAGGAAATGCTGTCAAAGCTGTGGGTGGGGGCAGCAGGGTGCACAGGCTCAGCCATTAATGAAGAGTGAGGTACATGTATGTTATGTGCATGGGGCTAGCTCTACACCCAGAATCCTCATAGTAGCTCAGCTGTGACCTACAGCATGGCTAAAACCTGCCAGGATGGGAGAAAATGCTGACCATGGAGTTTTAACCCCTTTGTTAGAGAGGGGATTGGTGACTATGGCATCTAAGTGGCCTGATAGCGATGGGGTGCTAGAAACCACAGGCCTAACAAGGGTCTAACGGCCTGACATGCCTGTACAACTATTAGGCATGGTCTAATAGATTGTCTTTTAGTTTTCCATTCATCGTAATCACAATGACCCATGGAAAATGGTAAAACAGAATTTACACTGCACAGTGAACAGCAGAAAACTCAAAAAACTATTGTGAAATTGCATTTTTTCATTCTTAACAAAAATTTATAATAAATTCAATAAGCTGTAAGTACACCAAAAGGGTGCCAATAAAAAACACAGCCCTCATATAACTATGTTGATGGGAAAATAATAAAGTTATTGCTTCTGGAGTGCAACCATGAAATAAAACATTTAAAAGAAAAGTGACTGGTCCTTATGCCCAAAACTTATGCCTTAGATAGGCAGTATAGAGACCTCAAAAGGAACCTATCTCCTATACCAGTGATAGCTGGAGAGCCGCAGTTTGCCTGTCGCAAATCTACAACTCCCACCATGCCCTGCTGGAGGCGGTCTTTGCATGCTGGGAGTTGTAGTTCTGCAACAGCTGGAGAGCCGTAGTTTGCCTATCACTGCCCTATACTATGCTGCCCTCAGGGGTCAATCACTACACTATGCCAACCTCAGAGATGGAAGCAGACACACCAATAACGCCACCAATATGGCCACTTATACAGGTTATCTGTGAGACTAGTCATTTTCTTACCAAACTGAAGTTTTTTCATAACAGCAACATATTTCTCTTCCAAGGACCGTAAGACTGAGAAAGGTTTTGATTTCACACAGACCTTTTTGGAGAATTCGGCCATCTTTTTTTCTGAAGGATACAAAGGAAAATGGATCACATTACTATCCAATAGTATGCAGCAAAGTTCCATGTCTCTGCATTACCATTAGGTTTCATTATTTGCACATACAACTAAGGGTACTTTCACACTCGTGTTGTTGGATTCGGAAATCCGTATGCAAACGGATAGCATTTTTTTCAGGATCCGGCTGCATTGAAACACCGGATCCGACTCTCCGGTGTCATCCGGAAAAACGGATCCGGTATTTATTTTTATCACGTTTCTAAAAAAAAGTCTGCGCGTGCGCAGATCGAGAAACCGATTTTCCGGAACACTTGGTACCGGATCAGGCATTAATACATTTCAATGGAAATGAATGCCGGATCCGGCATTCCAACAAGTGTTCCGGAGTTTTGTCCAGAGAAAATACTGCAGCATGTTGCGGTATTTTCTGTGGCCAAATACCGTAACAGTGACTGAACTGAAGACCTGATGCATACTGAACGGAATGCTTTCCATTCAGAATGCATTAGGATAAAACAAGCTTTTTTTTTTACGGTATTGAGCCCCTGTGACGGAACTCACGACCGGAAAACTTTAATGCAAGTGTGAAAGTACCCTAAATTTAGTGAAAATAACAAAAGGCTAAACCTAGATCTTTGGAATCAAACATTTGACAAGCCTCTGTCCTGTGACCGCTCTTACCTTGATTTGCTTGGCGGAGGCTAGTGGTGGCGGCATACACTATCTCAGCTGTTCTCTGAATGTCTGGCACTAACAATGTTAGTCCTTCTGGCTCAGGATCAGACACATCTGGTTTCACTCCCGCTTTGGCCTTATCTTTCTTGGACCTGTGAGTTTTTGGGTAAAATAGAAAACAACAGATGACATCCCAGCTCTAGTAACACATGGCAGCATTTATGGTGGGAAAGGAGGGCAGCACCAGACCATTAACGAAAGCTAGATTTCCTAATTCACTCTGGAAAACACACTAATCCCACTATCTTACTCTTGCGTAGGCTAAAACTTTGTATCTTTTTTTTTTCCCTAATGGCAGATGATTGAATAATTTGTCAGATGTCAAATATCCACTGACACCACTGCCGCAGTGTGGTACCGTGGAAAAGTATGAAAATTGAAATCAGTGCCTCTGAGCCCACTAACAGCCTCTCGAAGATCTGACCAGAGAGTATGGCAATAACCGGCCACATCTCAAGACCCCCGGGTGGCATTTCAGTGGTTGCAACTACACTCTAGCTTAGATTTGATGTTAAAGGGTCATCAGCGTCATCCCTGTACAGCACATGCCCGCAAGACTTCAGTGCCAGGCGTCAGTACGTCTCCACTGCAGGGCCCCATCAGTCACTGGTGGGGGTGCAGTGTGGTGGGAGCAACATGGTGCAATAGCATCGCCCTAATTGCTCCTAAGGATCATTTGCATATTATAAAACATCCATTTTCTCAATGCAGGCACCAAGGAAGAAGGGACCAAGACCACGATGTTCAAGCGCGCATTGCGACTTAGCTGATGACAGAACCTCTAAAGTGTTGCCACTGGCTGGGGCGATGAGCTGATCCATTTTCCATTGCCATCTCCATATGCAAACAGCTGATTTTGCCAGATATTTAGGTGGCTGAGGTGGAAGCATCACACAGCGGGCTTTCAGAGGAATGGGTGCTCAAAGACAGCTCATAACACTGACATAATGCTGTCGGTGTTATACAAGACATTCCAGAACTCAATAATAAAACAAAATCAATATAATGCTATGCGACCCTGTCAGTAGGACGCGCTTCCGCAGACGCACGCTGCGAGTTCAATGTGTTGAACTTGCTCATGTGAAAGCGGCCCATGTCTGAGCAAATGCGCGTTCAGGTTGAAAGATGCCCGATCATCGTCAGAACATCTCCCAGTGTGATCAGGGATGTGCTACCGATCATCTGTAGAAGAGAATGAGGGAGGAATGACTGCAGTAGCAATTGTTCCTTTCGTTCAAAATTTGCATCGACCCGTGTAAACAGCCTGAAGATTGGGCAGTGTAATATCACCACAATATAGACTCCAATGGTAGTGTGAACAGAGCCGTAGAGTGTTCAGGGACTGCCGACAGTGCCTCTGACGGTAGTGTGACCGCAGCCTTAGATTACACTGGTACAGCTATTTCAGCGACTAAAGTGCCAGAAAAATACAAAGAATGTGAAATGCTGAAATTAAATTGCTGGTTTAGCAAACGCAGAGTTATCATATCTTCAAATCTTTGGGGTAGACGAGGAAGTCACAAATCACATCAGCATTCCGTTTTCAAATCACATAAGCAGATACATTCACTTGCCGTATGATTAGGTGTTGAACCCACGGGGACGACACAGGCAAGGTGTACGGCTGTTTCCGTGCTACCGACAATAAATCAAATTACCCGATTCCTTCGCAATCAGCTTTCCTTGTTTCCCTGCATTCAGCACATTATCGGTTTGCTGATATACGAGACTTTTGAGGCATTTTCTTAGAAATCACTGAAACTAAAACTACTGCACAAGAAGTGCTCTTAGGCAAGGTAGATGGAAGCAAACAATAGTAATGTCAGCTTTACACAAGCTGGGGCTCTTGCTGATCAATAGCACGTGCATGTTAATTGCACTATGTGGTCTTTACGAGCCATAAAAGCAAAATCTGTAGCCTGACATTTCGCTGTCCAATTTGGCATCAGTCATCATGAGGCGGTTTGAGAAAACACGCCGCAGTATATCCTCCCGTGACAAAGGGAACAACTTGGCAAAAGAGCCTTCTGGAGTAGGAATAAAAACAAATCTGATCGGGGATTAGACTAAATGAGTTAATTGGGTAACATGCCACTTTCTGTTGGCACAGCACTTTTCTTTACAAATACGTTGCACAGACTTTCATGCCAGCACGCACTTTTTCCAGCCCCTTTCTTTGTAAGCAGATAGCTGGTGCAGCAGAAAGTAGCTTACATCTGCCTCTCGAGATCAGACAAGAATTATATTTTGCCTTGGGATTTAAAAAAAAATAAACACTTTTTTTTTTTTTTGGTTTACATCTCAAAAAAATAAAATAATTTAAAAAGCCAATTTCTCTGCGCTAAAGCTGCCTCACTTGGCCCAGTGAAAACCGTTCTCTGTATACAGCAGAAAATGTATCATCTTCAAGCCTTTACAATGGGGCTCTGGTGTGATCCTTCACAACAAGCAGCAACCACAGAAAAGATGCATTTTATCTCATTTCCGTTTCCATCTGCAGCGGTATCCAGGCTTCAGTTTACAATCCTCTGCTTTTCAAGTGTTCCTTTACTTTTTGAGTATTGTTTTCCAAGTTCTTTCTAGGACATGCTTACAAACTATTTTAAAAGGCATACTCTCCTACCCAATCCGACACTGAAGGAGGAGAGGTGCAACAGTGAATGTCATGCACAAGTCAAACTAATTAATGGGACCCATGTACAATGCTCATTGGTGTCCAGACTTATTGCAGCAACTGTGCCACCCAGTTGTCTCTGAATGTCCAATGTCAGATCAGGAAGCTATATCTGTTCAACTCTTGTAACATGTACCCTCCAAAACATACCTGAACTTTCAAAAAAGGTTTGCATAAGGAACGTGCTTCATTGTACAATCATAACTGTGAAGGAACAGTTACGTTTGGCCCTCCCTAATGTTTTCTTCAGCCATATTATTCCATGTTGCAGCTGCAGAGCTAGATGCATTTCTCACACAAGCAGGGGCATCTCCCTTCTGCCAGCACTGTACTGCTGTAACAGCCTTTCCCTTACTTCCCACTGTTTGTTGTCAGTTCTAGAGCTCACATAACAGATGAGGAGGGCTAAATCACACAGGAAGCTCCTGTGATGTTCAGAGGCGGTGTATAAGCAGTTGTTTCATCAGGCTCAGGATCTCAGCTTTCTGCATCTTCTGTGTCTGTTACCAGGGACGGATCTTGCCTGACAACAGGCAGTGGACTGCAACTTAGGTGGAAGCGAGACCCCTAGTGGCCATGACTATATGGCTTTTTTCAGTTGGATGCAGGCAGAGTTTTTAGATAAAGTGATTTACAAATCTGCTAGTTACACCATTCTCTATTAAATGCAATTATGTGAAAGTACAGTGACTTTCAGTACTAATCACTAAGCAAACATCATAGCAGGTTTGACTCTTGATCTTCCAGTCCAAGTATGTATGTTCATGTCTCATCATTCTAAAGCTTTTTTCAGGCTAGCATCATCAAAATAGGTTCTCTTTTTCCTTCTGCCCTTTTAAAATACCCCACAAAAAAATATGGAAAGATCATAGCCAAAAGAAAAATCTAACTGATTAAATCAGATGCATATCATCAGTCACACAAAATAACTATTACTTGTAGTGGAATGTGGCCATAAGTGACGGTGAAGTGAAGATTCAACTGATACTTAACCTTTTTGGGTTGTTGTCTAATTAGGTCTAGTCAGTTCTTACCATCACCACTCTTGATCAAAATGGCTTTCACCAATCCCTAACCTATCAGGCTGGTCAATTTCAGTCCAGAGACTGTTACTCGTGAATATTACCCAATTATTCTTTCATTTACTTTTGGATTTCCAAACTTAAAGAGCATCTATTGGCCTGATCAACCTTAGTAAACCGGGTATACTACCTGGTAGTGGCGATCATACTGAGTGCAAAGACCCCTGTCTTGCAGCAATCTGTTGTGTCGTTTTGGAGAAATCAATACTTATTTTTTTATAATGAGGTGTTTGGAGTACCAAGTGGCAGACCTAGCTCCTCCTAGCACCGTTTTACCTCAGTCTTTCTGCCAGGGCCAGGCATCCTCACGGTTCTGATGCCTGCCTTGAAATCTCGTACATCCACTGGTGAGATTTCAATTGCTAGATTTTAAGGCCCGGCAACAGAACAGTGAGGATGCCTGGCCATGTATATCAGTGGGAAAGAATGAGTGGCCAAGGCAGAGGTGAATTGGTGCGCCAAAGGGCTAGGCCGGCCCCTTGGTGCTCAAAACACATTATTAACATAAAAAACAAAGAGTAATGATTTATCCAAAACGATGCAATGGACTGCTGCTAAACAGGGGTCGTTGCATTCAGCATGATCAACCTAGTCCTAGGCAGTATGGTTTACTACTACTAGGGTTGATCATGCTCTCTAAATAAATAACCATAAGCACTTGTATCATGGAGAGAATTACACATGCTTGAATACCAGCAGTCACTATTGGAAACTGTATATGTCTGTATTTTCTCATGATTAAAAAATAAAGTTAAAACCTTCTTACATGTTCTGCAGTCATTGTAATACTACTGCAATGTATCAGGCAGCAGTGAAGGGCCAAGAAGAGGCTAATAATTTAATCTGTTAATTTATCTTGTAGCAAACACCAACATCTGTGCCTCTTACACACAGCTACGTAAATTATAGATGCAGTCCCATAAAAATGAATGTTTGCAACCTACGGTATATATCTAAACCCCCTCAAACTGGAGACCTGTCAGCATAACTATGTGCCTAACATAAGTGCGTTACCTGACAGCACATTTACAGAGAACATTCATTGGCCATATGGTTTCCTAAGGACTACAGGATATGAACATTTCTTTGGAGACAACACAGACTACCATTTTTCATATAAAGTCATCGTCATGAGATACAAGTCTGAATTGCTTTAAAACTCTTTCTCATATTTCTAGAGGACTTTCTTTCCTTTCTGTAAGTGGGCAACAGCTCATTAAGCACCTGCATTTCCCACAATCTGCAGGCAGCATGATACAGAGCAGGAGGAGCTGAGCAGCATTCAATAACACGTGTCATTTATACATCTCTGCTTTTTCTGAGCTTAGTTGTACATGGGGGAGGTGTTATTAGTAATTGATGACATTCTCTGTGTAAATGAATATACAGAGATAACTGCACACAGGTCCGTCTCCGAGGAGGGACATACTGTATATATTAAAAACAGTTAACAGGGATTATCCAGGATTATAATATTGATGACCTACCCTTGATAGGTCATCAGTACCAGATCAGTGTGGGTCTGACCCCCCAGAAAACCCCCCCGCCAATCAACTGGTTAAAGAGAAGGTCGTGCGAGCGAGCGCAGCCTTCCTTTCATTGTTTTGTTTACCTTCTCTCCGTCAACATAGTGGTGGTGAGCAGGTGTAATTACAAGCCGTCCCATTTACTTAAAGGGGTTGTCAGGGTCCAAAGCTGAACATACCCATATTTTCACCTAGGAAGCCCCCCCTGATGTTAGCATCGGAGCATCTCATGCTCCAATGAGCAGGGCACGGGCAATTTTGTTTACAACACCACACTGGAAGACTCCGCCCGGCAGTGTGTTCGGTGACATCACCAGCTCTGATGGGCGTGCTTTAGCGCTTCCCTAGCCATTTTACTGGCTAGGGCAGCGCTAAAGCCTGCCCATCAGTGCCAGTGACATCACCAGGCTTCCTAGCAGCCCCATGGAGACCCTAGTTCGCCACTGGAACTCCTGAAAATGCCTTGGCCCTGCGCGATTTAGCGCAGGGCAAAGGAAAGTATCGGAGCATGAACTGTTCCGATGCTCAAGTCATTGGGGCTGCCTGGGTAAAAAGGAGTGAGCCGTCCCATTGAAGTGAACGGGATGGCTATTAATGGCTAACAGGTAAACAGTGAAGGGAAGGCTGCGCTCGCACAGCCTTCTCTTCAACCAGCAGATTGGTGGGGGATCCACCAATGTTGGAGCCCCCGTGATCCGATACTGATGACTTATTCTGAGGATAGGTCATCAATATTAAAACCCCAGAAAACACCTTTAGCGATAGGAAATGCCATAAGGCCAAGTTCATACACAGCAAAAGTACAAGGTATTTCCTTCCTGTTCCTATGCAACCATATGTCATACATCTGCAACGTATATTCCGTATAAAACATCTCCAAACATGTGATGTAACCCAGAGTAAATTGGAGACCTGGCAATTACAAAGCAAAGTATGCCACTTAAAATTCTTACCTACAAAACATTCACTAGTTTTAAAAGGAGCCATTACCCTCATACCTAGTAGGTGGAGTACCAAAAATGAAGCAAAAGATAAGGGCTCATGCACGCGAACGTATTTTCTTTCTGTCCGTTCCTTTTTTTTTTTTTAACCGACCACATGCGGAATTGATTTTAATTGGTCCGCAAGAAAAAAGGGAAGTTACTCCGTGCGCATTCCGTTTCCGTATGTCCGTTCCGCAAAATCATAGAACATGTCCTATTATTGTCTGCATTACGGGCAAGGATAGGACTGTTCTATTAGGGGCCAGCTGCTCGGTTCTGCAAAATCAGGAATGCACATGGACGACACCCGTTATTTTTGCGGACAGCAAAATACATACGGTCGAGTGATAAGCGGTCGAGACATAAGCCTGTGACAGAAAAACTGTGACAGAAAAAGAGCTGGAGGCTCCATGTACATCACTGGACAGGAGAATTATGGAGTATAATGTCTGATCTTGTAGGAATAAGCCTTTGGAATATCCTAAAACCAGATTAGTTGACTGCAGTGTACAACTGCAAGGAAGCCTTACCTTAATCTGTTAGTATAGGTGTCAACACAGGTCTTCATTTTTGCCAGCAAAGTCCCCACCGATGTTTGTGACTCGGACTGTTCCTCCTCTTCTTCTCCATTAACACCAGGAAGAGGAAGGAGTAAAGGTACCAGTGCAACACATGAAGCAATGGCTCGGAGCAGCTCCAGCAAGGCTCGGTACAGGGGCACATGTCTGGCCATGTCCAACACTGAAAAGAGAATAGATTGAAGATACATTTTAGTAGTAATCTAAAAGATCATAAAACAAAAGAAACAGAAATGAGCTCTGCCTCTACGACTCCTTAGAAAGAGGACTTGACACAGCATTGCTTACAGTTTACATGGGGGCATCTGTAAGACACACTGACTTAAGGGGTCATGGACAAGCAAAAGGTTTATTTTACAAGGAATACAAAACCCTAATATATAAAGTTTATAAGCATAAACATTATTAAAAGGGATTGTCCAAAATGTATCCATTACGTGCAGGCCAGGTGATAGGTGACCCACACTGATCACAACAGGTACATTACGTGTGACCAGAGTGGTGGTCGAGCATGTGCACTTCCGCTCCATTCAAAGTCTAGGGAACTGCTGAAGGTAGTCATTGCGTTGGAATGGAGCAGCAGTGTACATGCTTGATTGCCACTCCATTCAAACAGGGATCCTCGTTCTTGTGATCACTGGGGGTTCCAGCATTCAGGCTCCTGACGATCAGGCACTTGTCACCTATTCTGTGAACACGTGACAAGTTGTCATCCTGAGATATCCCCCTTTAAAAGACCAATTCTGTGTATGTAAACATTTCTGGAGGCTCTCAGGAAGTCCGTGAGAGGTGATCCTGAACTCAGGAACACTACAATCAGCCCATCCCCAGGCTGAAAGGGCAACAAAAAGTGTAATGGACTGCACAACAAATGGACAGAAGACGGACTTTGGCTTTACTGAGACACGGTTCCGAACAGAACTCAGAGTGTGGAGATGCGAAGTTCACAATACTTGAGTCCTACACTGTAGAAAATAGGTTTGGTGCATATTCACACATCCCACAAAAATTGCAACAATTCAACCCATGCTTGACAAAGGATGCCATACGGACGTCATCAGTTTTTTGCAAATGTGCAATTTGCGGACCGCAAGAGACAAACGTTCATGTGCATGTAGGCTTAGGCTATGTTCACACGGTCAGGATTTGAAGAGGATTTAGGAAAACGTAAATAAAACTCACAGGCGGTGAAAAAGTTCTGTGTTGCAGATTTTAGCATTTGCACCGTGCTCATTGTTTAGATTTTGCAGCCGATCGTGATAATGCTTCTCCCGTAATCCAATCCTTAGGGCTCTTTCACACAAATTATACGGATTGGCTCAGGATGCGTTCTGTGAAACTCGCACCATTTCGCAAGCAAGTTCAGTTAGTCTTGTCTGCGATTGCGTTCACTGTTTTCCACGCAGGTGCAATCCACTTGGATGCATTTTTCACGCACGTGAAAAACCTTAAGATCTCCTAGCAACCATCAGTGAAAAACTCATTGAATCCGGGTGCAATGCATTTTTCACTAAGGCCCCATTCACTTCAATGGGGTTAGGGCTGCGTGAAAAACGCTGAATATAGAACATGCTGCGATTCTCACACAATGCGTGAAACGGATGCGTGAAGAACGGATGCGTGAAAAAAATGTGCACAGACCCATTGAAACAAATGGGTCAGGATTCAGTGCGGGTGCTATGTGTTCAAGTCACGCATTGCACCCGCGCGGAAAACTCGCTCGTGTGAAAGAGGCCTTAACCAGTTCAAGACCGGACCATTTACCACCGTACACAGTTAGGCTAGGTCCACACGACTAAATTTAGTTGCACCAATGTTGCGCGACAATTTTTTTTAATGACAGTCTATGGTGTCGCACTGCGACATGTGACATGCTGCGACACGACAGTCCCCAAAAATCCATTTCAAATGGATTTTTCGCCGACTGTCGTGTCATGTCGCAGTGCGACACCATAAACTATCATTATAAATATTGTCGTGCGACATCAATGTCGCGCGACACATGTTGCAGTGTAGTTGTGCCCTATGTGTCGCGCGACAAATGTCGTCGTGTAGACCTAGCCTTAAGGAAGAGCTGTCACACCTCCCAACAGGTCTGTTTTTACTAAATAATTGTATACCCCATAACAATTGTGGAGCATCTTTTCTTGAAACTCTACATTGTACTGTTGCTTTGTTATTCCTCCTAGAAATGTATACATACACTGACAACTGGGAGTTACCAGTAGGGGTCGTGTCCATGCACACTGTATAATTAGAGGTGACATTGCCAAACTGTGCAGGGAAACTCCTTTCAAAAGGGGAATCGTTACAGCCAGTTATCAATAGATCATAAAATATTTCTTGGAGTAATAACAGTGGAACTGCACAACACATTTAACAAAAACAAAGAAAAAGCTTGGGAATTGTTACTGCATGGGGAATACGGATAGTTACTAAGGCTGACATGTCAGGAGAGGTGACAGGCCCTTTAACTATCCAGATAACAGCAGTTCTTCCTGTGACTGCCCTACATGCCAAGAGTAACCCCTGCCATGGTCTTTTGTCAATACCAGTCATTGCTGCCGTCAGTAATGGGGTTGGTAATTGCTAGCAGTTTGAAGTCTCCACCTAGATAGGACCTCGTGTCAGCGGCTTTTTCCATTTGCCTCAAGCTCCACAAATTACAAGTGGATACAGACAGGGAAGTAGCGGTATGCGCAGCGCGCGGTATGATTTTATTACATGCTGTTAAATGGTACACAGGCAATCAATACCACCAACATCGGTTGCTGTCATGGTACTGTAAAGGATATTTAGTTCTCCCCCTGAGAGCTCTCCTCTACGTTCTCATACCAGTACAGAAACATTACATGCATATTGATCTAAATTACTGGATATCAGGTAGACTAAAGATGTACCGTATATATATTACACACAAACTATACAAATGTGCATACATTAAATAAAAACTGTAAAAATCCTAAACGTCACATTAAATTACCACTGGAAATCTATAGCAATGTCTGTTCTTTAATAACACTTTTGGGTTACACCAAAATCGCCAGCTGTCTTGAACATTTTACTATAAAGCATTTCAATAATTTCTGCAGGGCCTCATGCACACAATCGTATGTATTTTGCAGTCAGCAAAGTGCGGATCCGCAAAATACGGGTAACATCCGTGTTGCATCTTTACTTTTTGTGGACCCATTGACTTTTTGTGGCCAAGTATAGGACATGTTCTCTTTGCGGAACGGACATATGAATATGGAAAGCACGCAAGTCTGCATCCGTATTTCGCGGATCTGCGATTTTTGGACCACAAAAAGGATATGGTCGTGTGCATGAGGCCTAATCCCATCAATCCTCAGCCATAAAGAAAACAGATTTTTGAATTCTAAAACTGGATCAGCAACCTTCGGCACTCCAGCTGCTGTGAAACTACAACTCCCAGAATGCAAACATGCTCGGCTGTTCTAACTCCCACAGAAGTGAAAGAAGCATTCTGGGAGTTGTAGTTTCTGCACAGCTGGAGTACCGGAGGTTGCTGGTTCCTGTTCTAAAAGCATTTTTCCCAAGAAATAAAATAAGTACACATTTTAAATAAGGCTACTTTCACACTGGCGTTTTGGCTTTCAGTTTCCGAGATCCGTTCAGGGCTCTCACAAGCGGTCCAAAACGGATCAGTTGGCATTCTAAATGGAAAAAGATCCGCTCAGAATGCATCAGTTTGGCTCCGTTCAGTCTCCATTCCGCTCTGGAGGCAGACACCAAATCGCTGCCTGCAGCGTTTTTCTGTCCGTACAGTGGTGTGGAGCAAGATGGATCCCCATTGACTTACATTGTGTGTCAGGACGGATCCGTTTTCTCTGACAATCTAGAAAACGGATCTGTCCCCTATTGACTTTCAATGGTGTTAAAGACGGATCCATCATGGCTATAGAAGGCATAATACAACTGGATCCGTTCATGACGGATGCATGTGGTTGTATTATGGTAACGGAAGCGTTTTTGCAGATCCATGACGCATACGCAAAAAACGCTAGCGTGAAAGTAGCTTTACCCACTCAACAGAAAGTATAGCTTGCTAAAGCCAAAACCCACTCAATAGTAGGTGGTGATCAAAGTGAATGACTTGCACTGTTTCATCCATTGGTTGATTAGGATGTGCCTCTTTTCTAATACGCAATACTCACCCATCATGACCAACCCACGTCCACCTGCTCAGGTGGACGCACCTGTTCCGTTCTTTCCTTAAACCGCCACCAGCTATATATTCTGTTTGAAGCGGTGACCGTTACATGGAGAGATCTGCGGCTAAAATGAGACACCCCTGGAGCTGCGACAGGGAGAAGAAAGCTGCTGAAGAAAGGGCAGCCTGAAGAGAATCTAGCAGAAGCATTGGAAAAATGAAAGTGGAGATCTCTGGATCCATGTGAGGTACAGGGCTGGTTCTAGCTTTGTTAAAAAGAGACTGTCATGTAGTATATAATGTATGTCTTTTTTTTTGGGGGGCATCTGTTATGGCACCACCCCTTTAACTATAGATGCTGAACTACAAAAATGGCAGCATTTTACGTCTGACCCTTAAAGCCCCTCCTCCTAAAACGGTTTTGGATTTAACAAAAAAAAAAAAAAGCAAACCTAATGGGCTGTTAAATAGATAATATTGAGCGGCACTAACTCCTTTTTTCCAACTCATTTAACAATCTGAATACAGCTTAATTGAATGAGGATGACGATCCGGCTACAAAGGGGAATGCGCAGCACATTGTGCATTAATACTGGTGCTGCTGGGTAAAAGGCACCAGGTATTTTAAAGGGATCAAACCATTTCAGCTTTGTATTCTACATAATGACGACTCCTTGACAACCCAGTCTTCTCTTCCAGCCGCTGGTATCATCCCGGAGTTAAGAAACTCATTAAGATCCCGAGTTGTGTAATAAGGCGGCTCAGCGGGGCCACTTGTGTGAGTAACACAAAGGTATAGCAGCTACAGTAGACTGTAAAACCACAGGCCAGCAGCACAGTACAATACAAAGCCTTCTCATTCCTAATTAAAAGCCTTTTAAACTTTGCACTGTAGCTATAGACACATAAAATGGATCAGGTAGTCCATCTCCTGAAGGGCTCAGCTTTTCCTCCCACCATTGCTGAATAATTCAGCGCTGCAGGCTTTCCCAGCGCTCATCGCTGTACCTTTCCAAACATATGAATGTGGTTGTGCGCGCTTCTGGCCATCATGTCACTTCTACGCGCTTTATGCTCTGCTGCATTTTAAACTCATAAGTCATGACTCGTCGTCACAGGCATTTGCCGAAGTGTGTCTAAACCATCCATGATTGTGGCTCCCAGGGGCTCAGTTAATGTCTAGTGGCAGCCACATAGGGTTTAAAAATTACAGGAGCGCTAACAAAAACACAATGCATCACAGCCCAAAAATAAAACCTGTACCTGAAGACACAGACGCACCTCTGGACATCTACATCTTGTGTTCCAAGGGTAACAAGACGCAGCAAGAGCCAAGGCTAGGGTCACATCTGTGTTCGGTAAATCCGGTAGTCTGTTCTGGCAGAGGGACCACCGGATCCCCTTTCACTAGAATGGGATCAAATCGGGTTTTCGGCTTGCATGGAAACAGGACACATCCCAGTATAGAGAAATGGGATCTGGTAGGTCCCGGTGGTGTCCGGCTATGTCAGATATAGTAATTCCGGTAGTTTGTTCCTCTGTCGGAACAGACAACCAGATTTCCAGAACGTAAAAGCGACTTGGAGAATCTTTCACAGTCTATCAGTGTCTCCTGGCAACAGACTTTGAATGCATTTGAGGTATGGGGGGGATGGGCACCAACCTCAGCTAATGGGCCATACAAACTACAACTCCCAGCATGCCAGATCATTCTTCCAACTCCGGTAGAAGTGACTAGAACATGCTGGGAGCTGTAGTTTCACACTACCTGGAGTGCTTAAGGTTGCTGACCCATCACAAAACTGCTTTTCTCCTACAATGATAATCCATTTATCTGAGGGCAGAGCAGGAACAAGGAACATTGGATACATTTGAAAACTTTTTTCTTTATTATTTCATTGCATGTATTTTTACAAAGATTTACAATTGGGGTTTATTAAAAAATTTCTGTAATTAAGCTTGTAGAGCTGGCATGTATATGCAAAATGCAGACTGCTCAATTCTGTACTTCCAGGAGGAATAACACAGTAATATCACAATGTAGTGTACTAAGATAAGGTGTTCTAGAATTGTTATTTTGCCAGAAGACCAGACTGCTCCTCTTTAATCATCGGCGTAACTAGAGTGCTATGGGCCCCATGGCAAACTTTGGATCGAGGCCCCTCTCCCACAGCCCCTAGTAGTGTTTACCACTGCCCCCAATAATGTCCCCACTAGTGCCCTGCACAGCCCCTAGTAGTGTCCCCCCATAGCCCCTAGTAGTGCCCCGCACAGCCCCTAGTAGTGTCCCCCACAGTAGCACCTGCCACAGTAATGTCCCAAGGAGTTTCCCCCACTGCCCCAGTAATGTCCCCTGTAGTGCCTCCCACAGGCCCTTGCAATGTCCCCGACTGCCCAGAGTCTTCATGTAATGGGGTCCTGCATTTTCACTGTACTTAATCCCAGGCCCCGTCAGAGCGCTCATCTCACCTGCATGATATGCACTTCTCCAGTCTCTAGGCCTCCAGCATAAGGCCCCGGCCCTGCCACACTAAAACTAGTCACAAATTAAGCAGATGGGCGGAGCCTGACTAACCCCCCACTGTGCCCGGTTGCACCCACTGCGACCAGGATAGTTACGCCCCTGTCTAATCCTTATGTGGCACCTCTCTTGTAGATAACCTAAGCTGAAATCAAAAAAAAAAAACTCCAACAAAATGAAGATAGACTTTAATAAAATGTGTCTTTAGCACCATTTGCGGTTTGTTCTTTGGACGAATGCACACGGCCGCGGAATACGGGCGTGAGCGGTCTGTGGTATCCTGGCCTGGCATCCTGCTGAGCACACGGCGTCATTGGTTGCTATACTGCCGTGTGCTTCATGCCGCCGCTGCACTACAGTAATACACTAGTATAGATCATACGAGGGTATTACTGTAGTGCAGCGGCGGCATGAAGCGCACAGGCGTCATAGCAACCAATGACTCCGTGCGTTCCTGCTGACAGCAGGATTTCAGGCCGGGTTACCACGGCGGTGTGCATTAGGCCTTTTCCTTATTTTTTTGGTCAGTCTCACTGCCGTATATCCGGTTAGAAACTGTGGCAGAAAGGGCTCACTCCCTGACCTGCAAGGCTGAAGATAATCTAGCAGAACAATTGGAGCAGTGAATGGGGAGATCTCTGGATCCATGTGAGGTACAGGGCTGGTTCTAGCTTTGTTAGAAAGGTATTTTCATTTACTATATGATGCCTGATGTTCATTTTTTACATCAATCATGGCATATTGGCATAACTCCTTTAACTCCCGTATATAGACCCATAGAAGTCAATGGTGCAATTCACACCTCTGCTTTTCCGCACGGACCTTCAAGAAACTAAGGGCTTGCACTACTTTAGTCTGGATCCGGATGCGTTCAGTAAAACTCGCACCATTTTGTAAGCAAATTCAGTAAGTTTTGTCTGCGATTGTTAAGTGTTTTTCGCGCGGGCACAATGCATTTTGATGCGTTTTTTACGCTCGTGATAAAAAACTGAAGGTTTACAATCATCCTTTCCTAGCAACCATCAGTGAAGAATCATCCGTGTGCTGTGGCCGCAACATGGACGATTTTTAATACAACCAGATATAAGCTCAAAAGTGCTGACAAGGGGGCTGCAGTATAAGCCGTCAGAGAGCTTGTCTGATTGATTTAACACAGAATAGGATCGAGCAGTCTGCATTATATTGTATTACATTCACGCCCTGCCAGCCTAATGATTTAAAAAAAAAAAAAAAAAAAAAAAAAGGTTGAAAGAACCTCCATCACACTTGGGTATAAAGCAGCTTTAAAAAGGATCGACGACTCAGGATCTCATATAGGGTTGGAGGAGGGAACTCCCTTCTATATACAGTCCCTGACTAAACGCTTAGGCTACTTTCACACTTGCGGCAGAGTGATCCGGCAAAACGTATGACAACTGATGGCATTTGTAAGGCCTCATGCACACGACCGTATTTTGCTTCCTTGTCAGTTCTGTGTTTTTTTGCGGATAGTAGCCCCCGCAGAAAAAGATAAAAAAATTGTGCATGTCCTAGTTTTTTCTAGTTTGCGGACAAGGATAGGCATTATTACAATGGATCCGCAAAAAAAAAAAAAAACACATACGGTCGTGTGCATGTAGCTTATCCTGATCAGTCTGAAAAATACATTGAAATGCCGGATCAGTCTTTCCAGTGTCATCTGGAAAAAACGGATCCGGCATTCAGGTATTTTGAATGCCGGATCCAGCATTAATACATTCCCATGGAAAAAAATGCCGGATCAGCATTCAGACAAGTCTTCAGTTTTTTTTGGCCAGAGAGAAAACCGTAGCATGCTGCAGTATTATCTCCTTCCTGATCAGTCAAAAAGACTGAACTGAAGACATCCTGAACGGAATGCTCTCCAGTTTTATACCCATGCATTCTGAATGATCAGTTCTTTTTTGGTATAGAGCCCCTAGGACGGAACTCTATGCCGGAAAAGAAAAACGCAAGTGTGAAAATACTTGCGTTTTTCTTTTCCGGCATAGAGTTCTATCCTAGGGGCTCTATACTGGAAAATAACTAATCCGTTTTATCCCCATGCATTCTCAATAGAGAGCATTCCGTTCAGGATGTCTTCAGTTCAGTCTTTTTGACTGATCAGGAAGGAGATAATACTGCAGCATGCTACGGTTTTATCTTCGGCCCAAAAAACTGAAGACTTGCCTGAATGCCGCATTTTTTTCTATAGCAATGTATTAGTGCCGGATCCGGCATTCAAAATACCAGAATGCTGAATCCGTCCTTCCGGCCTGCGCATGCGCAGACACAAAAAAAGGTGAAAAAAATAAATGCCTGATCAGTTTTGCCGGATGACACCAGAAAGACGGATCCGGCATTTCAATGCATTTTTATGACTGATCAGGCATTTTTAAGACTGATCAGGATCCTGCTCAGTCTTACAAATGCCATCAGTTGGCATACATTTTGCCAGAACTGCTTGCCGGATCTCTCTGCCGCAAGTGTGAAAGTACCCTTACTTTGTCCTAATTTCCTACAGAGCAGTATGATTACCATTTCTTAGGATTACATTTTTTTTTTATTTTGTTTTTGCATGCGCAGCCAAATATCAGTCTTTCCAAAGTTCTCCCTGATAGACTGCAAGGACAATAAGATGAATCATTGTGACAGGTCCAAATAGATTTAATGAACAGAAATAAGTAATATATAGCACAAAGATTTTACAACTGCGACGAACAGTTAGAAGTGTCTGCTGTGATTAGCTCCAATATTATAAATCATGTCACAAAGGAAATTAAACAATTCACACCATTTGCCATGTTCCGAAAGCATCTCAATTAGAAAATCAGGAATCTAGAAAGTATACGTACGCACAATATAATACAGCCCTACAAGCCGAGTTCAGATGGCTGAAAACAGTGGTACGGTATATTGTGGGGAGCTGGCAGAATGGGGGATAGGAAGGGTCCAGGTTTAGGTTGCCTAAACATGCGGCAGATTTTGTTGCAGAAAATTTCCACGGCTGAAAATCCGCTCCACTCATCTGGGGACTTGCAGAAATCCATGTGGTTGCCGCCATATCCACCCCACTCCGATTAATTTTCTGCAATAAAATATGCTGCAAGTGAAGGCCTCCTTACAGTGTAAGGTGGTGTTCACATAAGCGCTAGGGATTTCCAATCTGGTAGCAGAACGATGAAAATAACCGCTGTTCTGGATCTGCCGCATTTTGCAGAACGGAACGTCCGGCCCATAACATCCTTGTCCGTAATTATATTGCCATGGAACAGACAAATGGATGCAGACAGCACAATTGAGGATAACTGAGCCCATCAAATTTTCACTCAGGAGTCCGTCATTTTTATAGGAAATAAACGCACAGCTTTTTTTTTTTATCCCATATTTCTGACAGAATCTGGAGATGGGGCCCCCGAATGGAGCTTCTGAAGCAGACATGAGCATAGCCTTCCACACTGAGATGAAATATTCCAGATATACTTTTCACGTTTTGGACATAGCCCATTTCGCAGCCAGTAATGCGGAATTTGCAGCCCTATTAATGTTATGTTCACACAGCCTCGCTGCAGAAATGACAACCCCATACATCTGAATGGTGTTTGTGAAAATGCACTAACTACAGAGACTACCCTATTCAGAGGTACTACATGGATTTTCAGTTGCAGGTACTTCAGCATCAAATCTGCTGCATGTAAACATACCCCTAAAATCCCCACCCCCGCAAAAAATAAAATAGAAAATAATCTAGTATATGGCACAAAACATTTGACATCCATCGTGGGGGTCTCCTAGAGATAAAGATCTTTCTGCTGCAGAAGATTCCGTAATTTTATTGTTAGATTGATTACGACTAGAGGCGCTTTTACCGCACGCCTATTGAATTAACATGAAGCGCTGTGATATCTGGAATGTGGCTGGCAGAATATTAAGCAGCCTGTCTGCTGATCTCCTTGATAACCATTAATTTCTACTTCTACAGACTGTACAATGTAGACCAGCTTACAAGCACTTGTGATTATCTCTTTAGTTGGCCTTTTATTCTTCCGCTTACCATAAATATAACTTATGTTTTAGACTAATTTATCATCAATAATTACCTAATATAACGTAAATTTCACATATTTACCGTTCAGTAGTTTAGTTCCTCTGCTACCCACTGTGCTTCCTCATAAATGACCATGGCATCGACCTGTAGTTCTGAGCCTTTGTTAGGTCGAGCATGCTCAGTGTGTTCCTATAAATTCTCCAGCTAAACATCTTGTGAAACAAATTGCTGAGAAGAGGGGGCGTGACCGGACTGTATATCAGGCAGCCAATCAGTGAACACCAACACTCACAGCAGGAAAGCTAGGGATTGTGGGGATTGTAGTTTTGTGAGGGAAGATCAGGCACCATGCATGATCACACAGAAGCTAGACAAATGGATTGCAAGGTAAATTGAAGCTCTGGTTATATATATAGGTATGGGTTCTGGTTGGGTTACAGCTTGCAGCCTTAAAGGTGGATTCCCATCACATACAATGGGGGCATATTGCTAGGATATGCTCCCATTGTCGGTTAAGTGCGGGTCCCACCTCTGGGACCCGCACCTACAACGAGAACAGAGCAGGGAGAGCTGTGGCTGGAGGACCCCGGATTTTCCGTGGTCCGTCCACCATCAAGCGCTGCTCCCATAGAAGTGAATGGGAGCGCAGCACGCACGCACGCACGCACATGCGGCCCCTGCTCCCAATCATTTCTTTGGGGAAGAGGGAAATACCCGAGCCAGTGCTTGGCTATTTTTGGTGGTCCCATAGAAATAAATGGAGGGCAGCTGCGCATGCGCCCTCTGTTTATTTCCCCGCTCCGTTCTCATTGTAGGTACCCGCACCTATCAGACAATGGGGGCATATCCTAGCGATAAGCCCCCATTGTCCGAGATGGCAAAACACCTTTAATGTAGTTTCTCAAAAATTAGTCACTTTACCGGAATACCCAGTTAAGAACCAGAGGGTGTTTAAATTTAAACGCTCAGATTTATAAATCTGCCTGCATCTAGGGTTTCTACACTTTTTTTCGACATGCTTGACAAGGGGGTGGCATTTTGTCAGAATTGCAGTGGGCCTAAGAGGCGCCATTTTGGCCCACAATTCTGGCATAAAAATGTGTCTCTAAATAAGCCAACTAATAGTTGGAATACAATCTGAGAAAAATGTCCATCCCAACACCAGATTCACCATACAGCCTGAGCCCCCGTGATAAATCTTGTGCAGGTCTAGACAGCCTGTCTAAGTTTATGTTGTCTACAAGATCAGTAAATCTGGGCCAATGAGTTTAACACCCTAACCGTCCCACTTCCTGCAAGATCCCAGAGCTGAGCACTGCTGCATATACATATTGCTCAGTTTCTATATCCTGCTCTCCCAGTCTGTGCATTTTTCCCACTGTGGCCTAATATATCAGTATGTGACGACAGGCTTCTTCTGCAATGTACAGGGGCCTGGTACATTACACAGGGAAGAGGTAGCCAGTGTATGTCCTAAATGCTGGTATGTTTCCATGCAATGGTCCTCATCTCAGTGGCACGCCACAGGGAGGGATTTTTTGTTTCAATGCATAAGATTTCAAAAAATTAAATAAAAATGTGATTGCAGAAAACACGCTCCCACAATACTTTTTATTTTCTGACCTGAAAAGTACATAATGTAAACTGTAGTGAAGGTAATCTTTTTACCAATGACTGTATTTAAGAGTTATAACCTTCCTTAGGTTCCTCAGCTGTGTCACGTGACCAACACTCTGATCTCCAACTGACACAGGACAGGAAGTCAGCTACTTTTCCGTTCATTTCTATGAGACTGACATTGAGGCTCCTATAGGAATACATAGAGAAATTGGCTTCCTGACTACACACAAGATACTGTGTCAGTTGGAGTCAGAGTGTTGGTCACATGACACAGTGGTGAGAAGCATACCTTCACTACCTTGACATAAAAATGTTTGTGGGAGTTTCTTTAAAGGCTATGTACACCTCTGAGGGCAATTTTTTTAAATTATTGCACTGTACTTATTTTGAGCTAAAAATCATTGTTTTTCAACTGGTCTTTATTAACAAAATGGTGTCCTTTTTTTGTACAGAGCTGAGATGCTGTAGTAACTAGCTGTGGATTTTCAGTATTTTTCGTCATCTGAGGAGCAGACAGACAGACTCCTTATATCTGCTCTCTGACATTATAAACACTCAAAGCTCAATCCTTATCTTACTGATAATAATGGGGCTTAAATAAGTGTTTATGACCTCTTAGTAGTTTAGAGATCGAGGCTGTTAGATGACCAAAGTAAAAGTACCAGTGACAAAATTAGTTAAATGCAATCATGAACAAAAATTGCATCCAAAGGTGTACATAACCTTTAAGTGCCTAGTGACATAATTGGTCAGGTTTAAAGAGGACCCACCACCTCTCCGCACGAGTCTTTGTAAATACATGTATTTCCCAACCGGCTTTTCCTGTAACTATGATGTGCCATTGCTTCATTATTCCTTCTAGAGGTTTATGAATGAATGGCCAACAGTCTGCAACATAGGTCCTGCTGGGTGTTACCAGTTTGGGGGGGGGGGGGGGGTGTCTATGTAGTCTGACACTGACAGCAATGATTAGATAATGTCAGACTGTGCAGGGACAAATCAGTAACACTTAGCTGGACCTTTAATGCAAACGGATGGTAATTCATTCATAAACTTCTCATAGGAATAACAGCAGAATGGCACGACAGTCATAAGAAATGATGCTCAAAAACATTGGTAATGCAAGTAGATACTAAAACAGACATGACAGGTTCTCTTTAAATCAATAGCTCTGAGGAAAGGGATTTAGGGATCATTATTTCAGAAGACTTAAAGGTAGGCAGACAATGTCATAGAGCAGCAGGAAATGCTAGCAGAATGCTTGGGTGTATAGGGAAAGGAATTACCAGTAGAAAGAGGGAGGTACTCATGCCGCTCTACAGGGCACTAGTGAGACCTCATTTGGAGTATTGTGCTCAGTACTGGAGACCATATCTCCAGAAGGATATTGATACTTTGGAGAGAGTTCAGAGAAGAGCTACTAAACTGGTACATGGATTGCAGGATAAAACTTACCAGGAAAGATTAAAGGACCTTAACATGTATAGCTTGGAAGAAAGACGAGACAGAGGGGTTATGATAGAAACTTTTAAATACATAAAGGGAATCAACAAGGTAAAAGTGGAGAGAATATTTAAAAGAAGAAAAACTGCTACAAGAGGACACAGTTTTAAATTAGAGGGGCAAAGGTTTAAAAGTAATATCAGGAAGTATTACTTTACTGAGAGAGTAGTGGATGCATGGACTAGCCTTCCTGCAGAAGTGGTAGCTGCAAATACAGTGAAGGAGTTTAAGCATGCATGGGATAGGCATAATGCCATCCTTCATATAAGATAGGGCCAGGGACTATTCATAGGATTCAGTATATTGGGCAGACTAGATGGGCCAAATAGTTCTTATCTGCGGACACATTCTATGTTTCTATGTTAAACCTCCCCAACTACCACATATTTTAGATGCTATGTTCACGGGCGCTGGTTGGATGGCGCAGATTGCATTTTTTGAAGTTGCCTTCTCAGACTTTTAAAAGGTCTTTTATGTAAAAATGCAGAATCCTGGTATACCACTTTGCTGAGGTTTAATACAATAGAGTAAAATGAATATTCCTGCCTTTCACACAGAATTAGGTTACACATGGTTGACCACTTCCATACTGTGATGAGCACACTTTCACCTTAGCGGACAGTAAATTCAGATATCGTCGACAAGACAAGAAATCCCCTCAATATGAGCATATTTACTGTATACAGCATGTAGGCAATATGTTCTACTGAGGCCCATACTTGGTCAAGGTAATTAAAGAGATCAATGAGGGTGCTGCGAGTTCTCATTAGGCACCTGGAAAGAAGCTGTAAATAACATTTTCTATCCTGTCCCAAAGAAACATCAAAAGGGAAGTTTCCTTCGGATTGATTCCACATAATTTTGATTATTTTGCAGGAATATTAACAAATTGGTTTATAAAAAAAGCACATGTGCGTAAGGTGTAGAAAAAAAAACCCCCTCATTTTTGTTTGTGCTTCTAAAACCTTTATGCTTAATTTCAACTGCTCAAGTGTTGGGCAGATTATCAGGAACAAGTGTGCTCATTGGGTGAAACGGTCTTTGGTGAGTACATTTCAATTATTGTTTCTATGGAGCAGATCTGTTGCCCAGAACAAATTTGTATGAGGACGAGCAATATCAGTAGCCACCGCTTGTACTCAGGAATCCCCTCACAGTGGAGGGGATTGCTGTAAATGCAGCTCTTCACCTCCACTGAACGAGTAGATGATTGTCGGGAAGGAATGCGCCTTTAGACAATTTTTACTAATATCATATGCCAAGACAATAAAGAACTACAGTTAACAGTTTAACCCCTTCCAGACATACCCATGTAAATTTACGTCAGCGGCAAGGCATTTAAAAATGGCACCTGCTCGAGAGCGGAGTGTTTTAAACAGCAGGCACCCAATACTAATGTATGCGATCGGCGACAATGCTGATTGTACACATTTAACCCCTCGGATGCCATGGTAAAATATGACCACAGCAAATGGGAAGTTAGAGACCGGGAGCACGTGCTCCTGACTGTGTACTGGCTCCTCCTGGCAATGATCAGGGGAGCCGGATGTAGTGTGCGGCAACCTCTGTACTCAGGAATAGTACAGGGCCACTGCACATTACATCATATGGAGCCCCAGGCAAAAACGCCTGCAATATTAAAATATTTATACCATACGGCAAAATAGAAAAAGAAAAAAAAGTTTTAAAAAAAAATGTCCCCGTATAAAAATGGAAGAAAAACTATACATATGTGGTATTGCAATCGCACTGACCCAGAGAATAAAATTGGCAGAATGTTTTTTCTTTTTTTTTTTTATAATTCCACCCGATTTGGAATTTTCCTACATTTTATGCAACTGTAAATGGTGCCATTAGAAAGTACATCTTGTCCTGCAATAAAGCAAGTCCTCATACGGCTATGTGAATGAAAAAAAATAGGTTACGGCTTTGGGAGGGCTGGGAGTAAAAATGGAAAATCACCTGGTTTTGAAAGGGATAAGGGAAGAATATATCATAAACAACTAAAAACGGATTATGTACCCATGAATATCAAACCAGATTTCATAATTCTAGTTTGGCACTGCAGAAAGGTACCACTTAGAACCAAAACAGAGTTTGGTAAAAGGTTTTTAACAGTAGAAATTAATTTCTGAAGTAATTACACTAAGTTTTGCAAAGTAATAACTTTGGTTCATAGGAGCCAATACATTCTAATACTGTACGGAGCGCTCGCTCCGTACAGTATTCTAATGAAGTTTTATGCGAATCGACTTCGGATGTTTCATCCAAAGTCGATTCACTCATCCCTAGACACAACCCCAGAGAATGGACACACCCTCTAAGTTATTTTTTGGGAAATCTACTATTTGATGTGATTCTCATGTTCTACATGCATCATGGCATAACTCATTTAATGCTAGATTCTGCTGCTCCTGTGAAAAAAGTCACGCTGGATGGTGTCCCCTTCCTGGCTCACGATGGTTACAGGAAATTACAAGCCAGCTCAGACAGCATCTGATGCTTCCGTAGATGAAGCTGTGGGGAGTGCACAGTACGCTGTATGTCGCGGAGCTGACTTGTACGGACATATCCTGGCATGAGGGACGCTAGTCAACCCAGAGGGGGACTGGCCAGGACAAGTATTCAGAGAAGCAGCACCAGCTCCAGGACTCTTCGAGTATGTTCATACGTGACGGCTATATACGTTTTTAATTTTTTTTTTATATCTGCGTTATGCTGGCAGTAGAATTGAAGATAAAAAAAAAAAATATTGGACTCTTGGCGAAAGGGTATTGCAGGACCAAATATTTCAACATACACAAGCAAGGCCAAGACCATGTAATACGTGAACATTTTAAGGGATTTCTGAGTGCTATACTTTCTGACCGACAAGGCACACACATGTTCCTGGCAGTTTAGCCAATACGGCTTCTCAATCTACAAAAGGTTTAAAGTGATAATGTACTAAACTGACATGGAAAAGAGGCGTAAAGGAGAGGGCAAGTGCATGGGTCTGTGTATGCAGGCTGTGACTAGGTAATAGCGCCAACCACTGAGCCACAGTGCAGCCTGATCCATAGCTTTCAAAAACCATTACAACATGAATATTTATCAGCAAAAGTTTTATTATTTGGGTTGATGGGAAAGAAGGATACAATAACTGTGATAGGCAGACTAGCACACACACAAAGGGTATTTGTAGGGGATTTCTACATAGAGTAATAGAAATCCCCTAGGTAGCCGGCATCTAGGCCACATAACTTTTCAGATCCTGCTCGTATGATATGTCCAAGGATCACAGGTTTATGAATTACTTGAGCCAGCAAGGCAACTTCATTTTAGCAGTTTTGCTCTCCAAGGAGGAAGCAGATGCCATTTTGATGAACAGCCAGAAAAGAGAGAGATCTCTAACAAGAGTACTGCGCTCAACAATCAATCAACCTTCAATGCAACCGAATGAAAAGCATACAGAATGCAAGTTTAAAACAAAATGCTTAAAAAGGGACTAAAATATGAAACAAGTTTTCTGAACACTTCCACAGTGGGAAGTTCCCACCAATTTTTCAGTTATCATTTAGAGAACTTCATTTTCAGCGTTCAATCGTAGCATTTCCAGCCAAGACTTTCACAAACGCACATTCGCCAAGGGACAATCCTGTCCATCTTCACGTGCTCGCAATAATGCATTCTTGTCTTTTGGTTCAACAGTTTCAGTTGTGAAAATGGTAAACCTTCAAGAAGTTTTCTCGCCACTGAACGTGATGGTATAAGATTATACAACCACGTCCTGACTCTCCCCATTTCTCAGAATGAAGGAACCACCTTGATCTAAATGTAGTGACTATTACAAAGCATAGGCACTCCTATCCAGCTGCTGGGCAAGGAACAAGGGTCCAATCGGTCTCAAAATTGATAGGGACTAGCATTCCTTCACAAGATAAGGCACTTAAAAAGGAGCTTTCTGGGACACGACCTATCCTTTGGATCAATATCAACTTGGTGGGGGTGTAACTTCTGGCACCCTCAAGAACAGTTGACTGAAGAGGCCCTGGAGTTCCAGTAAGTGCCATGCCCCATTTGATCACCAGGCACACCTCGGTACATTGTGCAGTGGCTGTGACTGGTACTGTCAGCTCAGTCCCACTCAAGTGAACAGCAATGAGCGGCTATACCAGACACATGAAGAGATCACAACAATCAGCAGACTGGGTACTCACATTGCAGAAAATGTCTGCAATGCATCCCACACTACATGTCTATCTACTAAACTAGAATGCTGAAAATGTGCATAAATATCCCAATGTACACGTATACCACCCAGAAAATATATATAGATAGCTTCAATATGAAAAACAGGATTTATTCTAGGCTAGTCTGCTTTTTGATATTTAGGCGTAAGATCTTGTATTTTCTTTGTTTCTACTATGTTAAAAAAATATATAATATTTCAAGCCGATTGTGCTGCTAGGACAGGCATTATCCAATTACTTATTTAGATGGATACATGTGAGAAATGAAGCCATTTTGTGGAAAGCAAGTCAGCATATCTGTATGACCTCTCTATCGTGGGTCAGCAGTATTGCTCTAGAGTCTCAATCATTAAAGGCTTCTATGTGGCTTTAATAAAACCCAAACGGATATGGTTTCCACTTTGCTGACGGAATATCAAAATCAAAAGGACTGCATAAAAATTTCTCAGACATAAGCTCACACATGCATAAAAGCACATACACCCACTTTCTAATTTGCAGAAGGTTAGTTCAAATAATTGCTTTCCATAAACAGATGCTCGAGGGACATTGCCCTCCAGTCATCAGCATTGGTTACAGCTTGATGACGCACGCACTGTGACCCATCTGATTTGGGTGGTGAGCTTGCGAGGAGTGACTTAAAAACGAGGCAGTGCCTCCCGCTAAAACAATATGCCTGTCGTAACAAGGCATGGAAAAACAACAACAAAAAAGAATGCAAAAAAAAAGGTAGGAGCAGCTTTTCTGCTCCAGTGCTCTAATGTCACCATTTGTCACGCAGCTTTCCTGTAGAGCTTACAGGACTGGGGTTAACACTCACTCCCCTCCCCTGCTGTATGCACAAGCTACTCGCTGGAATGGTTGCAGATTTCAAATGTGCCTGGCCTGACAATGGTGCTGCTGCGCATTGTTATGCAACTCACTGTCTGGGAGGGCAGCTTGTAGCTCCTTCATTCTGCAAGTGCCAGGTGCGTGTTTAGTCAATGTCATGGATGACTACTGTAATGCAACCCAGAGCACGGCCAGTCGTCTCTACTGGGGCTAGCTGCTGAGTTATGCCATGTCCGGGATGATGCCTTGGAATTATCTGCCACTGACGCCTTCTTAGGTGTCCAGCGTGCCTGGTACTGGAAACCTCCATCCACAGCTTACGGTGCACGAACCTTCAGCAAATCCTGCTGGACCTAAAACCATGTCACCAGGAAAAGGAGGCACAAGGGGAATGTCTAACTTACGGTCTCATTATAAGAGAAAATCCTTGAATGGAAATCCATGAAAGACCAAACTACATAAGATAAGTAAAATAAACAACTTGTCAATCAGTAACCAGTGGGGGCTGCGTGCTGAAGAGAGGGGAGAACGCAACTTGGATTTGAACTGAGGACAAGCCTCTTGGAAAGCGGTTCTCACGCTGTGGATCAATACTGAGAGTAGCATCTTTTTCAGTCGCCTGGATTCATTGGATTAATGATAGACTGAGCAGCTCGTTGCCATTCATTATTGAGAAGGGAAAAGGAGAGGGACACTACATGTATACATGTGTGGTGCAGCTCTGCTGGAGGATAAATCCTTGGCTTCCCGTTGTGTGGAGGACACAGAAGCATGCCTGATGCCACTGTACTCCTGATGCAGAGTAGGGTAAGAGGCGATTATCATTTTACATTTATGCATGCCGAGAACAAGAGGATTCCCTCCACTAACTGTCAATGGGAAGGTAGAACAAAGCAAAGGCTTCAGCTTCTATTTAGCACGCTGAGCTACAGTACCCTCAGCAATGGAGACAAAGCCCTGCACACAGCCTACACCTCCCACTAGGAATCGTTATTAATGCTAGCCACTGTTAATTATTCATCATGAAATACAACGGGCATGGTCAGATGCACACAGAAAATAGTTCACAATTGCCTTTTAGGTAGCAATTGCTTCCCCCCCTCCCCCATTAACCCTCTGATGAGGCTGTATGAAATGGAGACTTCTAACATAACAATGGCTGCACATACTAAATCTCTACATGGATGCCGTTAGGAGGTTTCCATACAAAAGTAAAAATGCAGTAAATGATATTGAGGCATTACCCCACTGGATAAAATATGACTTTTTATTTTATTTTTTTGCTAGATAGTACAGTCTTTATGTCCTTTTCAGCCACATTTTAGACAAAGAAGCATTAGAATGTTAAAAGCATGACCGTGCTAACCCAATTGCCTGCAGACACATGACACTGTCAAAAATGATATTACAGAAAATATCACATTAAGCTTGTGAAACCTGTAAACTGAGGGAAAAGAAAAGGGAGGAATGTGTAGCATTATATAATTAATGGTAATTCGATTAGATTAGTAATGACAAATGTAACAATGATATGATGTGGCATCCCTCTTCTTCCTTAGCAAAAGGAACTCTCCAGCATCTTCCTCAAACCGGAGCTCTCCGGCATCTCTGGCAATTCAATTCCAAGTGTACAAATAGATTATAGAGCACTCAATTTATCAGTATGTCAATAGCCACGTCCGCTACACAGGATCTGACCATACATTAAATACAAATACACAATGGATGGCTGGATGCACATGCCTAATTTAAATACCAGGTAAATACTTTCTATGGGACTTCCAATCTGCCATTTGACTGACCTGTTGTGCCCTTATATAGCCTTAGCTCATTAGAGCTAAAATTCAACATCAGTTCTAGTTCCGTCAAAGTACACGATTTATAGAGTATTTGGTGACCACACTCCTAAGAGGGTTGCGACAAAGGTCCAAATTGGACCTTGGTTTGTCCATTACTATCAGAGAAACTTTTCTCCTCAAAACTTGTAGAACACCTGCATGAATGCCAACGGAGACACTGCGCTACAGCTAGAGAAAATAAGAATTCCCTCTCTTTCTCATCCATTTTCTTCTAGATAGTCTTTGGAGGATTGCTGAAGACATTTCTGGGAAACATGGTCACGTCTGCTATCACGGCAGCAGCAGCAGAAGTGAGGAAACAAGAGGAGAAAGAAGAGAAAGAGGAGTCCATATTAGCCATGCTGGGAATTATAGGGACTGTGCTGAACCTCTTTGTCATCGTCTTCGTCTACATTTACACCACCCTCTGATGGACTCTCTCTATGTCAGGTTGCCAGACCAGGGAGGGCGAGTCCTCAGTGATTACATAAGTAATGGCAGGGGCTAAGAAGATTAGAAAAAGAGACTCCTCAGACCAACCAATACATTCCAGTGCTAAGTGCCTAGGTGGAACGTGGACAATGGAGCGCATTTGCCAATGTAGATAGGAGTATGAGACCAAGATGAACAAAAGTCACTCATGTAAAGAGGTGCAACCGTGCATCAACTCCATACAAGCCCATGAGTGCTGTGTTACTGCCATAATCCTCAAGATACAGGAAATCTTTGTACAGTTGTGTCCATCTTATGGCATCACACTCGCTCAACAGGGAAAAACATTTAACGTCTTCTGAAAATCCATGTAAAACGTTTCTAATATATGCTTCCATTTAACCATGGCTGGATTATATATATATATATTTTTTTTTTGCAATTCATTTTCTCCCTGATTATTTTCTATTGCACCTTACTAAATTAGTCATATTCTAACCACTCTGCTTGATTTATTCCCATCAAGAACATGGCAGCCAAAAAACGGAAGAGGTCTCACCAAGCCATCAATGCTGGAGCACACAACGTGAGGCTCTGGTAGACATTGTGTAATCCAGATCATTACAAGAGAATATTCATGAGGAATATAATATATGTTGGCATTGTTGTTGAAAGAAAATGCAAGAATCAGAGGGGTTAAAACTGAACTATGTATGGCATAGAAACCGGAAACTAAGAACCACCAAGGCCTAGCTTTTTGCACATGTGTGTGTATCCGACCTAATTCAGATGCGTCACCAGTTGTGTCACATATAGCTCTGACACTACTGAAGAAATAGTCATTAAAATTATAATCAAGTACTAGTTCTAACAAAGCACCAGTTTCACTAACATGGATCATTGCTTTATATGCTCGGGAAAGAACTCACTAACAGCTGCCAGTTTGTTCTAGGTGTTACTATGCTGTTAACGTATGTGTGTCATATTTTGTACAATACAGAACTTGTAGATGTTACTTCTTGTTCAGCGAAGCTGGTGCTTTCCATGACTCACCTATGGACCACACATGTACACTATTGAAGGTGTCCTGCTAGCTGATCAGTCGAGTGGTCACAATTTCATTGCTCAAGTCAATTTCCAATACAGTGCACTCCATAAGAAAAGCCATGTATAAAATTATTACAATATGACAATGATTAATGTCAGAACAGGTCTACGAATTCAGGTTCTTTTGTGGAAATCTCTTTACAATAGTCATTTCGTACATTCACAAGACATGACCCCATGGGCCGGCCAAGAAGGCCAACAAAACAGAGGTAAAAAAGGTTCTCCATTGGGAAGGGGGAGCTCTTGTAAGAGAACAAGGCAGCCAAGCAAAAAGATGCAGAAGATCTTTTTCTCATGGTTCGTTATTGACCACAGGCTGGGAGAGGTTTAGGGCAACATCCTGACATTTAGCAATTACCAAAAGGTATTTTTAATGCAAAAAGCCAGAGATGCACATCCTATCAAATCGACATGTGCAGTTGATAGCAGCATAAGAGCTAAGCATGAGATGGTTTATCAAGCCACAAGATAAAGAGCTACTTGTACCCCTCAGGTCTAATCATCCTTAAATAGGCGATAAAATGTACCATATATACATTGCTTAGGTTTTTATAATCAAACGTGGATTTGTAAATTTCAATTTTTGATCAAATTAAACCTTAAATATTTTCAAGCAGACACCAAGTGCCCAAGTATACACCTTGCCTAGAAGCAATAACGCGTGACACATAGAAATATGAATTCACGTGACATACTACTGGTTTTTCCTAATAACAGGAGTAATATCCCACTGACAAGTTACGTTTTTGATTAAGCCATGACAATTAAGTATACTTAACCAATGGTGCGCTATGATTTTTTTTTTAGGAGATTTAAAAAGTACTATTTCTGCCTAATGATCTAGGTATGTCAACCAGCCATTTGTCACTGGGTTCATACAGGAATACAAAGTAGAAGTCTTTAAAGGGGTCCTCAAGACATTATAAAAAAAGACACGTGTTCTTCTGACTGGTGGAATAGTTTTGTTAATACTTACAGGCTGTGCGCATCTTTTCCTGTTCAGCTGCTTAGTAGTAAATGGAGCTCAACAGAAAAAGAAGTGAACATATCCGGTCGGAACCCAAGTGGAAGAGCTCACCACCCCTGTGCGCCCAACAGATAAATATTACTCAAACCATGTTTCTTCCATAGATCTAAGGAATGCTTGTATCGTTCATAATGCCCAGAGAACCCCTTATAGTACCTCGCATGAGATCTTGGCTCTATCAACATCCATAGGCATAACTAGACCATATTATGGTAGCACACTTCTTGATCTACAGGGTTTATCCCCACCTGCCATTCATATTATTATGATAAAAGTAAATGTATCAAGTACATGTGTGCTCTGCCTTTTTCACGAGTCTTAAATATGGATTGGTTTTAAGTAAAGGCTCTCCATTGGATACCGGTTGATAAGGTTCATGAGCGCAAACACCGGCTTTAGGATATGACCGCCGCAGAATTGCAGCACAAATCGCTTCCACATCATCTGTAAAAGAAAAACCACACTATGTCCATTTATGCTGCAGATTTCACCCTTTGAAATGCACAGTATCAAGCCTGCATGGAGCTCGTGGGGTTTTTCGGTGGGTTTGTGGCAAATCTCAGCATGTCCCGAGTGGATACACCATTAAGCTCTTACCCCTTTGGTTTTGAGATTTAGGTCTGTGAGCCGTATTGATGGGGTCTCCAAAGATGGTACCGGTCTGAAAGTGGGGAAACTAGTCCACGGTGAACCCAGACAGTAGTTACCTTCTCATGTGACAAAAGCATAGGTTCCATCAAGGATGATGTTCTCACATATCACTGGCAAGTGTAGGGATGTTGGCAATTTGTATAATGGAGGATTACCGTATATAGCCTGGGACACCAGGAGAACACACAGGCATAAAAGAGTGTCAAACACATACTACAAGAAGCTATAAGCATTCCAACAAGAGCCATACCTTCATTTTCTTGCGACCCTAAACAAGTGCTACAGTCCTTACATGACTATTGTCAGGTGCCACGTTTAAAAGGCAGCTTTACTGAAAAACTAACGTAACAAGGCTTCTCAAGCGGAAAAAAGACTTGTATAAAAGCAGCGTTTACACATGTCCAAACAGACAGAATGGGATAACGGAGGTATTCTGACTTACATTAACTCCAGTTAGGTATGAAAACACTCCTACTTTAAAAAAATAAATAAAATTTAAGGTCAATATACTGGCAGTTTTAGTAGTAAGTGTTGGTATAGCGCTGACAACCAGTTTTCTGATGCAGAAATGCATTGAGTAGTTGTCACTTCCCTTTCTACACTTGGCGTTTGACACAATGTACGGAATTAATGGAGGCAATAAGTACAGACCTCCGGGGGTCACTGTGGTGTGCGGTGCATCAAGAGGGGTGACGGGGGTGAAACTGGGAACAAAGACGGATTTAGCACAAAGTACTACTTTTGTGGATTTCTTTTCCATTTCATTGCTACACTAAATCAATAGTGACAGATGAAATCTAACCTCTGACTAATGTGATGACGGAACCAAGGGCAAGAGTGACTATTTCACACGGACCGTACGGAAGGCCACCGTCAGCAGTGCCAATAAAGTATCTTCTTTCTTTTATTATGCTGTCTCTCCTTTAACAAATTGAAATGATCAAAGCCTAAGAAAACGGATGAACAACGTTAAAAAAAATGTACTGTTTATGATCTTAATAAATAAACCATCTTATGTGAACTCTGGTTGGAGTTTCTTTTAGCGGCTCGAAGGAAAGTGGGGGGTTCTAATTTAGTTGGGATGTAATGGGCGCCCATCAGCATTTTACAGCGAGATTCTGCACAAGGTGAAGACTTTTTAATAGGAGGATTTCAGACTGAGGTAGATGGGATTTCATACTGGCTGAGGAGTGGGAGAGAGAACTTTAAAGGCAGTGATCCATTTTATGGATTAATGGTGCGATCTACCACATTAAATCATGGCCTGGCAGGTAGTTATAGGGAATTGAAAAAAGTAAAAAGTCTAATCTATATATCTAATATACACACACACACACACACACACACTATTCTATGGATCTATCAAATAGTCATAAACACCACTTTAAAATGGTTGACCTCCCAGTCATAAACTATGGTGAATGTGAATTGCTGTTACAAAGCAGTGAGAAATAATTTTCAAATTTCTGTAGTGATCAATGGTCAGAGACACAAGTAGCTTACAGAAGACAATAATATTTGATAAGAAAAGGGCTCAGAGGAAGAGAAATAAAAAAAAAATATATATATATATATATAAGAAAAAGAAAGCGACACTGATCTCTCGTCATGATGCTTAGCGCATGCGCACTGGTCTGTCAGGAGATAACCATTCAGCCAGTGATCGACAGACGTATCAGAAATATTGGTGGCAAAGGTGTACATAGGCTTTTTAAATTGGGCTAAGCTACAATACGCGATAATGTCACTGTGCGCTGAGAAAATCTACGTAGAGGCCTTTATTGGCCAGATCACACATGAATAGCCTGTTCTAAGAATAGGCCATCAATGTTCCTTTTTTTCCCACATGATAGTCCATCATTACCTGACTGGCAGGCGTACGGCGGTCCTGCAGTAGCCCCAACGCCGAAACTACACACCTGTCCATTGTGTAGTGGACGGGGCTGGTTACTGCAGTGCTGCTGCCACTCACTTCAATGGGCCCTATGCTGTGGTAATGATCTTTGCCCACTGTACGACATACAGAGTTTTGTGGGTCGTGGGCTTGAGCCAACGCAGAAAAGCTGGTAGGACACTCTCCACCCCAGCCTATCAGATAGTGGTGGCTTAACTTGAGGACAGACCATCATTTGTAAAGGGTTGGACAATCCCTTTCTATCTTAAAAAGAATACCATAAATTTGAATTTGCCATGGTTTTAGGTGTAATTTCTAAATACTTGGCACATCATTTGCGCGAAAAGGGTGACCAACAAGGTTATTTTCAGCAGGACAGAGCATCTGTCCTATAGGGCTACAATAATGGGTGCCACAGACAGCACAACATAAAGAACTTTCTGAATTCAGCAAATAGAGAAGCAGTAGCCCTGACCAGCTTCCTCTCTAGTTCTCTACTGGTCAGTACAGTGGAATATCAAACTAATAAATAGCTGAAATCTCTCCTGCTTTCTTTTTGAAGAGTAAGGGAAAAATTTTGAGAGGAGATTTATCAAAACCGGCGTAAAGAAAAAGTGGCTTAGATGCCCACAGCAACCGATCAGATTCCACCTTTAATTTTCCAAAGGAGCTCTGAAAAATGAAAGGACCAATCTGATTAATTGCTATTGGAAACTACGCCAGCTTTCCTTTACACCAGTTTTGATAAATCTCCCCCATATTTTTTTCTCAGTGTTTTTTTCAGCGTCTAGATTGAAATCTACAATTTCAGTCATTTACATAAAAAAAAAATGAAATCCATGGCTACCAAAAATAATTTACAGCAGCAGTAATCATTGTAAAAAGTACAACCACCTCATATCACCACTTGCATAAAATCTATAGGACAACTGGAAGAAAAAACAAGGCAGATGTCACTGGGATACTTTCAGGTGTAAGACATTAGAAGATCTCACAAAATCAGATTAAAAAGGCTTTTTGGGTGTACAATTAATGGCATATCCTCAAGATAGGTCATAAATATCTGATCGGTTAGGGGTTGAGTCTCAGCTGTTTGAAGAGGCTGGGATACTCCTTTGAGTACTGCAACCTCCACCTAGCATACCAAGCACAGTACCGTACACTGTATAGCGACTGTGCTTGGTAATGCAGCCCAGCCGTATTCTCTCAAAGGGGACTAAGCTGCAAATAGGCCGTGTGAACAACAACCTATGCCTAGGACGAGGCACTCGCCAGAGTAATCAGCACAGAGTTGGATATTCAGATATTAACAACCAATCCTTAGGATGGCTAAACTCACGGATAACCCTTTTAAGGTAATTCCAACATGTCAAACATTGCAGATTTGATGCCACAGATTTATGTGCAGCATTGTACAGTAGCATAAAAAAAGAAATGCTAAAAAGATGTTACCCATGTATTGCGGAGACGGTTCTTCCCAGAATCCGCACATGACACGCAGTGTGGATTTTAAATCTGCATCATGTCAATTTACGTTGCGGGTATCTGGTGTGGATTTCACCACAGGGAGATATCTGTGGCAGATCTCCAGTGGCCCATTGCTAATTCTGCTTGATTTCGTGCAGATGATTTCAATCGGATCTCCCGCCACTGAAAATCTGCAGCAGACTAGCCCCCTGGGGACACAGCCTGACAAAGCTAATGCCAGGTCTGAACACATGGAATCATCTGCCCAGCTGAATATTGTTGCAAAACTACATGAATACGTAAATCCAATCTGCGTCTGCTCAAATGATATGGAAATTGCATCACTAAGGTTTCGATTAACACACGATCACAAGGAAAACTAATAAGGAAACGTACCTGAGTCATTCCGCAAGTATGAGGACATCGCCGGTATTAGACAGGATTGACTTAGTAGCTCCAACAAGACAGATGGAAGTGCATTACTGTTTTGCCCTCGAATCTCGTTGGTTGGCACTTCTCCATTAACTGAACACCCAGATGGATTTATATAGCTAGCAAGAACCTGTAAAAAGAAACCGTAATAGTCACACTTCCAGCACTTATGCCCAGGGAAATCACTATTCTGAAAAATACTATGAAAAAGAATCAAATTCAAGATTCCCATTAAAATTCACTGGAATAGAAAATCAAATGACTAACAAATAGCTGAGAGAGAGAAATAAGATAACGGTTTAGCACAATGGACGCATACGGTACGTGGCTGAACATTTCCAGTAGAGGTGCAAATAAGACGATACAAGCTGAAGTACAGATATCATTTTCAGCCTTCATATTTGACAAGTCTCCAGATATTGTTCATCTCTAGTCTGTACATTGTTTCAGCTAGAATGTCATTCACCCACAAGCACATTGTAAGGGCTCATGCACACGACCCGATTTTCTTTTGTGTCAGTTAATTTTTATACATTTTTTTGCAGCCCGTATGTGGAACCATTCACTTAAATGGGTCCGCAAAAAAGGCTGAAATGACTGTTTCCGTAAGTCCGTTCTGCAAAAAAAATTGAACATGTCTTATTATTGTTCATTTTGTGGACAAAAACAGGCATTGTTTCCAAGGATCCGCAAAAAAATAAAAATATATAAAAAATAAATGCAACACGGACATCACACGATATCATCCGTTTTTTGCAGACCGCAAAATACATACGGTCGTGTGCATGAGCCCTAAGCCAAAGAAAACCAGCCAGAATCCTACTGGACATGGCTTAAAGGGGTTGTCCACTCCTTTTTACATGATAGCTTATCCTCAGGATAGGCCATTACTATCTGATTGGTGGGAGTCCAACACCCCACACTTGTTCTGCAGAGGATTCTGGAACTACACAGCTTCGTCCGCGGTGCAGCGGGTTACTGCAGCATTGTTCCCATTCACTTCAATGGCAGCAGTACCCAGCCACTGCATTATGGATGAATCTGTGCAGTTCTGGTATGGACTTTCAGCGCAGAAGTTACTGCATGTGATCAGCGGTAACATTAAAACCTCATGTCTAACGTTATGCAGGACCTCCTTGTGCTACAAAACAGCTCTGACCTATCAAGGCACTGACTCCAAGACCTCTGAAAGTGTCTGGTGTTACCTTACTGACATCCAGATAGTAGCAGCAGTCTGTTGGGACCTCCATGGATCAGAATGGTTTATCCAGCACATCCCACAGACGCTTGATCAACTGAGATCTGAAGAATCTGGAGGCCAACTTAACACCCTGAGCTCTTTGTCAGGTTCCACACACCATTCATGAACACTTTATGTAGTGTGGAAATATGCAAAATCCTGCTGAACGAGGCCACTGCTATTAGAGGGTACTATTGCCATGATGAGGTTGCAAAAATGTTTAGGCTGGTTGTACGCCTCAAAGTAACATTCATAACCGTGCCAGGAGCCAAATTTCCCCTGCAAAACATTGCTCATAGCATCACACCGGCTCTGCTGGCTTGCCTTTCCTCCCACAGTGCATCCTAGGGTCATCTCCTCTCCGGGTTAGCAAAGCACATCTAACCGGGCATTAACCTAATGTAAAAAGAAATGTGATTCATCAGTCAGGGACACCTTTTTCCACTGCACCATGGTCCTGTTCAGATGCTACGTGCCCATTATAACCCTTTTAGCGGTGGTAAGGTGTTAGAATGATCACAGGGCAGTCTGCAGCAAGCTGTGATGCAATGTGTTCTGACACCTTTATATCATCTCCAACAGCAACTTTTTTCAACAGTTTCAGCTACAGTAGCTAGTATGTGGGTTCAGATAAGATAGGCTAGCCTGTTCTCCCCACATTAATCAGGTTGCCCTTCCTTGGACTACCTTTAGTAGGTACCAACCGCTACATACCAAGAACAACCAATAACACCTGTTGTTCTGGAAATACTCTGACCCCATCAAGTAATCAATTAGCTCCTTGTCCAAGTTAGGGTCCATTCACACGTCCGCAATTGCAGACCTATTTATTTCTATGGGGCAGCACGATGTGCTGGCCGGATCCGGAATTGCGGATCTGCACTTCAGGGTCCGCAATTCCGATCCCGAAAAAAATAGAACATGTCCTATTCTTGTCCGCAAATACATTTATAATGAAGCAATATTTAAAGAGTAACTAAACCTTTATATAAACTTTTGATATGTTGTTCCTAATAAAAAAAAACTCTCTAAAATACTTTAATCAATTTTCTGTTTTTACTACAGTTTTCCCTGCCTAAAATGCTCCAGTTACTGGGCGCTTAACTCACTGACAGCTCAGCGGTGTACAGAGTACAGAGTGTATAAATGGGCCACAGCACCGCAGGGAGTACTGGCAGGAGTGCATATTGCTGTTCCTGCCCGTGCTCCCTGGAGGATTACTAACTCCTGGCATAGCACATGGATACTCTGTACCCATGTACTATGCCAGGATTAGCCGAGCGGAGCGGGCTCCTTCTGGCGCCGCAAAGCCTAAGAGCCAACATGCAGTTCTTTTAGCTTAGTGGAGTAGGTAGAAGCAGGAGCCCGCTCCGCTCGGCTAATCCTGGCATAGTACATGGGTACAGCGTATCCATGTGCTATGCCAGGAGTTAGTAATCCTCCAGGGAGCACGGGCAGGAACAGTAATATGCGCTCCTGCCAGTACTCCATGCACTGCTGCGGCCAATTTATAAAATGTGTACACTGCCGAGCTGTCAGTGAGTTTTAAGCGCACAGTGAATGGTGGGCTTTAGGCAGGGAAAAGTATTAAAAATAGAAAATTGATTAATAAAGTATATTAGAGATGGTTTTATTAGGGCATCAGGGACAACATATTAAAAGTTTATATAAAGGTTTAGTTACTCTAAGTATTTTCATTTTTTTATTCCCAGAGAACCCTTTTAATATATCCCTCCATCTCAAAAGTTGCACTGTCACATGATTATACATGTTATTTACTGTACATTAACATTATGGCTTATTTTAATTTTTCTGGTACACTGTGCCATTTGTACATAATCCTGAAGAAGATCCTGTCCTGAACATATAGTGATTCGGCAGCTTATCTTTCTGATTTTTACAGCTAATGACATATCACGGCATCGAAAACAATTACTATTTTTTCAAAGTTACTAGTCTTGGAAGTAGGTAAAAGGAATCTGTCAGCAGTTTTCACAAGCTAAACGGCTGACAGCAATAGAAGGGGCAGCGGACAGCAGCAAACACACCTTCTGTAGAGGATTCACACGAGTATAAAGTTTTATTCTGCCAGGCTCTCCTCTTGCAAGTGCACTGGATAGATGCAGAGCATCTTTGAGAAATGCTCACTTAAAGGGGTTGTCTCATCTCAGACCATGGGGGCATTTTGCTAGGATACGCGCCCATTGTCTTATAGGTGCGGGTCTCACCGCTGGGACCCGCGCCTATAGCACAAATGGAGCCGCGCAAACTGGTGGCTGGGGGACTCTGGTCCGGCCACCACCAAGTGGTCTCCCCATAGAAGTGAATGGGAGCGCACTGCGCTTGACCGGCCTTCACTCCCATTCACTTCTATGAGCCTGACGGAAATAGCTTAGCCAGCACTCGGTTATTTGCGTCAGCCCCAAAGAAAATGAATGTAGGGTGGCAGCGCATGTGCCCTTCACCACTTTCTGGGGCTCCGTTCTCGATACAGGTGTGAGGACAGGCACCTATAAGACAGACAATGGGGGCATAGCCTAGCGATATTCCCCCGTTGTCCGAGATGAGACATTGAGCTGCTTCACAACCCTTCTTCTCTGAGTGATAGCTACAGTATCCAACAAGTAGACTACTACAGCCATCACTCAGCAGAGGGGAGGGGCTGTGATGCAGCTCAATGCAGAGAGCAGGGGCGTACATAGAAATCACTGGGCCCCATAGCAAGAATCTAAATTGGGCCCCCATTCCCTTTTATAGCCTCTCCCTTTGTTCCATGAACTATTCTTGCTGCTGCGTTTTATAATTTATACCATCAGAGCCGGATTAGGTATAATAGATGCAGTGTGTCCAGATGTATAGTATATACATCAGTGTACTGTTATGTTGGGTACGAGGTATAATACATGCAGTGTGCACAGGTATATAGTATATTCCGTAGTGTACTGATATGTGAGGTACAGGGTATATGCAGTGTGTACAGGTATATAGTATGTACAGAAGTGTACTGATAAGTGAGGTACGGGTTAGAATATATGCAGTGTGTACAGGTCTATAGTATATATACAGTAGTGTAATATGTGAGGTACAAGGTATAATGGATGCAGTGTGTACAGATATATTGTATATACACATGTGAGGTACTGTATAATAGATGCAGTGTGTACAGGTATATAGTAAATACAGCAGTGTATTGACAAGCTCGTGTGAAATAGAAAAAACAATTCCGGCACCTATTTTTCTTCCCATAAAATCTTCCTCTTTATTCAATCACATCATATGCGGGACAGTATCACAAACAAACAGTTTGTGATACTGTCCCGCATATGATGTGATTGAATAAAGAGGAAGATTTTATGGGAAGAAAAATAGGTGCCGGAATTGTTTTTTCCATTTCACTTTGTCTACGCCCAGGAACTTGCTGGCTTGACTCCGTGCACACAGGATATTACACACAGAGCAGGTGAGCTGGATAACATTACCTATATTGACAAGCTTGTACCTCATATGTCAGTACACTGCTGTATATAAAATATATCTGTACACACTTCATCTATTATACCTCGTACCAGTACACTGCTGTATATACTATATATCTGTACATATTGCATCTATAATAATATATATATATATATATATATATATATATATATATATATATATATATATATATATATATATATATATATCAAAAGGGAATTCGGCGGCACCAGTACGCTGGCTCAGGTGCTATGTCCAAGGGAATGAGCTTCACCCTTAATATATATGCGGAAATGGGACAGCACTCCAAGACTTGAAAAGAATAAATATCTTTATTCACCCATGTGAAAAAATAGCAGCAACGTTTCAGCTCACAACTGATCCTTTCTCAAGCTTGATTTGTGAGCTGAAACGTTGCTGCTATTTTTTCACATGGGTGAATACAGATATTTATTCTTTTCAAGTCTTGGAGTGCTGTCCCATTTCCGCATATATATTAAGGGTGAAGCTCATTCCCTTGGACATAGCACCTGAGCCAGCGTACTGGTGCCGCCGAATTCCCTTTTGATATATATAGATATATATATATATATATATATATATATATATATATATATATATATATATATATATATATATATATATATATATATCAAAAGGGAATTCGGCGGCACCAGTACGCTGGCTCAGGTGCTATGTCCAAGGGAATGAGCTTCACCCTTAATATATATGCGGAAATGGGACAGCACTCCAAGACTTGAAAAGAATAAATATCTGTATTCACCCATGTGAAAAAATAGCAGCAACGTTTCAGCTCACAAATCAAGCTTGAGAAAGGATCAGTTGTGAGCTGAAACGTTGCTGCTATTTTTTCACATGGGTGAATAAAGATATTTATTCTTTTCAAGTCTTGGAGTGCTGTCCCATTTCCGCATATATATATATATATATATATATATATATATATATATATATATATATATATATATATATATATATATATATATATATATATATATATATATCTGTATATAGCACCGCAGCACATATGTTGGTGAAAATAGTGGATCTTTATTCACCCAGTGAATAAAAGATCCACTATTTTCACCAACGGATGTGCTGCGGTGCTTTCTATTTTTGTATTATACACCTTGGTCAGGTGATTTCATCGCTGGCACCCAATCCTCCATTACCAGGAGTGCTGCCTTGAATTATCGTTATATATATATATATATATATATATATATATATATATATATATATATATATATATATATATATATACAGACGTGGACAAAATTGTTGGTACCCTTTGGTCAATGAAAGAAAAAGTCACAATGGTCACAGAAATAACTTTAATCTGACAAAAGTAATAATAAATTAAAATTCTATAAATGTTAACCAATGAAAGTCAGACATTGTTTTTCAACCATGCTTCAACAGAATTATGTAAAAAAATAAACTCATGAAACAGGCATGGACAAAAATGATGGTACCCCTAACTTAATATTTTGTTGCGCAACCTTTTGAGGCAATCACTGCAATCAAACGCTTCCTGTAACTGTCAATGAGACATCTGCACCTCTCAGCAGGTATTTTAGGCCCACTCCTCATGAGCAAACTGCTCCAGTTGTGTCCGGTTTGAAGGGTGCCTTTTCCAGACTGCATGTTTCAGCTCCTTCCAAAGATGCTCAATAGGATTGAGGTCAGGGCTCATAGAAGGCCACTTTAGAATAGTCCAATTTTTTCCTCTTAGCCATTCTTGGGTGTTTTTAGCGGTGTGTTTTGGGTCATTGTCCTGTTGCAAGACCCATGACCTGCGACTGAGACCAAGCTTTCTGACACTGGCTAGTACATTTCTCTCTAGAATTCCTTGATAGTCTTGAGATTTCATTGTACCCTGCACAGATTCAAGACACCCTGTGCCAGACGCAGCAAAGCAGCCCCAGAACATAACAGAGCCTCCTCCATGTTTCACAGTAGGGACAGTGTTCTTTTCTTGATATGCTTCATTTTTTCGTCTGTGAACATACAGCTGATGTGCCTTGGCAAAAACTTCGATTTTTGTCTCATCTGTCCACAGGACATTCTCCCAGAAGCTTTGTGGCTTGTCAACATGTAGTTTGGCATATTCCAGTCTTGCTTTTTTATGATTCGTTTTCAACAATGGTGTCCTCCTTGGTCGTCTCCCATGTAGTCCACTTTGGCTCAAACAACGACGGATGGTGCGATCTGACACTGATGTTCCTTGAGCATGAAGTTCACCTTGAATCTCTTTAGAAGTCTTTCTAGGCTCTTTTGTTACCATTCGGATTATCCGTCTCTTAGATTTGTCATCAATTTTCCTCCTGCGGCCACGTCCAGGGAGGTTGGCTACAGTCCCATGGATCTTAAACTTATGAATAATATGTGCAACTGTACTCACAGGAACATCTAGTTGCTTGGAGATGGTCTTATAGCCTTTACCTTTAACATGCTTGTCTATAATTTTCTTTCTGATCTCTTGAGACAGCTCTTTCCTTTGCTTCCTCTGGTCCATGTCGAGTGTGGTACACACCATATCACCAAACAACACAGTGATTACCTGGAGCCATATATATAGGCCCAATGGCTGATTACAAGGTTGTAGACACCTGTGATGCTAATTAGTGGACACACCTTGAATTAACATGTCCCTTTGGTCACATTATGTTCTGTGTTTTCTAGGGGTACCATCATTTTTGTCCATGCCTGTTTCATGAGTTTATTTTTTTACATAATTCTGTTGAAGCATGGTTGAAAAACAATGTCTGACTTTCATTGGTTAACATTTATAGAATTTTAATTTATTATTACTTTTGTCAGATTAAAGTTATTTCTGTGACCATTGTGACTTTTTCTTTCATTGACCAAAGGGTACCAACAATTTTGTCCACGTCTGTATATATGTGTGTGTGTGTGTCATGCTTCACCCAGATTTCTCACCTGGGTGAAGTGTAATCCAGGGAGTGCTGTGGATGGCACTGTTATGGGGTGGGTGGGGGTCTGTGGATGGCACTGTTATGAGGTGGGGGGTCTGTGGATGGCACTGTTATGGGGTGGGTGGGGGTCTGTGGATGGCACTGTTATGGGGTGGGTGGGGGTCTGTGGATGGCACTGTTATGAGGTGGGGGGGTCTGTGGATGGCACTGTTATGAGGTGGGGGGGTCTGTGGATGGCACTGTTATGGGGTGGGGGGTCTTTTAAAAGTATTTGGGCAAAACGGCAGTTTCGGTTTCGGTCAAGGGGTATCCTGAAGTTTCGGTTTCGGACCAGAATTTTCATTTCGGTGCACCCCTAGTTACTGCTATACTCAAAATCCTGGGTTCCACTAAAAAGCATGTGATGTAAACTTCCTAAATAAAAAGTGATGTGAACTTTATATCTTCTGTGCCTACGTGAATGAACAGAACAGTTACCTTATGTTCTCTCACCAGTCTACCAAAGATGGAGCTAACCCGTCTCGGCGTGTCGCTCTCCCTACTGCGCATGCGCTGCGCGTCATGAACCCGAACCATCAGGGCGGGCTCATGTCATCACAAATTAATATGACGAGAAGTGGAGGACCTCCTGTTACCACTCCATTCCAGTACACTCTGTATGGATCAATGCGGAGCTGATTGTGAACTTCTAATACTTGCTGTTAGGGGTTGAAGGACCTTTGATGATGTCATCACAGGTCCTGGCAGATGTACCTTTCAAACCTAGCAACTACACATTTTTGGTGCAGTTCCTTTGCTAGATTCTGCAGGACCTGTGATGTTGAAGATGATGTCTTGACAGGTCCTGGCAGATGCACTGTTCTAACCTGGGAACTACACTTTACATTGTGCAGTTCCCTTACAGGACCTGTGATGACATCAAAGGTCTTTAGCTTTAGTAAGATAGACCGGAGCAATTAGGGGGCTGGGCCTCTCCTCCACTTCCGGCCCCTCTTCCTCACGGGCCCCATAGCAGCTGCGTGGTCTGCCTATATGGTAGGTATGCCACTGGCAGAGAGCAGTTCACAGTGAAGCTTTGCCTTCAGGGTGCTTGCAGTAGCAGAATAAAACTTCATATTCTTCCTATTCCTGGTGAGAAAAGCTCCACAAAAGGTATGTTTTTCCTGCCATCCCTAACCCCTACTTACTCCTGTCAGCTTTTAAGCATGGTCAGAACTGCTCAAAGACTCTCTTTAAAATGGTAACTTGAGAGCACGCTATAGTGCACAGAAACTGAGGTTGTTTTAAACCTCTATTAAAGTTTCAAATTCAGTTTGGATCAATCCATAACATCTGTCTTTAACCCCTTAAGGACCTGGGTAACTTTTGCTGGTGTTTTTTTTTTCCTCCCCACTTTCCAAGACCCATATCTTTTTTTTTTCCTTTTCCGTTCACACGGCCTCATGAGAGGTTATCTTTGTGGGACAAGTTGTATTTTTTAATGCCGCCATTTAATTCAATACATCTTGTAATGAAAAAAAAATTCCATCAGGTGAAATTTAAAAAAAATTCACGCCATGGTCTTCACATTTTGATTTTATAGCATTCACTATACCCCGAAAAAGCCATGGTAATCTTATTCTGTTGGCCTGTACAGTTTCGGCAATAGCAAATATATATAGTTTTAGGTTTAAATTTTTTATATTTTTTTGGGATCGTCATATTTAGACACCCATAACTTTTTTTCCAAGTTTTTTGTCCACAGTGAGGTCTCTAGTTTTTACTGGTATTTTTTGATCGCCTTTATTCAGTTTTTGGGGAGGGAAACAGTGACCAAAAAATGTTGAATCGCTCATTTTTGTTTTCCATTACGGCATTTACAGTGCAGGAAAATATTTTTAGATTTTAATACTTTCATGCTTTTTTTTATTGTTAAATAAAAAATTGGCAAAGGAGGGTATTTGAATATTTGTGTTTTATGTTTTTAGCCGCCATAGGAAACTTTAACATGCGATCTTCTGATAACTTATACCATACACCACAATAGAATACTACTGTATTTTAGAGGCTGCCTGTCAAGCCATGCCTCGGCTATAGCTCTGCAGGCAGCTCAGTTCTATAGGCTTGGGAGCCTTCAAAGTCACAGGAACTAATTGCAGTCTCGCGATTTCGCCTCCTCCCTAAAAGTTCAGATGCTGCGGTAGCTACTGACAATGGCATCTAAGGGGTGTTAAATGACCAGGATATGAGTTAACGCTTATCCTAGCCATTACAGCCAGATGTACTATACAGTTGGAACCTGCTGTATTTGGAGCAGGATCAGCTGATGACTCCACTCCACACACCGCTCATGCCCCACTGATTCACTACTACGTCAGGATTAGCTAAGAGTTTAAGGTCTTTGAAAAGCTTTGCCCATAATATTTTATATAGAAACAATCGCCCTCAATGGCCACTATGTAATAACCTATTTCCCATGAATTTGCAATAATAGCTGATCTCCAAGGGCTGTCGTCCTTCCATATTACTCTGTCCTAGGTGGGACAAATATACAAAGTCCTATGAAACTCTGGAAACCGCATATAACACAAGAAGAAAGCTCTGCTGCCCGACAATACGCTCAAGAATGTTTCTCAAGTTAAGACTTAAAATGCAAACAGGTCTCATATCAAAAGGAATAAAGCTCTGCGTTAACATGCATGCCAGAAACCAGAGAGAAATGGCTACACCATGAGATTAATCTCTTTAACTCAATTATATAGATCTGGATGGAAAGCAATCCAATTTCGCAATCCTTTCCCAAATCCCGCATACTGTATTTTAAAGAGATTAAAAGAATTTGTCAAGCATGAAGTTTATTGAATCTGCTTTTCCACAGACCACTGCTTTCCTTGGCTGCAGGATTGTCGGATGCTGCTACACAATATAGTTCAGCAATGAAAAGGAAAAACTCAAGTATCTCAATGCATTTTTTTCTTGCACACTTCAATAGTCCTCCTTGAGCCCCTTAGGGTTCATGCACACCAGCGTGTGTGCCCGATGTTGTGGTCGGCAAATAGTTCACAATGCACTGGTACCGGTCGAGTGCATGCTGTTTGCGGATGCGGACCCATTCACTTGAATGGGACTGTGATCCGCAAGCTACGTTCCGCACTGCAAAGAAAATAGAACATGCTCTATTTTTTTGCGGTGCGGAGGTATAGACTGAAATCCCATTGTAGTGCTTCCAATACGTGCCTCTGCTCCGTATCTTGCAGATTGCTGACCCATTCAAGTCAAGGGGTTTGCGGTCCACAATAGGGGGACGGAACATACATGCTCGTGTGCATGAGCCCTTACTATAATAATTAGAGTGAGAAACCAGAGCACTGGGACACACAACTTGGAAGTTTAAGAGCAAATAAGGCTCTCCCCCTATTTGCAGCCTAAATGGTGTATGAAGGTTTGAAAATTTTAACGTGTATATTCACACGTCTGTGGTTTTCCACGGACCATGGTGTAATGGATCTCCTTGCACCCCGACTGGGTACCTCCGTTGATGGAAGCTCCTAGTGCATCCCAAGGGCTCCAAGCACACCACGTGACAGAGCAAGCACTGCCGACCCCACAAACCGCCGCAGCTTGGTTGGGATCTCGCCCTCTTCTACCCACCCTGGACCTACGACAAAGCTTCCAGATTCCAGTGGGTGAACCTCTCTTCCTTCAGAGACAGATGCAGGAACAAGCTCTTAAAAGAGCTCAGGGATTACAGCCAGGGGAGTATACAGCATATTTATGCAGGTCTTCCAGCAACAGACACTCCCCTGGGGACCTTGTGGAAGACAGACAGTTTTTACATTAGCCAATCACATGCATTTACAGTGAGGAGTGCTATACGCTGTATACTCCCCCGGCTATAATCCCTGAGCTCTTTTAAGAGCTTGTTCCTGCATCGCTCTCTGAAGGAAGACAGGTTCACCCACTAGAACCTGGAAGCCTTGTCGCAGGTCCAGGGTCGGTAGAAGACAGCGAGATCCCAACCAAGCTACGGCGGTTCGTGGGGTCGGCAGTGCTTACGGTGTCAAGTGGAGTGCTTGGAGCCCTCGGGAAGCACTGGGAGCATCCATCGACGGAGTTATCCAGTTGGGGTGCCAGGAGATCCGTTACACATGGGTTCATGATGACACTGCAAAAGCATGCCCTATTTTTGTCCTTGAATATGGATTCTTCAGGCTCGTTATAGTTATGGGTCTGTGAAAATCACGGATGCAACATGTATGCCATCCTCGTTAAGTCTGTGGTTTTCATGGATCGTTGCTAGAATATGCTCCGAAAATTAATTTGGATTATATGGAGTGCATAAAAGGCATACATGGACCAAACATGGATTGGTCATTATTAAAGAGGACCTTTCACTTGTATAAACTATGTGAACCGAGTATGCTGCCATATAGAGCGGCGCCCGGGGAGCTCACTGCACTTACTATTATCCCCGGGCGCCGCTCCGTTCTCCCGTTATAGGCTCCGGTACCTTTGCTCCTTAAGTTATAGTAGGCGGGTCTTCCCTTGTCCTGTGGGCGTCTCCTTCTCCTAGGCTGCAGCACTGGCCAATCGCAGCGCACAGCTCACAGCCTGGGAGGTTTTGCTGCATGTGAATGGGGATATGCAATGCCCCATTCATGTGCTCTGGATGAGGTATGTCAATAGATTGGACTGCACCTAAACCCTGAATGTGTGAATACAGCCATTAGCCAGCCAAATATCTGTTCTTTCTCAAGGTTCATCCCCGAACTGCATGACTCCAAGGTTTCCCTCATTATAGAAACAGTGTCTGTATATTCAACAGTGAATTCAATTACCTGCCTGGAGAAAAATCAGAGGCGATATTTACCAGTAACAAGCAGGTCACATGCTCTTCTTCCAGCCTCTGTTTTGTCAGGGCCTGCTCAACGTCCCAGCCCGAGGCGGTAGATCCGGTGCCAAATCCAGTCCCCTTAGCCCAGTAAAGTTGCTGCTCCTCACAAGTGCCACTGTTATGTGTGCTGGAAACCTGTGACTTAAAAGAAGAAAATGAACAGTGGAACTTATGGCAAAGCATCAAAATGAAAATAAAAAGTTCAAAACCTTAAATAGGTACTATGGAACAGTCACACACGTGTGTGACATGCAGATTTAGCTGTAGATTCCGGGGCAATTCAATGCCTGGACTAATGCCAATAACAAAAAAGGCCCCAGTCCTCGCCTGAGCTATACAGCAACTCCAAACAGCTGACTGACATGGGTGCAGAGAGTCAAACTTCCACCATGGCCATATATGTGATTGAAAATGCAAGAAACTATGTGAAAACCTAAAACAATACAATGTGCATAAGCACAATCATTTCATGTCTACATACATAATCTTAAAATCCTTCCTGGAATTTGAAAAGCTGAGTACTGAATCCTATGAGTAAAGCCGGCCAAACTAAGACTGATTGGGAAGATATCCTGCCTGGCACTTAGACCAAATCTTCTCGTTTATTTCAAAGCCCAGATGGTTTTTAAAGGGATTGTTGGGGGATTGCCGTGGCTTTGCCTAATCTCACAACCGTATCATGCCAATTACCAGTTACTGAGCTGTAAGAACCCGTGGTTTAACGCATTTTAAGCTATAACTCTCACATAGTAAAAAAATAAATAAAATAAATTAACATTTACAAGTACAAATAAAAAAAACTGGCAATGAATCTGAAAGACACAGATGGGATAGCTGTGCATGGCCTTTTTCTATCCAGACAGCGGATGTGCTACTTTCTTAAGCGCGTTACTTAGTTCATTTTACGTTACTTTGTCCGTCACGGCAGGGCTTAAGGGTTTCATTCGATTTTATTAACAAACATTAATACGATTGTAATAGACAATTAGTGGAAGACTTTTCTACGTTTACAGCGCATACATCTAGAAACTTGGCCGCTACCCTCGCTGATTCTTCTTTTTGGCCTGCTTCACAAAACCAGGACGTAAAGCTAGCTCTATCAAATTGGAAATAGCTGCCAAAAATGTGTGGATGAGCCAAGTTTGAATCAACTATGTATAACCTATTCTGCTTCAGAAAATAAAGCAACTTGCTGGTGCGAGAATCCTTTGGCTTCAAGTACAATAGTTTGTGTAGATCAGAGTCAATTAAACGCCTGTGAACAGAAGCCGTACATTAGAGCCGTGTTAGGTGCAGTGAGGAAAAGAGCCTCATTTATAAATGTGCTATACAATCCTGGGCAACCCCTTTAAGGTGGCCATACACTCTTCTTCATGACTCTCCCATACCCATGCATGCTTAGCTAAGAGTGTATGTGTTGTCAATCACAGCTGAGAACACAAAAATGTGTCATGATGAAATCCAACTGCCCGAACCTTCTTTCCCCTGACATCTGCTGAAGAGTCAGGACGCACCTGTGTGCATTAAATGCTCAACCGATCTCATTGAAATAGGTGGTTCAGCAGGCCTCATGCACACGACTACGCAGATCCAAAAAAATGCGGATACCGGACGTGTGCATCCCACAATTTCTGCGGGCCCCATTGTCAAAACGACAATTCTTGTCCTCAAAATGGATTCTATTTTCTTTTTGCGGACATAAAGACATGGACAGCACACGGCGTAATGTCTACATTTTTTGCGGCACTACTGAAATAAATGAATGTAAAAAATAAATAAAATCTTGTTACAGAATAGAAAGGAGTTGTAATGTTTTATATAAATAAAGCTTAAAGGGTTTCTACCACTTGCATATCACATATTTGGTGATCAGACACTAGCGATCCGCTAGTGTCTGATGTAGCTTACAAGCTAATTATTACCTTGATCCGTTCGGCCCATACCTCAAAAAAAGCACTTATATCTTTATGCAAATGAGCCTCTAGGTGCTATGCAGGCGTTTTTCCAGCACCTAGAGGCTCCGTCTACCTTGCAGTTTGCCGCCCATCGCCTCGCTCCAGCACGCCCATCTCTTACCGTATTCGATCCTCCCCCTGCTTCAGCCTTCAGAAATCCCGCGCCTGCGCCGTTCGTCGCGGCATTCGGAGGCATTCGGCGCAGGCGCAGTCAATGTCTGACCGCTCCGTGCTCAGACATTTCCACTGCGCCTGCGCCGATGTCATCGGCGCAGGCGCAGTGGAAATGTCTGAGCACGGAGCGGTCAGACATTGACTGCGCCTGCGCCGAATGCCGCGACGAACGGCGCAGGCGCGAGATTTCGGAAGGCAGAAGCAGGGGGAGGATCGAATAGAGTTGAAGATGGGCGTGCTGGAGCGAGGCGCTGGGCGGCAAACTGCAAGGTAGACGGAGCCTCTAGGTGCTGGAAAAACGCCTGCATAGCACCTAGAGGCTCATTTGCATAAAGATATAAGTGCTTTTTTTGAGGTATGGGCCGAACAGATTAAGGTAATAATTAGCTTGTAAGCTACATCAGACACTAGCGGATCGCTAGTGTCTGATCACCAAATATGTGATATGCAAGTGGTAGAAACCCTTTAAAGTGGTAAAAGTTTATAAGTATATAAATTTTGCCAACGTTTATTGCAGAATTTAAAAATGCAAACCAGAAGAAAGAAAAAAGGGCTCTGCATCATACTCCTGTTTATAAGAGATCCTTTCTCATACTGGAACCAAATATACAGCCTCAGGAACATGAATCATGATCCTGTCTTCACAGGTGTTCTGTCCTTAGGAAAAGTTTTAATATATTACACATTCCTGGCCATAAACAAGTCACCTTTTGTAGGTACACCTACCTCTGTTTGATTGGAACTCGAATTGGGTATCCTGGGAGCATGGTGACTCAGAGCAGACAAGCAGGCAAGAATGAGATGTATAGCTCCGATTTCTAGTGCCATACGCCTCAGAAGCACGCCATCATCTGTGGTGAGGGGCATTGTGCTGAACAAGGTGCGCAAAACATGAAAAGGAAGAGTTGGTAGGACATTTGCAGATGGAGACTGTAAAATATGACCTAAAGGGGGAAAAAAAAAAAAAGAGAGTAATGACATGAAAAAAATAATTAGCTTCAAATGTATCTGCTGGCCATATTGACTATATTGGACAACAAGGGAATGACGGTAAATGGGTTGTCCCATAAAGGACATTCATATGGGTTGTCCCATAAAGGACATTCACACAGTGTTCTGCCTCGGATGACTGATGTGGTTCCGGCGAGACAAACTATATATAAAAAGTTCCTCCTTTCTCATCTGAACGGAAAGATTTTTACTTTATAGTGGAAAAAAACAAAAGCTTATAACAGGAATATCCTCCTTCCGAAATCATAAACCTACAGCGACAAAGAATATAACGGCACATTCACAGTGCTGTTCTACGTAAGAGTCATGAAAGCAGAGGTTAGATGAGCTGCGCACATTGTTCATAAGCGATACTTTAGAAATGCTATATTGCACATTAAAGAAATAATCAAATAGAGCGATTTTAAACAGATTTTGCCTCTGGGTTTAATAACCTCAAACTAAAGCAGGTCACCGGAAGGCGATGTGTAATTTGGAAACCATTGAAACCCCATGGTGCTTATATTAGCATAGAGAATTGTTCAGATATTAAATCATGAATGGATTAACTTGTGTCATTAACAGCCAGCATCCAAACACTGGTACTTACTTCCTTCCCCATCATCGGTAACTCCCAGCACCAGACGAAGTAGGCACTGTGCATGCTTCCTCTCCTTCAGCAGAACTTCAGCGTACCCCGGGAGACGGAGAAAGAGTCCAAATGCGGCAAGAGAGTGTGCAGGGATGGGAGACATGGTCTGCACGGCAGACTTGATGGGAGGGGGCTCTGCAGCAATGGTTTCTGGGGCTTCATAGACCAGCTCTCCCGATTGTTCAATGGTAACCCATTCAAACTGATCACTATCCTTTGGTTTTTCTTGCGTTGTTGAGGTAACCACAGGAGCACTGACCTTCGGAGCAAAATGATAAGTATTTTTACTATGTTACTGTATGGCCAAATCAGAGTCAACAAACTTCCACCTCACACACCATGGAGGGAATTTATTACGCCCTGCTCTTAAGAATTCTGGTTGAAAAAAAAGGGGAGACTTTTGGACTTAATTGCGCAAGCGTTTGTGACATTTTGCATTTTTATGCCATTCCCTCCAATTTTGAAAGGTGGGTGTGATTAGCTATGTTATTTAGTTCTGCTCCATATTTACCGTATCTTAAAAAGCCTCACCTTCACTCCAGGAAGGGAGTGGCGCAGAAAAAAAAAAAAAAAAAAAAAGCGGATTAGCGTTTCTAGACAAAACTGATCAGTTTGGAGCGCCGCAAGCCAATGTACAACTAAGGCTACTTTAACACTAGCAGTTTTTGTGGATCCGTCATGGATCTGCAAAAAGATTTCTGTTACAATAATACAACTGCATGCATCAGTCAAACGGATCCGGTTGTATTATGTCTTCTATAGCCATGACGGATCCGTCTTGAACTCCATTGAAAGTCAATGGGGACAGATCTGTTTTCTATTGTTCCAGATTGTGTCAGAAAACTGATCCATCCCTTTTTGCGGCTCGGGTGTGGACCCGTTCACTTCAATGGGCCCGCAAAAGATGCGGACAGAACTCTGTGTGCTGTCTGCATCCGTTGCACCGTTCCGTGGCCCCGCAAAAAAAGAAAAATAATATAGCATGTCCTATTCTTGTCCGTTTCGCGGCCAAAAATAGAAAAATAGGCATTTCTACAATGGGCCGCCCGTCCCGTAAATTGCGGAAGGCACACGGGCGGCTTCCGTTTTTTTGAGGATCCACGGTTTGCAGACCGCAAAAAAAAAATAAAAAAAATGGCACGGTCGTGTGCATGAGGCCTAACATTGTGTGTCAGGTTGGATCCATTTGGCTCTGCTTCATCAGGCGGCAGACAAGACTGCTACACAGCTGCATATATTGGAGCTATAAGTTTGGTGTGTACATCTGGAGATTTTGATGGTAGCCTACAGTGTGGTGAATTTGAATGAATTGACAGTACTATTATCTTACCTGCTGAATAACATCCGGATAAAGCATGGGAAGACGCTCAGCAATGAGGGCCAGTCCACCCATTCCTGCAAACACCTGTAATGGTGACTGGATTGGACAGGTTTCTAGGAAAGATTCATCCAAAAGAGATTCCATGCACTCATCTCCTGGGCTCAGCACTTCATCTTCTGGGCAGGCTCCAAGCAGATCGCCATGTTCTATAGTAAAACAGACAAATTATTGATAAAACTGCAAAATTCATTTGAAATAAATCAGAAAACAAATCATCAAGAGAAGTAACATTAAAAGATATATACAAGCACAAATGAATGATGGGATTAACTACTGTGCAATCGGAGGGGCCCAAGAGAAGCTAGCCAATAATGCAACCAAGGATGACCACAGCTTGTAAAACTAAGACAGTCAAATTATCAGAGTGTAACTGACCTTTTGTTTAAAGGGGTTGTCTCACTTCAGCAAAACTTCATAAAAAGCACTTACTAATGTATTGTGATATTGCCTCCTTTACTGGCTAAATTCAATTTTCCATCACATAAATACACTGCTCATTTCCAGGGGGTTACGACCACCCTGCAATCCAGCAGTGGTGGTCGTGTTTGCACACTATAGGAAAAGGGGCCAGCCTCTCTGGTGGCCAGGACCTTTACATAGGCACCTTGTATCTGCGCTGCAGCGGTCGCCGTCACCCCTGGAAACAAGCAGTGCATGATGCGATGGAAAAACTTCCCTGAAGACACTCCTTTTAAGTTTTCCAATGAGATTTTATTAATGCTGCTCATCAGAATTGATCAGTAAACGATAAAAAGCACCGAAGAAGCTGGTCACCTTTACCCCACCACTGAAAGCTACTTGAAAGATAAGGGGGAAGATTTATAAAAATTGGCATTTCTAAGACCAGTCTTGATCTAGTGCACAGCTTGAGATGCACCAAACTTATTTAAAGATGGCACAGATGTCAGACATTACATTCACCGGAAAACTGGTATTAGTGATGCTAACTCTATTAGGCTGCATGAGCACCTCCTCCTCTTGCCCACTTTTACACAAGTGGCAAGCATGGAGGAAAAAGGTGAAAAATTGTGAATTATATTTCACAAACTGGGGCTTATGCAACTTTTCTGTGCCACAATTCAGCGCAGGGGGCTTAATAAAACATCCCCAATTGTTTTTGGAAGCCAAAATTGACTGCTTCTGGTCACGTTCAATCCACAACACAAAAAGCTATACATTTGAGATGTTATTAGAAATGTATCAAGTTTGATGTGATGACAATACATGTAACTGTGGCGTTACATGACTATCATGGACGTGTCACCCATCACACAAACCACTGGCCTGAATGAGGTCACAGTGCAGCTCGCAAGGCGCCACGACTGCGAAGCCAGAATCGCAAAAAATCCAGTTGTGTTACAAGTTGCCACAACTCCAGAATTGCAAAGAATGTGAGTTGCAATGTGACCGCACTTTGGTCGTGCGACTGGTGTCAAGTCCAAGATCGCCATGTAGCTTCAAACTAAAAAAAAATAAAAAATAGGCTGCATGGCACTGTACACATCTACTGCTGTAGACAACAATTTCCAAAACATAGTATTAAAAATGCATATAAAATGTATAAATTGACCAAATCTGTCTGTATATGCCTAAATAAAAAAGGGCAAATACAACAATAACTTGCATTACAGCCTCTGATTGCAGCTGTAATTCCCCGTTACTACCATAACAAGCTGATCATGAACAGACAGCCCCAAGCAAAAAAGATAATAACATTTTGCAATTAAACTTTCCATATTTAAAACTACGAGGACACAGATGAGTAAATTTATGTATTTTTTTACAATAAATTCTTTGGGCCCTTTCACTCGGCCCTACTTGGTGCGGTTTCAAACCACAGGTATGTTAACTGAAGAGCTGCCTGACATTGAAAACAATGGGAGCCAGACACCACTGCACCGGAATTTTGGTGCAGGGTCTGTGCCAAATTCCGCCATGTGAATGGGCCCTTACTGAAGAGGATTTCATATAAATTGGGCAACTTCTTATAAAGAGGGTCAGGGACATAAGATTGGGTCAGCTTCATATTAAAGAGAACCTTTGCTTCCATTATCTCATTTACGGTCATCTAATAGTCATTAGATACGCAGTCAGGACAGTGCAGCGAGGCGCCCGGAGCGGTAAGTACAGCACTACAGTCATCTGCCCCCGCATGTTCATCATACTCTCGAGCAATTTCATAATGAAAGCGCTCCCTAGAATTTGCTTTGTAAGACTCACTGCAATTTCCCCCCACCTTTTGGAGGAAAACAGTCTATCTTAGGCCCCTTGTGGACGAGCGTGAGCGGATTAGGTCCGGTTGCGTTCAGTGAAAAATGCGCGATTTCGCAAGCAAGTTCATTCAGTTTTGTATGAGATCGCGTTTCAGTTGTTCCGTTTTTTTCCACGCAGGTACAATGCGATTTCAAGCGTTTTACACGCGCGGGAGAAAAAACCTGAAGGTTTACAAACAACATCTCTTAGCAACCATCCGTGAAAAACTCATTGTATCCGCACTTGCTTGCGGATGCGATGTGATTTTCACACAGCCACATTCACTTCTATGGGGCCAGAAAAACGCAGAATAGAGAACATGCTGTGATTTTCACGCAACGCACAAGTGATGCGTGAAAAAGGAGATTTTTGTATAACTTACCAGTAAAATCTCTTTCTCGCTCTTCATTGGGGGACACAGAGACCTTGGGTATAGCTATGTCCTCTAGGAGGCGTTGACACTAGATAAAGCTGTTAGCTCCTCCCCTGGTAGCTATACCCCCTCCAGCCTGGAGAGAGAGCTTCAGTTTGTGAGAAGCAGTAGGAGAAGCAAGCTGAGAAAAAACACAGAACACCAACCATGGCAAGGACCCAACAGGCTCAAACCATCAACTGCCACAACTGTGACCAAACAACAATACTGGGTGGGTGCTGTGTCCCCCAATGAAGAGCGAGAAAGAGATTTTACTGGTAAGTTATACAAAAATCTCCTTTTCTCGCCCATATTCATTGGGGGACACAGAGACCTTGGGACGTCCAAGAGCAGTCCACAAGGGGGGGGGGAAGAAAACACAGACCCATGGAGCCATCGCCCCTGCAGGCAACAGAAAACTGCTGCCTGCAAGACCAAGCTTCCAGAGGCGGTGCCCGCCGATGCATAAGTATGCACTTGGCAAATATTTGTGAATGAGCGGAGGAGGGCAGTAGCCGCCCCGCACAACTGCGGCTGAACCTTGAACCATCCGAGCCCAAGAGCGCTAACCCCTCTGGTGAAAGGAGCCGCAACACTGAAGGGTGGAACCCTGCCCCGGGGACAGAAGTTCAAACAAATGCAGACGTGCAATTGACACCCTGGAGGCCGCCAATGTTATGCGAGGACCCTCCGGAAAGACAAAACCAAGGCGAGCACGTACGCCGGAAGGAACTGGAGGCTGACAAATAAACAGTCAGAGCCCTGACAACGGCCAAACGACCCAACACCTGTTCCTGAGGGTGTGAAGGGGAGGTACGCAGTGATAGAAGGCCAGATTCTTCATTGAGATGAAAATCAGAGATCACCGTCGGGAGAAAGGAAGAACGGCCCCAGGGAAGCTCCTACCCCTGGCAAAACCAGGACAGGTTCAAGGGGAGAATTCCGGAGTGCTAAAAAGACCAAGGTCTGATCCCAAGGCGGTAAAAGGAGGACGGCATGGAGGAACCGTACGGCTATTCCCAGTAGGAAGGAATTGAGGACCCTGGGTGGGTCAGAGGACGCTGGAAGGCCACACAGTGCCGAACCTACCAAGCTAAGAACCAAAGCCCAAGCAAAAAACCCCGGATCCACCCCTGCTAAGGGGAAGCGCTCCACGGAAACGGAAGTGGTCCACCAATGTCCCCCCGAGCCGACCAGGTGTGACGGGAGACTGAGAAGCTGCCTGAATGAGGCATGCCCAACCGCAAGCCAGGAATCAACACATTGGATAGTCAAAGGTAGTGACGATATGAGAATCATTGACGGAAGAACTCCGTTAGCGACCGTGTATCGACGGTGTAGCAAAACCGCTTGACGGAAGCAAACAACCAAACCAAGATTAGAGAAAAACTTCTGCCTTAAGGAGGAAGAAGAGAAGGGGTGTCCCGTTCCAGGAACAAAACTCCATCAACAGACGCGACAGCACCCCCGCACATCCTGGCGTGGGGAGTCTCATAGTCTAGTCACGGAATGCGTAGCGAAAAGGCATGACTACATCGGACAGACATGCCGACACCAGTCAAGTATCGAGAGGTAGAGGTACACACCGGTAGCGCGCCCAGGACCAACGGTAGGAGTCACCTGTAGAAGGAGGAATACAGGAATACAGGAACGCCACAGGCCAACAGTCGGTCCGGAACGAGACCGAAAGAAAGAAAAAAACCACAGAACCAAAAACCCTGCATCACATAGATGAGGGGGAGTAGCAACAGAGGAACCACCAAGGTTTGCGGAATGGCCGTGAACCCCGAGCCAGAGAAGGAAGAACGGAAAGAGAAGGGGGAAGGACGAAGTCCGTTCCCCATCCGAGACTAGCAGTATACAGAAGTAGCCACCGGATGAAGCAGGGATGCCATACCCCGCCAAGGAGGAGCCTATGCAGCGTACGCCACCGAATACGGAGACAGAAGAATCCGTCAACTGACGAAGGAGCCGTACAGGAGGAGCCAGATTACGCAATGGCTACTACAGGACCCCCATACCGTAGAGGAATCCGGTAGAAGCCACGGTACCATACCGCCCCAGGGAAGGAGAGCTAACTTTAAACGCTCCACCCGGGAAGGGCGCTGAACAGGAACAACTGCCCAGCAAGCGTCAGGGTAGAACCCCTACCTGATAGAATGCCCCACTGTAGCGACTGCGAACGCTAGTACCCGCACAGGCTGAATAGGCTGCAAAGCTAAACCAGAGTGCCAACCCAAACACTTCCCACATCAGGAATGGTGGAAGAGAGTAAGGAGTCAGTGTAACACTTGGCCCGTCGGCACGCAAACCAGATATGTGCAATGGTGTACGCACCACTACTGATGCGGACAACACCGTTCCCGATTGGGACAATGGAAACCCATAGAGATGGGAGCCCCTAGGACACAAGTGGGTTTGGGCAGGAGTTATAATCCTGCCCAAAACCAGCTCCAAGGAACACAATGAGGAATAGCCACGTATGCACTGGCGGAACTCATATAGTACTAGAGTAAGTGTACCGAGCACCGTCAAGTACCGACTGTCGCCACGCCCCCAATGAAATAAGCGCAGGCACCTAGAGCCGTGGAATTGCAGAATCTGAAGATGTACAGATACTCCCCCTCTAGTGATCACTAGCGAAAGAGGGTAAGGCAAGTAGTAAGAACAATGACGCGCAACACTCCGCCTAAGGAAGGATAGTGCGACAGTCGGACCGTATCCAAACTGGTGCCACAGGCAGACACCCCACCAGAAGGGGGGTTAATATCCACGGTGAAAACTAGTGCATATGGCAATCCTGTACCCTATGGGAGAGCAATTAGCACCCGAGACAGGAGGTAATGGATACAGTACCCCTTGTGACCAGTGAGAATGGAATCGCTCCACCAATGGAAGGAGCTAATGAACACGGCAGGTACAGAACCCAGTGGAGGTACAATTCCGCCACCTACAGAAGGGGGAATGCACTGAAAATAGTGTTATTGTACCTAGTCCACCCATGGCAGGGGACAAAGTATAAAGGTGAACACCGTATCGTAGTGGTGCAACTATACCGCCTAAGGAAGGGGGTAATGCCCACGACAAGTGCCACTGGCCACCGTAGACGCAACCTAAGGAGATTGATTCGGATTCACGTCAAGGCCCGAATCAGTGATTCTCCTCACCCCCCACTTCGGGCGGACCCACTCCCGTGAGAGAGGGTGCACCCGAGCGTGACCCTGGGAGGAAGGGAGGGGGTGTGGAGATATCGAGGAGAAGTCGACCTGCTGTGGTCCGCTTGCGCGCAGGTATATGCATTAGAAAATCGCCCCTAGCAGTCGCGGACTGCGCAGTTGGGGCTTATCAACCAAACTACCTGGGGGTGGATTGGGAACAGAGGTCCCGTATACAAAAGGAACCCGCGGAAAATGATCAACCCAACAACCCTAGAGGGTGGATTGGGAATTTCCAGTCTTTTCCCCCCCACTGGAATCGCGCAGGTGGGGAATTATCAACCAAACGACCCCATGGGGTGGATTGGGAATTCCAGAGGTTCTCCACAGTATGGCTCAGGTAGAGAATATCGACCAAACGGCACCGGAGGATGGATTGGGATCCCGCAGAGATCCTTAACTGAATTGCGCAGGTGGAGAATTACGGGAATACTTCAGCTGTCCTCCTGTGAGTTGCGAAGGTGGAGAGTTATCAACCAAACGACCCCAGAGGGTGGAATGGGAATTCCAGAGGTTTTCCGCTGTATTGAGCAGGCGGAGAATTATCAACCAAACAACCCCGGAGGGTGGATTAGGAATTGTGGAGGCTCTCCGCTGTATCGAACAGGTGGAGAACTACCAACCAAACGACCCCGGAGGGTGGAATGGGAATTCCAGAGGTTCTCCACTGTATTGAGCCGGTGGGGAATTATCAACCAAACGACCCCGGAGGATGAATTGGGAATTGCGGAGGCTCTCCACTGTATTGAACAGGTGGAGAATTATCAACCAAACTACCCCGGAGGGTGGAATGGGAGTTCCAGAGGCTCTCCGCTGTATTGAGCAGGTGGAGAATCATGACCAATGACCCCGGAGGGTGGATTGGTAACTGCAGCGGTCCTCAACTGCATTGCACCGGTGGAAAGAATCAACCAAGCTTCCCCTGAGGGTGGGTTGGGAACTGTCAGAGGTCCTCCACTGGACTACGCAGGTGGAGGATTATCAACCAAACGGCCCAGAGGGCGGAGTGGGAAACTACGGTAAGAGAGGTCGTCACATGTCCGGGGCAGGACACGGGCCCATTTTTGTGCCGCACAGTCAGAGTGGACATGACTGAGGGGAGTAGGGCCTGAATGGAGGTAGACATTTATTTCCAGCTTCATTTAACCTCTTTTTTTTTTTTTTTTTTTTTTTTTTTTTTTTTAAAACTGGTCTGCCTAGCCTCAAGTGGATAAGAGGCAGGAAGGGGTTAACAGTGCAATAAGCAATTTTATTTTTCCCAGGCCATCCAACCCCTGATAATCCGGAGCTGGCCCAACAGAAGTGGCTGGCCGGAAAGGGTTAACCAATAACGACATTAGGTCCAGGGGCGGTGCTGATGGGGGCGGGGCAGCGGCAGCTAGGCGGGAAGAATTCGCGCCAGCCCGCCACCCTCCCCCTCTGAGTCGCGGCCTAGCAGGTCGCGAAACCAGGGCCTAAAGTACCGATGCACAGCCACCCCGGACCCTCCCCCTCTGTACTGAAGTCAGCCGGAGGGTGGAGGGACCCGGAGCGGAGCGCGACACACATCCCGCCTGAGAAGCCGCACCGCGGCCGGGATGACAACAGGGGAAGGAAGCCTATAGGCCCCAAGAGAAGCCGGGGCCTAAATTTGCAGCGGCGCCCGGAGGACCGGGATGTTCACCCCGCGGCCGGAATCGTGACAGCTGGAGGTCCATGTTAAGTAAGTGCCCCTCGGCGCGAGACTACCGCAAGGGGTCAGATGTCCGCGAACAGCCAGGGGCGTTAACCCTTTCGGAGCTGCGTGCGTGACGCCTGCTCCCGAAAGAGTAAATTAAAGGATACTGCAGCCAGTGGAGACGGACTGCGCCCAGTCTTTCGCCGGAGGTGCCCGGGGAGAAGATACATTAACCCTCTAAGAGCCGGAAACAGTCGGCCTAGAGGGCAAGTGAAAGGGGGACCGCGTGTCGCATGGCGCCCGCCGGATTAACCCCTTCTCTTTTAGGGGTCTTGTCATAGTTGATTAAAGCCCCCTGGCCGTTAACCATAGGGCGACCCAGACTGTCAAAGATGGAGGGAGGGGGAAGAGGTCTTCATACTCACCTAGTCCCATGTACTCACCTCTCTCATCCTCTTCTCTTCACCCTCCCGAAGTGGACCCTCAAGGTCACCTTTTCCAGCAGGGTCACCTCCTCAGCAGCTGGCACCGGAGTGGCAGGCGTCTGGTATGGCAGGAGGGTCTTCTCTTTGGCGGACCTAGGTGACCCCTTGGCTGGCGGGATGCAGGGGAGCGAGGCTGCCCTGGTCCACTTTGTCTTCTGTGGGGGAGGCAGCAGTGCGGAATCGGCACTGGCGCAACTCGACCCCGGGAGAACAGGGAGGCGAGGCGACCACTGTTGTCCCATCTGAAAAGGAAGGAAAAAAATAAAATCTTCAGGAGATCCCTGCAGAGCAGGGAGGTCTTGCCTCCTATTGACACTAGAGAAAACTGAAGCTCTCTCTCCAGGCTGGAGGGGGTATAGCTACCAGGGGAGGAGCTAACAGCTTTATCTAGTGTCAACGCCTCCTAGAGGACATAGCTATACCCAAGGTCTCTGTGTCCCCCAATGAATATGGGCGAGAAAACAACGTTCATGCACACAGACCCATTGAAATGAATGGGTCCGGATTCAGTACTCGCTCGTCTGCAAGGGACCTTATAAAAGCAACAAATATGGTAGTTCTTGAAAGGGCGCTTGGCAGCAGAAGGCATCTGTTTTGGTCCCATGTTCATATTTGCCCGCATTACTGAGAAAAATGAGTGTTTTAATATATGCAAATGAGCCTCTAGGAGCAACAGAGGGGTGGCTGTTACACCTAGAGGCTGTGCTCTCTCTGCAACTGATTGACTTCAGGAGAAGTCAGGGCAAGGCATCAGGTTTACACCGTCAGAGAGTGCAGCAGTTGCAGAGAGTAATGGCAACACCCCTGTTGCTACTGGAGGCTCATTTGCGTAAATTAAAACTTCATTTTTCTCAGTAATGAGGGCACATATGAACATGGGACCAACACAGTCACCTTGAGCTGCCAAGCGAACATACACCAGGCAGTTTCATAGGTACAAATCTGTTGACAGGTGCCCTTTAAATGCGTACCGTTGCCCAGGCATCTTCAGACGGGTCTCTATGACACATTAGAAAGCAAAAATCCATGCACAGAGGTGCACATTGACTTCGATACGCCCCAATAAACAGACTTTAAATGCTTATGGTCTGTGATGTTACACTGGAACAAACAAGTAGGGCCTGAATGTCGGTCTTTGTTTCTATTCTCAGCACAGAACAGCTATAAAATGCAGTAGTGCCGTCACTGTATTTGCTAAATTATCCTCCCCTCATAACGAAAATAATTTCTGAACTAGAGAGATGGCATTCACTCCCCTTATCTCTGCTGGGGAGGTGCCAGCTCATCAAGATGATGAGTTTTTCTAAGCTGCTCTACCCTCTCCAGACGCTTCCGATCCTACTGAAACATACAGATGTCAATGCACTAAATAAGGCTTTTACCAAGTTCTTGTGGTCTGGCAGGCGCCCTCGTATCTCTCTTTCGAAGCTTATGCTATGGAAACCAGAGGGAGGAGTAAAATTCCCGAATATAAGGGGATACAATCTAGCATGTCTCATGCGTCACGTGTCCGACTGGGTACACGACACGGATCTTTTCTCTAATAGGGAGGTGGAACAAAACCTGGTTGCCCCATGGAACTTGGTGTCGTGCCTTCACTCTAATCTGTCTGCATTGCCTGGGGATATTAAATCTTCGCTTTTATTGAGAGATACGATAGCAACCTGGAAGGCGGTTAGGAAGACTTTTAACTTGCCTCATGCAATCTCCAAATGGATGCCGTTATGGGGTCATCCGGAGTTCCCTTCCGGAACTAGTTTGAGACCTCCTGAGCTGTGGATATCTAGGGGTTTGGCTAGGGCGGAACATCTGATGCATCTGGGAGACAAACGCTGGCTGACTCCAAAAGAATTGAAGGAAAAATACGCTCTGCCGGATTCCCATTTCCTGCAAATAATGCAGATTGTGGGTTTCTGTTCACATAGATTGCGTGATTTGTCGAGGGAAGCGTCCAAAAATTCCTTCGATGAAGTCCTCGGTTTCTCCCCCCAAACGGTTTCACTCTCTAGGCTGTATAGGGCCTTCTCAGGAAATTTCACGAAGGTCAAGGCTTCCACACTTTTTAAGAAATGGGAACACATCACCATGGATGATGAGATTGGGGTTAAGATCCTGGAAGGTTGGAGTAAGGTACGCCAGTGCGTGGTAGGCGAGACTTGGCGTGAAACCTTTTTCAGGATGATGCACCGGGCAATCTATGGTTTTAACTTTCCGGCCTCTCCCCAGTTTCCGGATCGTATCACACATTGTCCCAATTGTAAGTTGGCGGCTACGGATTTCTGGCATGGCATTTGGACGTGTCCTGAGGTAGTCAAATTCTGGGCCGCTGTGATAGATTATATTAAGAAGAACTGGTCGGTGGAATTGTCTATGGAACCCCAGGCCCTGGTCTTTCATTATATCCGCCCGGTGAACCAGACTCTGATCCCGATTTTGTTGCACTCAGTCTTATTAGTAGCCAAAAGAGTCTTGCTCCAAAGATGGCTTACAGATGCCATGCCAGACATTCCTGATGTGGTCTCTGAATTGAAAGTTCTTTTGGGATTTGAAAGGATTGAAGCGTCTAGGCACAAAGAAGGTTCAGCTTCCAAATTCTTTAATAAATGGCGTACTTTTATTGCCGCGCACTTTAGTCTGCCAGAGACTAGGGAATTGGTGAAGCCCTTTCAGTATACCTCGTGGTATCTTAAAGCTTCTCTGGGTAATACCCTGGGACCCCTGGCAGTATAGTCCTGCCTCCCCCCCCCCTCCTCCCCCCTATTTCTGTCCCTCCCCCCTCTTTCCTTTCTTTTCTTTATTTCTTTCTGGTTTTTATTTGCTTTTACTTCTTTCAGAAAAATTGGAAAATGCAGTCAGATTCATGTATATTATACTCATGTTCCTCATGTAACTGTTTGTGCCCCCTGGTTTTCTCTGGAACCCATGCGGGGAAAGTGTGTGTAATGGTTGATATGTGGGTACATGACCCGTGCCTTGTTTCTTTTTGATGAATCTGCTTCAAATAAACAGAATTTAATAAAATGCAGTAGTGCCTAGTATTTAAATATATAAAAACAAAATTGCTCTATTTTATAGGGAAATTAACATGTGAACATTTGCGGGATACAGGATCCATAACTCAGCAGTCATTTTATTTGTTTTGCAGTTAAATATTTAAAAGCCTCAATGCATCAGAGAATCCCGAAGAAATAATAAGGAGCTGATCTAATAGTAATGCACTATCCACACACAATAGAGCGTAAATATCCATTTAAATCAACCACCCAGCAGGACTTTCTGCTGAGGCATTTCAGCTGTCACATACAGGAATATTACCATCTATACATATAAATATAACACTTATATACAGATCTAGCTGCATACAGTATATGTACAGTTAGGGCCATATATATTTGGACACTGACAAATTAAGTTTTTTTTATTACAGTACCTGTTTACTAAAACATTCAAGTTATAGTTATATAATGGACATGGACATAAAGTCCATTCTTTTAGCTTTCATTTGAGGGTATCCACATTAAAATTGGATGAAGGGTTTAAGGGCACTTACACACGAGCAGATGCCGTGCGGGTAATCCACTGCGTGAGAGTGCCAAGCCCTGTTTCGGACAGCGGAGACACGGAGCATTAACATGATTGATAATGCTCTTTGCCTCTGTGATCTTTTTACTACAAAATCAGTGACAACTTTATCTCACTGTGGTTTTGTAGTAAAAAGGTCACAGAGAGGCACAAAGCATTATCAATCATGTTAATACTCTGTGTCTCTGCTGTCCTGAACAGGGCTTGGCTCTCTTTCACGCAGGTGATTACCCGCACGGCATCCGCTCATGTGAAAGAGCCCTAAGAGTTTCAGTACCCTTACATGGGGCACCCTGTTTTTAAAGGGACCAAAAGTAATTGGAGAATTGCCTCAAAGGCTGTTACATTGGCAAGTGTGGGCAATTCCTTCATTATTTAGTTCTCAATTAAGCACATAAAAGGCCTGGAGTTGATTTGAGGTGTGGTGCTTGCATTTTGAAGATTTTGCTGAGAAGTAAACATGCGGTCAAAGGAGCTCTTCATGCAGGTGAAACAAGCCACCCTTCATCTGCGGAAACAGAAAAAAACCATCCGAGAAATTGCTACACTATTAGGAGTGGCAAAATCTATAGTTTGGTACATCCTGAGAAAAAAAGAAAGCACTGGTGACCTCAACCATGAAAAAAGACCTGGACGCCCATGGAAGACAACAGTGGTGGATGATGGCAGAACAGCCAACCAAGTGAACACTCTCCAGGATATAGGCATATCAATATCCAAATCTACCATATAGAGAAGACTGCATGAAAGTAAATACAGATGGTTTACTGCATGGAGCAAGCCACTCATAAGCCTCAAGAATAAGGCTAGGTTGGACTTTGCTAAAAAAAAAAAAAAAAAAAAAAAACATCTTAAAAAAACCAGCACACTTCTGGAAGAACATTCTTTGGACAGATGAAACCAAGATCAACCTCTACCAGAATAATGGAAAGAAAAAAGTATGGTGAAGGCATGGTACAGCTCATGATCCAAAGCATACCACATCATCTGTAAAACACGGCGGGGGCAGTGTGATGGCATGGGCATGCATGGCTGCCAGTGGCACTGGGTCTCTAGTGTTTATTGATGATGTGACACAGGACAGAAGCAGCCGTATGAATTCTGGGGTTTTCAGAGACATACTGCGTGCTCAAATTCAGCCAAACTGATTGTCCATCTGTATTCTGAAACGCCGACCAATGACCCAAAACATAAAGCCAAAGCAACCCAGGAGTTTATTAAAGCAAAGAAGTGGAATATTCTAGAATGGCCAAGTCAGTCACCTGTTCTGAACCCAATAGAGCATGCATTTCACCTGTTAACCCCTTAGTGACCACTAGTATGCCTTTCTACTGATGTAAACAAAGGGGGGTTTAACTAAAAAAAAAAACTTTCAGGACCCAGCCATTTTTCACTTTTCTGCCCAGGCCATTTTTAGCCAATATTTTTTGGGCAATTGTCTTTGGTAAGGGCTCATTTTTTGCGGGATGAGGCGATGGTTAGATTGGTACTATTTTGGGGGGGGGGCATACGCCTTTTTGAACGCTTGGTGTTGCACTTTTAGCACAGTTTTTATGTATTTTTGACGGTGTTCACCTGAGGGATTAGGTCATGTGATATTGTTATAGAGCCGGGTGATACCCAATAGGTCTACTTTAATTTTTTCCCTATTTATTTTTACATTTATTTTGGGAAAAGGACGCTGGATCGGCTATCAGTGACTTCTGGACCACTGCTCGATCAGCGCACCTTACATGTACATCACTGGACGTTAATTACATTACAATGGTGCATTAAAAACTATAACTTGCCCTGCAAAAAATAAGACATTGATGAAAAAACAAAAAAGTTATAGCTCTTGGAATGCAATTTTTAAAATATGTGTGTGGTCACTAAGGTGTTAAAGACTAAACTTCAGACAGAAAGGCCGACAAACAAACAGCAACAAAAAAACGCTGCAGTAAAGGCCTGGCACAGCATTACAAAGGAGGAAACGCAGCATCTGGTGATGTCCATGAGTTCAAGACTTCAGGCAGTCATTTCCAACCAAGTATTAGAAATGAATATTTTATGTACAATTATTTAATTTGTCCAATTACTTTTGAGCCCCTGAAATGAGGGGATTGCGTTTAAAAAATGCTTTAGATCCTCACATTTTTTATGCAATCATTTTATTCAACCCACTGAATTAAAGCTGAAAGTCTGAACTTCAACTGCATCTGAATTGTTAATGTACACAACAAAAATTAGAAAAATGTCGAGGGTCGCTATTCCACATTTTTTGGGATTGCCATGTCATCTTTCCTTTTTGGAGAGAGGTCCAGCAACTCCTATTGCAAACTACTAATATAAATTTCTCACTGGATCCGTACATGTTCTTACTGAACATGCCCCCAGTAGTACTAAAGAAGCACGTGTTGTGCTTGGTGTTACACATATTGTCGGCTACTAGACGCCTTATAGCTAAATATTGGAAGAGACGTGACATACCGACTAGGTTGGATCTGTTCTCCGGTATTATGGAGGTTAGACGTATGGAGTATTTATCTGCACTTATCAATGATTCTATGGATAATTTTCATAAGATATGGCAATCTTGGGACATGCTCACAGAGACAGCTGAATAGTATCCTTCCTACCACCCCTCCCAACCTTCTGTCTACCCTCTTGTGTCTTGTCCTGTCCTATGTTCATCATACTGATACTGTTTTTTTTATATTACGACTGCTTAGAAGCAGGCATTTATGGCTCAGTTTTGTACGACTTGTAATTGCTGAAACTGGAATTATTTGTTCTGTATTTCTATGGCTTATTGGAATCGTTAAAGCCTGTATATTTACCATTCGCTTGCTGTCTGGCGGATTCCATACGAAAATTTGTATGTTTCTCATATATACTTTAATAAAAATACAATTGTTAAAAAAATATAAAAAATTAGAAAAAATGTTATCTGTCCAAATATATTGAACTAACTGTGTATTTTCAGTGGACACCATAGTCATTGTTATATTAAGCTAGTGGATACTACATTGTTTTTTTGAGTATGCCGAGCGTAAAAAACAATCTTTTTTGCCATAACGGGTTGCCCCACAAAAAATATGTTCAAACCAGCATCTGGAAATGCATGTAAATAAAAATGATTCAATAACATGTATCTGTACAGCCCCAACTGCTGTCTTTTTTTTCCTCATTTCCTTGTCCGACTCACTCAGATGGCCGCACATGCTCAGTTTCATACTCCTAAGCTGTGATAGGGCGAGAGCTGCAGCAGAATGGGCGTGCCCCCCCCCCCCCCCCCGAGCTGCAGCCGAATAGGCGCCCCCCCCCCCCCGAGCTGCAGCCGAATAGGCGCGCCCCCCCCCCCCCCCCCTGAGCTGCAGCCGAATAGGCGCGCCCCCCCCCCCCCCCTGAGCTGCAGCCGAATAGGCACGCCCCCCCCCCCCTGAGCTGCAGCCGAATAGGCGCCCCCCCCCCCCCGAGCTGCAGCCGAATAGGCGCCCCCCCCTCCCCCGAGCTGCAGCCGAATAGGCGCGCCCCCCCCCCCCCCTGAGCTGCAGCCGAATAGGCACGCCCCCCCCCCCCCCCCCCCTGAGCTGCAGCAGAATAGGCACGCCCTCCTGAGCTGCAGCAGAATAGGCACTTCCTTTGAGCTGCCAGTTTGATATAACTAGCAGAGCAATGAATAGAGATCTCTCGATACATGTAAGGTACAGGTCTGGTTCTAGGTTTGTTAGAAAGATTGGCTATGTACCATACTTTTTCCATTAGTCATGGGGTAACCCTTTTAAGCAATTGACAAGACAAAAGGAAAAAAAAAAAACTAAAAAAAAAAACAACTTATGACTACAACTCTTAAGTTAAACCTTAAAAAAAGATGAGCCAACTGTTGCTTGTACATACCGTAAGCTGAAAGCATACCTTTTTCAGTATGAAGTCTCTTAAAGGAATCAGTTTTTGACAAGCTTGGATCAGAGATCACCTTGGAACCAAGTTTGACTGTTAGGTCTACCGACTGAAAACCTTGAGGGAGCTTTCTTTCATACAAGAGGGTGAGGAGCTGTGCAAGGGTCATTTCAGGGGGTAAGGGCTGACCTTAAAAAAAAAAAAAAAAAAAAGAAAAAATAATTAAAATTTAAAATGCAATTTCAACTTGTCTAACCTTCAAATACCTAAAATCCCATTAAATGATGTAAAGTAACTCTACCTGGCAGCAATTTATGGTAAAGGTGGAACACGGGGATGCTGATGGTCTTGCTTGAAGAGTCCACTCCTGAGGAAGAGCCACCTACTTTATCAGTCATTACTCTTCCTCGTCTAGATGGTGGACGTGGTGGTGTAGAGGAGACAGCCCGTTTCGACTGTGATTTTAATCCTTTGGAAGAAAAAAATAATACCAAGACATAAAACAAATATAAGATCATATCTGGGAGAACAGTGCCATTTTATTATTATGTAGTTGACTGGTAATAAACGCCTTACAAAAATAAAATAAAAAATGTGGTCTACTTATGTATAGTAGCTGTTGACAGAACCACATTTTTTGCATGAAATAAAGCATACAAAAATAGTCACACTTTTAACCGGCTTCATAAAACACAGATTTATCAAAACTGCTGCAACAACCTTTCAGAACTCAGAGATCCAAAGATCTAATCTCAGATTTCTTGTTTAAACTAGACTTGCAGCAGTCCAAGTACTAAAGGGGATATTCAGCCGTTAATATTGATGACCTATCATCAGGATAGTAGGTCATCAATATCTGATCGGTGGGGGTCCGACACCCAGCAGCCACACCGATCAGCTGTTGGCAGATGTGACATCTGCCATTCACATTATATCAGCAGTCAATGAGGATTAAATTAGAAGATCCCACTGATGTTTATTAACTATGTATGGCCATCTTAAAGGGGATGTTCACTTTTATTTTTACATTTTTTAGCACGTTAAATCAGCATTTTGAAAATCAGCATTTTGAAAGCAAAATAGGTAGTGGTCTGTCAACTGGGACCTTAACGGCCCTTATTCCCCGTTCTTAGGCCTCTTGCACACGACTGTGGTTAGGTTCCGCATCCGAGCCGTATTTTTTGCGGCTCAGGTTTGGACCTATTCACTTCAATGGGTCTGCAAAAGAGCACATCCGTTGCTCCATTCTGTGGCCCCGCAACAATTATAGACCATGTCCTATTCTTGTCCGTTTTGCGGACAAAAATAGGCATTTCTATAATGAGCCGTATGTTCCGTTCCGCAAATTGTGGAAGGCAGACGGGCGGCATCCGTGTTTTGCGTATGTGCAAGAGGCCTTAGTTGGAGAGCAGGACAAGTATGCATTACTTTTAAAGACATTAATATCCCTACACGTTCATTCATTTGGTTCTGAAGATGTTAAATGTAAAAACGACTAAGAAGAAAGATCGAACAAGGTTGAGAACAATAGCTAAACTGCGCAAGTTGCTCAAAACGAACATGCCTCATCATAAATCATGCGCATCATCCAGTAGTCCGTGCGCCTAAACAGAAATCTATGGCAGCTCGGAGCTACCAAAGATTTCTGGCTTCATTGGCGCCAGAAAACTGGTGTAAATAAAAGATACATTTGTTGTGGTTTCTGGTGATGGCAGTGGAAAAAAGTGAGTGTCGACAATTTTTAAAATGTCGCAAACATAGTTTGCAAATTTTTAACCCCTTTTTTCAGACATAATAGATGATAAATGTCCCCCATAGATATTTACCTGAAGCAACGACAACGCTGTAATTATCCTGGAATCCATTTTCCGCTTTCACCTTCTCTTTCTCCTCATGGTTTTTCTTTTCCTTGTCATCTTTCTGCTCACTAATCAACTTTGCAGTGATGCTTGGCGTGTCTAGGAAGAGAGGGAGAAAAACAAAGTCACGTTATACATCCCAGTCACAGGAAAGTAGGATGGAAGTGGATGCTAGTTAGCGACAGAGCCAATGTGCCGACGGTTTTCCTTTTTCTTCAATTACTCAATGCAGATGCTTAATTATTTTTTAATAAGTCATACAAAGAGCAGGGAGACTGTCTTATACTCCAATATCATTACACAAGGTTGTCACGTCCCTCACGTTACCTTTTCATGATAAAGTCTGAAACCCACAGGCCCAAGACTTAAAGGTTTTTTTTTTCTGTGTAAAATGTTTAAAAAAGTGGTGCAAATCTGCCATGGATGTGCTATGCAGAGCTTTGAGCAGAGAAGGCTCAGGCAGGAGCAGGAATGTGCCGTGCAGAGCTCCTGCCAGATCCCACTCCGCTAAAGCCTGACACTACACACTGGTGTACTGATGTACTATGGCAGGCTTTTAATGGGACAAGGACAGGCGGCAGCAGCAGGGTGCTCCAGGCCTGTGCTCACTGCGACACACACTGTAGAAATCAGTCTGTGCACCACCCAAACTAATTCTGAATGATTCAAACGTCGGGCACCTGTTTTAATAGGAAGAGAATAAAATCAATGAAAAATATATAACAATTTTTTTTTGGGGGGGGGGGGATTTGTAATGGCCATAAAGAAAATAGCTTGAAGGTTTAGGTACACCTTAAATGATGGAATAAAGAAGAATCTTTTATTGGACTTCATCACTGTATTGGATCTTTTTCTTTGGCTTAAGGCTATGCACACCTTTGGGGGCTTTTTTTATTTTATTAATATTGCATTGTACTCATTTTGATCTAAAAATATTTTTTAATTTGTCTTTATTTAAAAAAACTGGCTTCCTTTTTTCTGTAGAGCTGACATTCTGTACTAGCTTCCTTTGGATTTTGTCTTTTTAGTCATTTGGGGAGAGGATGGACTCCTTATCTCTGACATTATAAACACTCATTAAAGCTCAGTCCTTATCTTACTGATAGGAATGTGGCTTAAAGGGGTTGTCATACGGATATACCTCCATTTTCACCCCGGCAGCCCCCCTGACATGAGCATCGGAGGAGTTCATGCTCCGATGCTCACTCTCCATGGGGCTGCCAGGAACCCTGGTGACGTCACCGGCACTGATGGGCGGGATTTAGCGATGCCCTAGCAAGTAAAACGAATAGGGCAGCGCTAAAGCCCACCCATCAGAGTCAGTGACGTCACCGAGCACACTGCAGGGTGGAAGGGGGGCTGCCTGGGTGAAAATAAGGGTATGTCCAGCTTCAGCTCTGAACCCGGACAACCCCTTTAAATAAGTGTTTATGATCTCTTAGTAGTTTAGATATAAGGGTTACTAGATGACCGACACAAAGTGAAAGTACCAGTCACACAGCTAGAAAAACTGTTACCGCAACAGTTTGTGACAGAAGAGCGCAATATTTTTAATAAAAAATTTAAATTGGAAAAATGATATTTAGCCAAAAATAAGTAACATGAAATCATAAAAAATACCTCTGAAGGTGTACACAGCCTTTAAAGTGTTGTCTCACTTCAGCAAATGGCATTTGTCATGTAGAAAAAGTTATACAAGGCACTTAACTAATGTATTGCGATCGTCCATATTGCTTCCTTTGCTGGCTCCATTCATTTTTCCATCACATTTATACACTGCTCATTTCCATGGTTCTGACCACCCTACAATATAAGGAAAAAGCCAGCCTCTCTGGTGGCTGGGGAGTGCTTATAGTCTAGCACTTTTTCTATAGTGTCAAGTACGACCACCCCTGGTGGATTGGTGGTCATAAACAAGCAGTGTATAATGTGATGGAAAAATAAATCTAGCCAATAAAGGAAGCAATATGGACAAATCACAATACATTAGCAAGTGCCTTGTATTAACTTTCTCTACATGATAAATGCCATTGATGAAGCGAGACAACCTCTTTAAAATGTGCCAAATTCTGGAGCAAAACAAGTTAAAGGGGTCGCCGACATTTTTTAAAATGCCCGCCAGCAATTTGAGTACTGTATGCGCAGAACTGGTTTGCTCCAATTGAAGAGCTACCTATAAGGGGTGAGACCCAGGCCTCAATGCACTCTGGCACTGGCCCCGATTATCCTGTTCACAGTCGAGGACAAGTTGCTGGTGGCTCATTCGTGAAGAACTCCTTAAACCAATAGATGGTGTAACGTTAGACCAAATTTATCATACAGCATGAGCCATTTACATTTAAAATGCCTGTCAATAAGGCTATGGTCACATCTCCATCAGAGATGATCCAACTGCTTTATGTGGAGGTATATGAACGGCCAAAATCTGACATTTATGCCGGAAAGTGGACTCATCATCTCCAGACCTCATTACAGGCAATTCTCTGCTGCAACAGCCTGCTGGGAACATTTACCAAAGATGTGAATGTGGACTATAGCACGGCTTGTTATAGCATTTGAAAACAGAATGAATATGCTGTGATGTACCGTAGTTAAAGGGGTTGTCGCCCATATTCTACAGTTTTACAACCAGCTCCTGCATCTGAACAATTTTGTAATGGCATGTAATTAAAAATGTAGCATAGCCACTGAGGTATTCACTGAAATCTATCTGTATAGTGCCACCTGCTGTTTTTTTTAATTTTTATTATTTCTTTGTCCAGCTCATTGAAATGGACGCACATGCTCAGTTTCATCCATCAACTGCCTCCTGAGCTGTGATAAGGAGAGAGCTGCAGCAGAAAGGACACACTCTTGAGAAAGAACATGCCCCGAAAGCTGACAGCTTGATATAAATCTAGCACAGCAACTGGAGAAATGAATGGAGAGATCTACGGATCCATGTGAGGTACAGGACTTGTTCTGACTATGTACCATATGGTGTCTGATTTTCTTTTTTTTTTTTTTTTTTTTACAATAGTCATGGGATAACCCTTTAACGTATATATGCTACAAACTATGCAAAAAGCAGTACATAAAAGAAGTGTCAGATTTTACCAGAACAGGTACTATATGCGATCAGGTATATGACCACCAGGTTCATCTGATCTCACATGTCCCAATTACTTTATATCAGAAACTAGGAAAGATTTTGCTTTCAAAGCCAATCCTCACGTTATCCCCGAGGCCAGCCATCAAAGAGTACATCAGCAATATCTAAAATCTACACCTATGAGATAAAACTCAGCAAATGTGAGCCTAGGGGACCACTTCCAATATCTTCTGTAACTAGTGTACATGTGACGGCATCACGGACGAAGAGACAGGAGGACAGTAAGCACGCCCCTGCATGAGCAGCATGTCCGATAATCGACGCAGCAACAAGATTCAGTTATTCAAGGTTTTAAAAAGGAGAAAGCGTCATCAATGCAAGAATCATTGCTTGTAATATCTGTGCACCTAGCGGATGCTAAATCCACCGCTTACACATGGAGTCCGCGTCTATGAACACTCTGTCCTTGACTTTGCAAACGTTTTAGGAATTCAGATATTTTGGGCCAATAATCATGCTTTTCTGAACGGACTTTCCCTCACTAAGCAGCAGCAACATTGTATCGGAGAAATTTCCATGGACATGAGTGAAGGTACCTTTACACAAGCCAATTATCGTGTAAACCAGGGGTGGACAACATTTTCTAGGTGAGGGCCACATTGTCAGACTGAACCAACGTCAAGGGCAGAAAATAAAAATTAAAGAGGTATTAAAAACTGAAAGACTGTATTTTTGGCATATTGAAAACACAGTATATACCATTACTGTCTAGTTACACTTCCAGGACTCCCATCTAATGGGGGAATACATGTGAGCAGCCACAAGACATAGACATACATGTCTGTTAGCAGATGGTTGGGGGCCGCACAGAATGGTATCAAGGGCCGCAGGTTGTGCACCTCGGGTGTAAACGATCGTTAAATCAATTGTCGAGCAATAAAAGAGCAATGAATGCTAGAGCGACAACAGGCCTATTTCTCGTTGGTTCACTTGTGTTGGACGTTATCGATTTCCTACGTGTAACCAGGAATCGTTCACTGCACGCCACTACAATTCCGCTTTGTGTAAATGCAACGGGCTGCTTTACAAACAAGGGAATATGCAACCAAAATTCTGATTTTGTGAATGATAAATCGGCACATCTAAAGGGTCATTGTCGGACACTTTCACCACACCAAAAAACCATGGCCTCGTGTAAAGGTACCTGTACAGGGCAGATACAGCCATTGCTGATCGTATCACCACTCTTTGTGGAATGAAAGTCACCGTCTGAAGTAAATGGCCACCTTTAAACACTATACTCGTCTTTGCTGATGAATTTCCCAATATACCTTTATTGGGTTTAGGGTGCCATTTCCCGATACATAGCTAATTCTCCTGCGTAGCCATATAAATGATACCATTCTGGCTGTCTGAGGGGCTCATTGCATTAGGATTTATACAACTTCAACTGATCTCAAGAAACCTATACACAGCAAGTTCCCAAATTCTACGTAAAGAGGACCTGTCACCACAAAATGCAGTCCAATCTGAAAGCACCATGTTAAAGAGCAGGAGGAGCTGAGCAGATTGATATATTTTTGTGGGAAAAGATCCAGTAAAAGTGGTTCCCTTTAAGCAAAGAGCTAGAATCATATCCTGATAAAGTAAGGAGATAAAAACGGGAAGTGACGTGGACTACATAGCTGACCATAGATGTGAGAAAAATGTTGGCCGAAAAGGTGACCGACTACTTTGGATGACTTTCTTTTAGAACTCACATACACAATAACTGTGCACTGAGGGAACACAGCGCACTGGCAAGTGACAGTGGGCGTTTCGCACTACACACCTTTCCATAAAGCTTTCTAAATCAAGGTGTCAGCAAAATATATACATTCTTTAGTCATTGGCATAGTAACAAGACACGCACAATAACACAGCACAACACTTACACGAATTACAAGACTACACTATTATTATTGTCATGGTGTTTCTCCAAATGATCTATTACCGAGAGAACACAGCGCACAGGCAAGCAACAATGGTCATTTCGCACTACACACCTTTCCTCAAGGTTTCTACATGATGGTGCCGGCATGCACAAGTATATACACACTAAGTGTCATAGTAATATATGCACAATACAGGAATACACCAATATTCTTATGGCATTCATCCAAATGATCCATTAAGGGTACTTTCACACTAGCGTTATTCTTTTCTGGTATTGAAATCTGGTGTAGGGTCTCAATACCGGAAAAAAAAGCTTCAGTTTTCTCACAATGCATTCATTCTGAATGGAAAGTAATCCGTTCAGTATGCATCAGGAGGTTTTCCATTCCGTCCCTTGTACGGTATGTGACTGGACAACAATTCCGGAAGACTACCGCACTTGCCAGATCAGGCATTAATTTCCATTGAAATGTATTAATGCCAGATCTGGTACCAAGTGTTCCAGAAATTGCCACATTCATGGATCCGGTATTCCGGTCTGCGCATTCGCAGGTTTTTCTAGCTTTGAAAAAATTAAATACCGGATCAGTTATTCCGGATGATACCAGAAAGACGTATCTGGTATTTCAATTAATAAATCTAACGGACCCGTATCCGGGAAAAAAAAAAATCTGTTTGCATACGGATTTCCGAATCCGGCAGGCAGTTCAGGCTCGGGTTGGGCGATATCAAAAATATTCCCACGATAACTATATTAGGAAATTTATCGCGATAAATGCCCATTTAGAAGAAAAAAAAACACTTGGGGCCACACGGAGACATTCTACTGTATGGGGCAGCCACAAGAAGATGTTAATTGTTATACTTTTATATTTCATATTTTTAACCATTTCGGGTGTCTAACTAGTCAATTGACTTCTAGTAACACTTTCGGGGGCCAATGGAAAAACCAAAACAATTCCAACATTGATTTTTGTGTTTTATATTTTGTGCTATTCAGCATGTGACATAACTAAGGGTACTTTCACACTTGCGGCAGGACGGATCCGACAGGCTGTTCACCCTGTCGGATCCGTCCTTCCGCTATTTGGCAGTGCCACCGCTCCGTCCCCATTGACTATAAGTCCTGCATGTCCGACTTTTTAGTCCGGCGGCCTCTGACCGCGAACTGCCGTACATCATAGTCAATGGGGACGGGGCGGCAGTCCGGCGGCACGGCGAAATAGCGGAAGGACGGATCCGACAGGGTGAACAGCCTGTCGGATCCGTCCTGCCGCAAGTGTGAAAGTACCCTAAGGTATTATGGGGCTGAACGATCACATCAATACCAATAGGTATATGTTATTTATTTATTTATTTTTTACTACCTTTGTATCACATGTGTTTTTATGTCGCCCTTGATGGAGCCTTATGTGACCTTGCAACATAACAACCAATCATAGCGTTGTTTTCAATGTTTCCTCTGCTGAGATACAAATGTGAAACTGCCTGTGATTGGCTACTGCCATCAGTGCCAGGTTCACAAGCTGCTATGTACCATTACAGGGTTAATTCTGTACCAGAACGAGTGGTTTATAGTAATCTCATGTGGCGTCTCCTACTAGAAGGTGTATTGCAGGCTGTAAGCAGGAGCGTTGATGGCGCTCCTGTCCTGTCCTGCGCATCTGATTCAGATGTCTGTGGGCGGAGACTGCATTATGGGAGCCTGCGTGGAGGAGCTGGGGTAGCCGCTGCAGGCAGCAATTGGTATGGAATCATGCTGGGGTGGGTGGACGCAGGACACAGATTTTGAAGCGGTCAGCGCACATGACCGCTTCTATGACGTCACAAAATACTGCAGTAATTAGGAAACAGCGATATCGCCATATCGCTGTCTCCTAATACCGCGGTATACCGCCAACACCGGTATATTGCCCAACCCTAGTTCAGGCAACGAAACTGCCTGCCGGATTCTAACAGTGCTAGTGTCAAAGTACCCTTAGCCTGCCTTTACAGCAATAATTTATGTCAATCACTCAATTATGTTCAATACCGTTGAACCTCAGGACATCTGGATCGCTACTGTCCACCCTTTTCTATATGCTCAATGAGACGAGATGAACAATTACTTGAAGAAATAGACTTAAAATGTTCCCTAAATCAATCATAAATGCATCTAATTGTTTGTAATGTGTGTACTGGGTGCATATATTTGAGCGCACAGGAGCTATGACGTTGAATACATTAGGAAGCGCATTTAGCGTGAAACGTTTGTTGCTGCCTGCCTGTGCACTGCGCTCTCGGAAGCCTGGTTTTATGTGAACTTCAATAAAGGTATATATTGAGGATGTTCATTACTGGACTATGCAAGCTGAGCACCGTTGTAGATATCACTGGCCCAAACACGCCTCTCTGATGTGACTACGGACCCGTAGAGCACTGCTCACTATTGATGCTTCTGTTTTTTGACATTTGAAACTTAAAGGAAACGTGTCATCGACAAATTTAGTGATACATTTTTTCCTAACTGCAGATTTTATTCTGTTTCCTGACCATGATTATGGGGGCGGCCATCTAGCCTGAGCTGTTAACAGCAATTAGTAAGAAAATTGCTCGACAGCAACCCCAAGGGCCGTAGACACAATGGTCAGGAGGGGACCTCATTGAGTTCTATGGGAGTGTTTTCTGTACAGAGGCCCATTGCACAGGAAAAGAATAGATAATTTGACAATCACATATTGTGAATGGTGGATCCTATGTTATCTATACACAGAGGTGATACCGTTACAGGCAGGATTAGAATGACAGATAAGCAGATAACTGCAAGAAGTTGCTCCTATATTAGGCTTAGTGGCAAGAGCGAAAACTGAAGGATTTTTTTTTTTTGTTTAAATATAGATAGACATGGAAAATGTAAATAATCAAAAATCTTTTTTGCAAGCCCAATCTTTTATCTTACATTTTCTTTTTTTATAGTCCCTCTCTGATGTACATCGGTGGTCTGATCGTTCATACCAACGATCCAATGGACAAATGATCGGCTGCACGCCAGTCGATACTTCTTTTATGCAGATGCCCTGTGGCCATAGGCACCAGTAGTGAAATGCAGGCACTGTGCTGACAGGGATCGCCCCAGCCACCCAAGGAAAACTGGCTGAGTTTCCCAGAGCAACCAATCAGATTCCATTCTTAATTTTTCAGAGCTCCTTTGGAAAATGAAAGGTGAGATTTGATTGGTTGCTATGGGCCACTAAGCCAGTTTTTCCTTAAACCAGTTTGACAACTCTCCCTCAATACATTTTTGGGTAGGTAAATTTACAATAAAGGTCTTTCTACACCCGTCTATATCTATGTGCCTCTCTCTCCAGGTATACTGTATATGCACACATATACATACACTTTATAATACACATGGTTCTCCTCCTGACTGATGTATAGAATTAGCTCTATCCAAAGAACAGATCATAAAACTGAATGAGGATAAAATCTAAAGCAATAAACCCATTCATAACTGTAGGAAGCCCCGAGCAGCAGATACGTCTAGGGCACTTAAGAAGAGCCTTTACTGCTTTGTTAAAGCTCAACCGGAATTTAATGGCGGATACGTATTTAATATGGGGTAAAGGGTGGGTCACATGGTTCAGCCTTACAAAATGTGCTGGATGTCTGACACTGTGGGGCAGAGACCAAGCTTCACTTCCACATGATTAACTTTTATGAACGGTAATTGCTCCCGGGCAGTTACTTTACCACTGGCCTCGACATTTACATTGAAAATTCATGCCGCCTTAATAGGATTTGGTCAGTTCCGGACTTGGTACGGCAACCGAAAGCAGAGGGAATGTGCCGCTGACGTCATTATCCGAAAGAGCAAGGCAGAAATCACACGGCACTCGAAAATATGCAGAGTACAATTGGGACAGAACGGGATAGTCGCACCAGACGGATGTGCTTCAGAAATTTCTGGGACCATACGTTCCATACATCTAAATGGGGTTGTTTCTGCACACGGTACATCGATTTCTGGAACAAATCTGCTGCTGGATTGTGGCAGAGGGGTTCTCCCATTAGAAAAACCCTTGTGCACAAGCCAAATCGGGACATATGAATGGTATATAGAGGAGGATCTCTTCCCCCCCCCCCCTTACCACTCCCCTTCTATGAGCAAGGTCGGAGTGGCTCCTACCTTTGCAAGTTCTACACACACAGTATGACCAATTTTTAAGTAGTCATATTGATATTTTGAGCATGTATTAAATATCTGTAGATCTGTTCAGTACTGATGTATTTAAACTGGTGGCACCCACTACACAAGTTAGTCCCAACAAACCCCGACATGGGCTGCTAGATGGCCGCTAGCACATCCACAATATCCAGTGCTTTTATTGTAAAAACGATTTTATAGATCTGGAAATGAACCTTAGATGAGTTCTATCTCCTCCATGCTTGAGAGATGAGTCCAGCGTTCTGACTCTGAGCCCAGCACCGCCCGCATCCTCCCAATCTCCTCCTTGCTCCCTGACATTACAAAGCTAGAGTGTCGTAACCTTGCGATGCGCAAGCTAGCGCATGTGCAGTTCGTTCCTGGAGCCTGATGCCAGCACAGGGAAGGAACACTATGCCGACACTGCACATGCGCTAGCTCACGCATCGCGAGCCCTAGCTTTGCAATGTCAGGGAGCAAGGAGGAGATTTGGAGTATGCGAGGCAGTGCTGGGCTCCTTCACAATGGGCATGGCTGGGCTCAGGAAACATTTGTAACAGCACCTTGGGCTTCTTTCTTGCCTCATTTACATATCTATAAAAAAGTTTTCTTGACACAATAAAAGCACAGAGAGCTATGGGGACTGGGTATTACGGATGTGCTAGCGGCCATCTAGCAGCCCATGTACTCAGCTCTATACACAAATTCCAGGTTCCCTTTAAAGACATGTGGCCGCGATGGGATCATATTCCAATGTCAGAGCTAATTCTATAACTCCAACACACGGCCATGATAAGGCTGTGTGAATAATGCTTTATGGAAATGTGTGTGTAAAGAGCAAACTTTATATGTAAGGCTACTTTCACACTTGCGCTTGATCGGATCCGTTCTGAACGGATCCGATCATATTAATGCAGACGGAGGCTCCGTTCAGTACGGATCAGTCTGCATTAATAACTTAGAAAAATTTCTAAGTGCGCAAGATGCCTGAGCGGATCCGTTCAGACTTTCAATGTAAAGTCAATGGGGGACGGATCCGCTTGAAGATTGAGCCATATGGTGTCATCTTCAAGCAGATCCGTTCCCATTGACTTACATTGTAAGTCTGAACGGATCCGCTCGCCTCCGCACAGCCAGGCGGACAGCTGAACGCTGCTAGCAGCGTTCAGCTGTCCGCCTGGCGGCGAGCGGAGCGGAGGCTGAACGCCGCCAGACTGATGCAGTCTGAGCGGATCCGCTCCATTCAGACTGCATCAGGGCTGGACGGAGGCGTTCGGGTCCGCTCGTGAGCTCCTTCAAACGGAGCTCACGAGCGGACCGACGAACGCTAGTGTGAAAGTAGCCTACATTAAAACATTTAAAAAACAACAACATTTGTGCAATATGTGCAACTCAGGGCTCATGCAGATCAGATATGGACCAAATCACCTGTGTGCTGTCGGCATCCATAGGTCTGTTCCGCAGGATAAGGGAAATTAGTATGTCCTTGATTTTATCATCTTGGTACAAACTACCAAAAATGTTTTTTCAGCTGGTTAAAACCAAATAGCGACGCATATCCTTTTTCTCTAATCTGTTTTTATTTTCTGATGGCAGATTTTTTATTTTTTTTTTTGAAACATGATTATGGGGGCTGCCATCTTGTCTGAGCATTTGTTTTACAGCATTTAGAAAATTGCTTTACAGCAGCCACATGGACCATAAACACAATGGACATGCGGAGACATCTTGACTTTTATGGAAGAGTTTTCTAGGCATGCTCTGTGATCTGTGCAGAGAACAATGGTGGATCCTGTGTTATGTGTGTATATAGGTGTGTTATTCCAATCCTGCCTGTAATGATAAGCAGATAACTGCAGTAAAGTGATCTGTACAGACCAAGAAGTGGTGCCTTAATGGCTAGTGTGAAAACTGCATATATATATATATATATATATATATATATATATATATATATATATATATATATATATATATATATACACACACACACATATACACACACGCCGCAGCAAAAAAAAAAAATACTCAACTTGCTGTTGTAGTCACTGTCTGCCTATCACTAAACCGAAAACAAAAGAAGATGCTAAAAACACACACTAAAAAAAAAAAAAAAAAAAAAAAAAAAAAAAAATCAATAATCTTCCCCCCTTACCAGAGACCCGGTCAAGCAGCTCTGCCAGTGTGGTAGAAATAGGCAGGTGGAGGGTGCGGAACTTGTGTCCTGCTCCGTACATGGGATGTTGGATGATGTGACTTGTAGCATTGATTCTTCCCTTGTACAACTGGAAGGAAAAGAGGAGTTCCATTACTTACTACAACCAATAGACCGGTGCAGATTTTTATGGAAATAAACTGAATGAAAACTTGCATATAAATTCAAGGTCTAAATACTTCATTTGTACGTGAATGCTACCTGAATTACTGAAAAGCGATTATTGTATTCTTCCTTTGTACTGAATAAATCAGTCTTAACATGTGAAGATATAGAGAGTATCTGGTATTGGTATCTACTGCAATTCACTCACCGGCAAAGTTTTTAGGTTTAATTCTTAAGTGTACACTGCCATCTGCTGTACAGTATAGTACTAGACAGTGGGTGCGAGTTACACTAGGAGCACTTACATAAATGTCATTGTAAACTGTATGAGCACAAAGCTTGAGTTAAAATCGATTGGTCCATTTCACATATTAAACTACATCCATCTGTACGTTATGTTAACCTTTTAACAACCCATCATTTTTGCTTTATTAGCCTAACGCACCTAAAACGTGAGATGATAGAACTTTCAAGTAGGTGATAACATTTCCAGCCGTTTTGCTTCTACAGCTCCTACACAGCCTCCATGTGTCACCATGGTAACATACAATAAACAGGCCCTGTGCAGTCTGATCTTGCAGTTATATTCCCTTTTGTTTGTCCTTTGCAAAGTAGGGGACAAAAAGGAAGGAAAACTGACTGCAGGCTAAGACTACACAGGGTTTGTTTGCGGTCTGTTACCATAGGAGCTGTAGACACCAAGGGGCTCATTTATTATCCAGAAATCCATCTATATTAGGCATATTTCTGGTGCAGACTGCGGCTCAAAGGTTATTTGCGCCGCAATCAGCGACTTTACCCTGCTCACACCAGGTCTAAAAAAGTGGGTGGGGCTTGGTTGAGGAAGTGGGTGGGCCAGCAAGCCCATCTTCATCATTTTCTACACCTATTTTAGGCGTAGAAAAACGAGATTTTTGTACTACTTACTAGTAAAATCTCTTTCTCGCTCTTCATTGGGGGACAGAGAGACCATGGGTATAGCTATGTCCTCTAGGGGGCGTTGCCACTAGTAAAACCTGTTAGCTCCTCCCCTGGCAGCTATACCCCCTCCAGCCTGGAGAGAGAGTTTCAGTTTGTGAGAAGCAGTAGGAGAAGCAAGTAAACCAACGAAAAAACGTGGAACAGCAACAATGCCGAGAACCAAACCAGGTTCTAACAAGCAACAGCCACAACTGTGGCCGAACAACAATACTGGGTGGGTGTTGTGTCCCCCAATGAAGAGTGAGAAAAAGATTTTACTGGTAAGTTATACAAAAATCTCCTTTTCTCGCCCATATTCATTGGGGGACACAGAGACCATGGGATGTCTGAGAGCAGTCCACAAGGAGGGAAAACCACAGACACATGGAGCAAGCGCCCCTGCAGGCAACTAAGAACTGCCGCCTGCAAGACCATGCGGGCCAAGGCTGCGCTCGCCGACGCATAAGTATGCACCTGGCAAATTTTTTTGAATGTGTGTAAGGAGGTCAGTAGCCGCCTTGCACAACTGCGCGGCCGAAACTTGAATCCTCCGAGCCGAAGAGCGCCCACCGCTCTGGTGGAGCGAGCCGTGACACCAAAGAGCAGAACCCTACCCCGGGTGCAGTCTGCTTCAGCAATTTCAGACGTGCAATTTCCACCCTGGAAGCCACCAAAGCCTTGCGAGGACCCTCCGGAATGACAAAAAAAGAGGAGCCCGTACGCCAGAAGGAACTGGAGGCTGGCAAATAAATCGTCACAGCCCTGACAATGTCCAAATGGTGTAACTCCAGTCCCCTAGTGAAGGGGAGGGACACGGTGATGGAAGGACAATTTCTTCATTGAAATGGAAATCAGAGACCACCATCGAGAGAAGGAATGAACGGGCCGGAGGACCGCTTATCCCTGTGAAGAACCAGGAAGGTTCTCTGCGAGAGAGCACCCCAACCCGGACACCTGTCTGATGGATGTGATAGCCACAAGAAAAGAACTACATTCCAGGACCGGAGTCGGAGAGACATATCCCACAAGGGTTTAAGGGGGAATTACAGAAACCGTAACTAGTCCACCGAAGTCCCTCGAGCCAAAAAGGCTTGTGGGGAGACTGAGAAGCCGGCTGATAAACTACTAAGAAAAAAACGCCTGAATGAGGCATGTCCAACAGTAAGCCAAGGCAATACATTGGATAGGTAGAAGTAGAGACGATCTAAGAATCACCGGCGGTGAGGAGTTCCGTCAGCGACCGTGTATTGACGGTGTAGCAACGCTGCTCGACGGAAATTTCTACCAGACCAAGATGAGAGGAAAAAAAAAAAAACTCCTGCCTTGAGGAGGAAGAATAGAAGGGGTGTTCTGTTCCAGGAACGAAACTCCAGCAACGGTGGCGAGTTGTGACAGCATCCCCGCTCCGCCTGGCATGGTGAGTCTCGTAGTCTAGCCACGGAATGTGCAGTGAAAAGGCATGACTACCATCGGACTGACGTGGCAGTCAGTAGTCAAGTCTTGAGACGTAGTTGTAGATACGGGTAGGACACCCAGGACCAACGGGTAGGATTCACCTGTAGAAGGAGAATATGGAAAACGTCAGTCGGTCTGGAACGAGACTGGAAGAAAAAACCACAGAACCAATACCCTGCATCAACGTAGATGAGGGGAAGTAGTAACTTAGGCGCTAACAAGGTTTGTGGAGTGACCGTGAACCCTGAGCCAGAGAAGAAAAAAAACGGAGCAGGGCGAAACCCATTCCCCATCTGAGACTGGCACTACACAGAAGTAGCCACCGGATGAGAGTGGCGGCACCATACTCCGCCTAAGGAGGAGGCCATGCAGCGTATGCCACCGAATTCAGCGTTAGAAGAATCCGTCACCTGACGAAGGAGCTGTGCAGGAGGAGCCAGAGTATGTAATGGCTACTCCAGGACCCCCCAAACCGTAGGAGCTGCAGCGTGCCCCGCCAGCACAAACTGAGGGGGCAGACTAGAGAAATCTGATAGAAGCCATGGTACCATACGGTCTCAGGGAAGGAGAGCTAACCTTAAAACACGCCACCTGGGAAAGGCGTCGAACAGGAACAACCGCCAAGCCAGCGTCCGGGTGGAACCCCTACCTGAGGGGAATGCCCCACTGCAGCGTCTGCGAATGCTAGTACCAGCGTAAAAAACGCACTAGCGGAGAACACGCTGCAAGCCAAACCAGAGTGCCAGCACAACCACTTCCCACATCAGGAATGGTGGATAACATATTGGAACAGTGGAGGACCATGGATATAGGGGACGCTATGACACATGAGTGACGCTGGGCAACCCCCTGATGAGAGAGGTTGTCATATTCCTGCCCCAAACCGGCACCGAAGGAAAAGGACACAACGTGGAAACAGCCACAGTATCCACTGGCGGCACTGAAATACCATTAGAAGAAGAGTACAGGGCACCAGTGTGTAACGATACTCGCTACGCCCCACTTGTAGAAGAAGCTAAGGCATCTATAGTCGTGGCGTAGTTGAAGTGCAACATCCAAGATGTGTACTCATTCCCCACGGTAGTGGATCACTTGTGGAAGGGGCAATGTTGCAATTATCCCACCAAAGAAAGGGGGTAATGCTTGCGGCAAGCACTGCACTCAGTGGTAGTGCAAGTACGCCACCATGAAGGGTGGCAATGCAGTAATGCATCTAGCAGGAACCGAATCCAAGTAGAGAGAGTATGCCTCTTTCGGAAAGGGCAAGGCATATAGAGAGTCCCATATGAATACCCCACCTACGTAAGGGGGTAAGACATACAGTAAACACTGAACCAGGGATAATGCCATAGCACCACCTATGGAAGAGGCTAATGCATACAGTAAGTACTGACCCCAGTGGGAATGCAGTTCCGCCACCTACCAAAAGGGGGAACGCCTACTGCCGACACTGAAAAAGTTCTAGTGCGGTTAGACCCCAAAGGAGGGAGGTAATATCCAAGGGAGTACTGCATCCAGTAGCAGTGCAAATACTCCGCCTAAGGAAGGGGGTAATGCATACAAGTACTGCTGTCTACCTTGGACGCCATCTTGGAAGATCGCACCGGAATCACGGCAGAGACCGAACCACTGATCACCCCCCTTCGGACCAAACCTCTCCAGGGAGAGGAGGGTGCGACTGAGCGTGACCCTAGGGAGGAAGGGTGGGGGTGTGGAGGTGCCGAGGAGGAAAATATCCTGCTCTGGCCCGTTGTGTGCAGTCTTAACGCTCAGAATCTTGTCTATGGCAGTCGCAGGCTTGCCGGTGGGAGTTATCAACCAAACTACCCGGGGGTGGAATGGGAACTTCTAAAGGTTCACTCACCGGATTGCGCAGGCGGTGCTTTACCAACCAAACGACCCCGGAGGGAGATTGGGAAGTCCAGGGATCCACCATTGTAGTGCGCAGGTAGTGCATATGAACCAAACTACCCCAGAGGGAGATTGGGAAGTCAGGAGATCCACCATTGGAGTACGCAGGCGGTACTTATCAACCAAACGACCCGGGAGGGTGATTGGGAAGATCTAGAGGTCGACAGGTGGAGGATTATCAACCAGACGACCCCGGAGGATGTAATGGGAACTTCCAGAGGGTCTGTGCTGGATAGCGCAGGCAGATTTTATCAACCAGACGACCCCAGAGGGTGGAATGGGAATTTTCAGACGTTCTGCACCGGATCGCGCTGGTGGCAAATTATCAACCAAACAGCCCCGGAGGACGGATTGGGAATCCAGAGGTCCTGTACTGGAGAATTATCAACCAAACGGCCCCGGAGGACGGATTGGGAATCCAGAGGTCCTGTACTGGAGAATTATCAACCAAACAGCCCCGGAGAACGGATTGGGAATCCAGAGGTCCTGTACTGGAGTGCGCTGGAGAACTATTAACCACACGACCCAGAGGGTGGGGATTGGGAATACTTCAGCTGTCCTCCCTGGATTTGCGCAGGTGGAGGAATATCAACCAACGACCCAGGAGGGGGATTGGGAACTATGAGATGTCCTCCTTTGTCTGCTATAGGACACGGGCCCAGCCTGGTACCACACAGACAGGGTGGTCTTGCGGTGATGAGGCTGAGGAGGGCCCGTATGAATGCGCATATTTCTTCTTCTCTTTTTTTTTTTTTTTTTTTTTTAAACTTGGATGCCCAACATCAAGTGGGCAGAGACAGGAAGGGGTTAACTATATAACTTGGAGGCACCTGTACAGAGATAGACTCCTCAGAATAATCTGGTGGCTGGCCAGAAAGGGTTAAGATGTCCTGGAGAGGGCAGGGGTGGCGGGAAGGATTCGCGCCAGAGCGCACCCCCCACTCCTGTCAGGGAAGTAATTAACCCCCTAAGAGCCCTGACAACAGCGGATCACAGATAGGGGAGAGCCTCCTTCGCTCCCTTTCCTGTGTGTCCGCCGGTGCATGTTCTCGGTCTGCAGCGGGGGAGGTCGGGTCTATGCATTAGCGCATGGCGGACCGATGCTGTTGGCGCAAGAGCTCTCCTGCCGCTGAAAATATAATTTGTCACCGATTCCTCGTGGTAGCCCTGCATCGGCCGGCCACATGAACAGAGAAGCAGGCGAATGCGCCCGCCAACGGACGGGGGTTGCACCCCGCGGCCGGGAGGATGCCAGTGCGGGCCAGGCAAAGAATATCGCGGCCGTAGCACCGATGCGGTGCCGGCCGAACGTATGCTGTTAATCCCCATACGGAGCGGGTGGCAATGAGGTAGGTGCCGCAATACTGGACGGCGCCGGCCCTTATTAATCCAACGACTCCAGAGGGTGGAGGGGAGCAGGAGCCTCCTGTGCTTCCCTCTCTGCGTGTGTGCTCCGGACGGCGTATTATCCCCATGTGCCGATGTCCCTTCTTGGACAACAAGAGGAGTGAAGGGAATGACAAGAGGGGTGCTGATGGCTTGAGGGGTCCTGGAAATGGCTTCAGGACATAAGTATGCATCTGGTTGCTGAATACTATTACGACCAGGAGGGTTAACATACTCACCTAGTCCCGTGTACTCACCTCTCTTCTCTTTCCTGCCACCATCTTCACCCCTCCTCTGGTCCAGCAGGGTCACCCCTTCAGCTACTGGCACTGTAGTGGCAGGACGCTGGAAAAGGGGGGCTTGGATGGGTGACCTTGCCTGGCGGGATGCAGAGGAGCGAGGCTGCCCTGGTCCACCTTGTCTTCTGTGGGGGAGGCAGCAGTGCGGGTGACCGTCACTGGCGCAACTCAACCCCGGGAGAACAGGGAGGCGGGGCGTCCATTGTTTTCCCATATGAAAAAGGAAAAAAATAAACTAAAATAAAAAATCTTCAGGAGATCCCTGGGGAGGCCTTGCCTCCTATTGACACTAGAAAAAACTGAAGCTCTCTCTCCAGGCTGGAGGGGGTATAGCTGCCAGGGGAGGAGCTAACAGCTTTTACTAGTGTCAACACCTCCTAGAGGACATAGCTATACCCATGGTCTCTGTGTCCCCCAATGAATATGGGCAAGAAATGGTCTAAATGTAAGCCAGCAGGGAGGCTGGCTTACATTTAGAATGGCGCTTGATGCGCCAAAGTTAAGCAGAGGCCAGGGCCTCTTCACAACTTCGGCGGATCAACCGCCAGATATAGGGGGTTATTAAGACCAGCGTCTAAAACCTAAACTATGCTTGGTTGTAGAAGGCTGATTTTTATACAGCTTCTATTCAAGTCAGAGGGGGCTGAATGCGATTCTGTACAGAGAGGACCCCCTAGTAATGGCCACAGGCAGCCGAGATCTGTGGAGTGTTGGAAAGCAGAATATCCGTAAGCCGTATATTGAGGAAAGGAGAACTAGCTTTATAAAATATATTGGGAATATAATTCAAGACATTTATGCAAGGAGTTTGAATAGGAAAGCAAATGTGAAAAGGTAGGAACACCTTTGGACCATAATCACACATGCAATTTTTGTTGCAGTTTTATGAGCCAAAGCCAGAAATCTATCAGATAGGAATGGGACATACAGAAGGCTACTTCTTACAGGATTTGGCTATAAAAAAAATAAAAAAAAGCTGCAAAAACTGTATGTATGACTCCCGCCCTATTGATTTTAAATAACATAAGATAAAAGCAACTAATCTTAAAAGGGATCATTCAGAAATTTAGTGTTGATGACCTTAAGCTAGGCCATCAATGTCTGATTGCCAGGGACCTGACATGCCGCCAATCAGCTGATTCCGAGTAGCTCCAGTGCCAGAACTACACAGATCCGTCCGTTGTGCAGTGGATGCACTGGTTACTACAGTGCTACTCCGACTGAAGTAAATGGGAGCAGCGTGGCAGTAACCAGCTCAGACCACTACACAATGGACGGATCTGTGTAGTTCTGGTGTCAGAGCTACCCTGAAAGAGCTGATCAGAGGGCATGAACGGAGTCGGACCCACAATGATTAGATATTGATGGCCTAACCTGAGGATAGGAAATCAATGATAAAATCTTGGACAACCCCTTTAAGGCAAGACCGAATACACAACATGGTCTAGACAGACCCATTAAAATATCACTTTGGGTGGTTCTATGGGAAAAAATAATAATTGAGCTGGCAGACAAGTAAGGCTACTTTCACACTGGCGTTTTGGCTTTCCGGTTGAGATCCGTTCAGGGCTCTCACAAGCGGTCCAAAACGGATCAGTTTTGCCCTTAATGCATTCTGAATAGATAAGGATCCGCTCAAAATGCATCAGTTTGGCTCCGTTCCGCCTTCATTTCGCTTTGGAGGCGGACAACAAAACGCTGCCTGCAGCGTTTTGGTGTCCGTCTGACGGGACTGAGCCAAACGGATCTGTCCTGGCACACAATGTAAGTCAATGGGGACAGATCTGTTTTCACTGACAATAGAAAACGGATCCGTCCCCCATTGACTTTAAATGGTGTTCAAGACGGATCCGTTTTGACTATCTTAAAGATAATACAAATGGATCAGTTCTGAACAGATGCATGCGGTTGTATTATCTGAACGGATGCGTCTGTGCAGATCCATGACGGACCTGCACCAAACACGAGTGTGAAAGTAGCCTTAGGGGAAACACGTATAAGAATACCAAAACATAGAAAACCCAGAAAATATCAGTGACCTCCCTGGTACCTACAGTGAAGACACTACTGCCAGGACTACCTACCGGGCAGGGAGACTGAAGGAACATGGTAACTTTTTCATCTTCCAACATCAATTGCAGGAAGAGTCTTCTAATGAAGCCAGAGATGTTTCCAGACGCTGGGAGATTCCCACGCTGTGGAGAAGATTGGAAAAGCTCGCAGAGAACCTGAAAACACAAGCGGAGAGGGATCACTGGAGTGCTACTGATCTAACAGTGCTGTACGGTTTTTCACAGTAAGAAAACTTAAAGGGAACCTGTCACCGGGATTTTGGGTATAGAGCTGAGAACATGGGTTGCTAGATGGCCGCTAGCACATCCGCAATACCCAGACCCAATAGCTCTGTGTGCTTTTATTGTGTAAAAAACCCGATTTGATACAAATGCTAATTAACATAAAAGAGTCATATCTTACTTGTGTGACCAGAGAAGAGTCATATTTTCAAGCTCTGACTCATCTCAGGTTAATTTGCATATGTTACAAATCGTTTTTTCCATACACAATAAAAGCACACAGAGCTATGGGGACTGGGTATTGTGCATGTGCTAGTGGCACACTCATATGGCAGCCCCTAGGAGAAACTTTCTAGAGCTGTGTCTAAAGGGGCTACTATACTAAGAAGAAAACAAGGGCCATCAAATGCTCGCCAAGAACAAGTGTAGAGCACTGAGATGAGGCCTCTACCAAACTCTGCAGGCACGGTAGCCCATGCTTCTCGGACTAGTAAGCACGAAAAAAATCAACGTAATGCAAGTTAGGAGGTACTGTACAGTTACAAATCACTGCAAAAAAATGCACCAAAATGATACGCAACTGACAATACTAGCTAATTCCTTTTGGTAACATTTTGCACCTGGTAGCTTCTGTGTCACATGGTCGGTTGTGGGTGCAGGGTCACAGCTTTATCCTACCTCACAATGCACTGGTGATACCACTATGGAGGCATGTGAGAGCCTGGCTGTGAGCTGGTTTCTAGCATTGTTCAGACCCTGTTCACATACCACGGGCAGTTTAGTGGTAGGACCCCATGCTTGCTGAGACACCGTGACGTGGTGCATGAGGGGCTCCGATATGTTCCTGACTGGAAGATATTGGCAAAGTTCTCAGCTTTTAACATCGGCCTGAGGAATTAGCTAGTATTGTCCGTTGCGTATTATTTTGGTGCATTTTTTGCTGTAATTTGTGTATGTTTATTTTTTCATCTGCACAATATATCATTTTGTGTAAGATGTCCTTGTGGTGCATGCGGTCCACTCCGGCATCCTCCATTGCACGCATTTTTTTACTGGGGATTGCCGTTGTCTGCGGACCGCATGCGGAGGAATTGCTCCCCCGGTTATAGACACGCTACAGTGTCTGGGTTTGGAGCATTTCCACCCTTTTAGGCCACTTTTTTCAGTAAGTTTAGGTACTGTACAGTACACACAAATATAATATGGGCACATATTTAAATGCTTTGTCTGGACCATGGGTAAAACATAAGGCCCCATTCACACGACCGTATTTTTGGTCCATATTTCAATCTGCATTTTTTTCAATTGGATGCGAACCCATTCATTTTACTGGGGCCGAAAAAAATGCCTGCATCCATATTTCAATTCCGCAGCCCTGCAAAAAAGATAGAACATGTCATATTCTTGTCCGTTTTGCGGTCAAGAATAGGAATTTTTACAATGGGGTCTGCAAAAAGTGCTGAATGCACACCGGACCGCATATGTATTCTGTGGATCCGCAATTTGTGGACCGCAAAATGGATACAGTTGTGAAAAAAATGTCCCCTAAGGGTACTTGCACAAGTTGCGGATTATAAATGTTTTTTCCAGATGGATTCCCGTGTGGTAAAACTGCAGCGTAATACAGTACCAGCAAAGTGTATGGGAATAGACAATTGTCACGTAAATTCGGTTTATGGATTACACCCTTTTCTGAAACTGGGAGGGAGAATACATTTTTTTTACCCTAAGGCTATGTTCATATTCTGGCAGAAGAACACTATCGGAGTTAACCATATTGGCATAGCCGGATACTGCCTCACACCGCCGCATCCCTATTGACTATAATAGGATCCAGCAACTTTCTGGCATAAATGGTGGCTTCTGCCCTGACAAATACAGCTGCTTGCATCGGAAAACTGCTAAAACCTATTATAGTCAATGGGGATCCGGTGATAGGAGGCAGTATCCGGCTATGCCAACATGGTGAAAGCCGCTTCTCTGTTCCTCTGCTGTAACAGACTGCTGCTGTTTGCACCAAAGGTGTGAACATTTCCTAAATAAGATATCATACAGTTGAGCCCTTGAGTTTTGCATTAAACTCCAGTTACTTGACATTCAACATTAAAATACAGGGATGCATTAACAGAATTTGCAGTGAGCGTTTTGGCATATGCGCCAGAACATATACGTGTGTAATGTACACATACACCTACATTTACCTGATTGGTGAATCAGGCCACTATATGTCATAGTTGACTGCGGCATACTTTGCCTAAACACAGGAGGTTATGGGTTGTGTTAGTCACCGTATGTGTCTACAGTGGCAAACGTCATGAGCATCTGATGACACATACCTCCATCGTACACTGCAAACACAGTATGAATGCACCCAAATAATAACACAGAACAGAGAGAGAGAGAGAGAGAGAGAGAAACCTTTGGACCATGTTCTCATACCTGTGCCATTAAACGCTGGTTATTTGGATGACAAGATATGCACTGCAAGAAAAAGGCCACGGTTGCATTTTCCACAGCGGTTCTTTGCTGAGTGGTGAGACCATTTCCTGCAGCGGAGTTCAGTAAAGTGCACCTGGAATTGGTCTGCTGGGAACCATTTACATGACCCGTCGAGCTGGCACCAGAATGACAAAGTAGAAACAAAAGTGCTGTCCAAAGAGGGTTAACTTCCGATCCTCCGAGCCAGTCCTTCATAACATGGCTATTGCCAACTTCAGTCAGAAACCTGAGAATAGGTGCCACCAAGTCTGCCGTCACCGGCATCCTACTAAAGTGCTGAGATGAGTGCTGCCGTCGGAGTCTCTCCTGCGTGGCATCCGCAGAGGCTGCAGCAAAGTCTGAATTAGATATGTGACTGAAGCAAAAATTAACTAGGCTCCTAACAAGGAGAGAGGGTAAACCAGAGTCCAGCAGTTGCTTGATGGCTTCTGGCGACTGTGACGAAGCAGCAAGCGTGGCCAGGTGAGACTCTGTCAGTGCAAGAGGTGCTTGTGCATTTTTAGAGTCGTCTGTCAGAGCAGCATTAAGGTCTTGCTTTTTGCTATCATCTGTAATGGACAGTCTGTGCTGGCTTTGTATTGGAGGAGGGGTGATTCCCATCCAACCCATGAGCAAAGAAAAGTAACTCGGGTGGATGTGACACATTGAGCAAAGCAGTCCATCAACGGCCTTTTTTAAGACCATGTTGCAAGGTAAAGACATGGACCATTTATACAGGGACCTGAAAAGAAATGACATTATTCGATAGCGTATCTCATAAGTGATTAAGAAATCTAAAGTCCAACTAAAGCTACCATGAAAATTCAAAGTAAATGCAAAGTCAGAGAAAAGTGTCTATCCCTGCACCAGACTGATCATTCAACTGTGAGAAGTCTGATGCAGGTCTGGACAGCATGACTAAGCTTACGCCATCTTTAGGATTAGTAAATCTTCTAGCCAACTGCATGTAATTATACCTTTCGTTTAGCAATCTGGTTTCACACTGGAGAAAATGTATGCTTAATCCATATGCAAATGAGCAGTTAAGTGCACTGAGGGCAGGCCAAAACTTGCTCCACCTGCTTCCTTTGCCAGCACCTCCCTTCTCCCTCATTGACAGAGCCAGGTTCTTGCATAGCCGTGTGATAAAAACATACTTTTATTAGAACAGATCCCCAATTTATCAGGATAATAGCCTTGATGATGGGGACTTCTAAACCGCAGGATCAGAAAGGGAAGTACTTACTCAAATAGATCTCTGTTGAGCAAACCAGGCAGGTCATATTCCACAGGAAGCTCATAACTATGCCACAAAATGGCCGCCACACAGTGCAAATGAGAAGGAGATGGCATCAGAAGACCAAACTCTCTTGGTGAATTGTTTGAAGGATTGAAAGTGCTACGCCCATTTCTTTTCAATGAAGCCACCCTCGCAGAATCACTCACCCACTTCAACAGAGCTTGTATTCTAAAGTCATAAAAAGTAAAAAAAAATATATAATTATTTCAGAAAATGCAAACCACTATCATTCTCCAATCAAAAATTAAATACTTATTCTCTGTAAAATATTTCTGATGATGGTGTCTCACAATGTATGTATGTATGTATGTATACATACACACAAATTGGAACCCCCCCCCCCAGAAAGCTTGACATAACCAGGAGTACTCCATACCTATCCTTGGTTCCAGGGTCCTGGGTAGTCCCTAACTGGTAGAGAATATCTATCGTGGAATCCGAGGACAAACCATTAAGCCTTCCAAATAGCAGAGGGCTATTTAAGTCTGTGAAATAAAAAATAAATAAATAAAGGAATCATTTTTATTTCTTAGAACATTTCTTAAAGCATTGTGGATTGGGCAGGAACATACCTGCAGGGTCACTGCCAGATGCAGCACAATTGCGCAGAAGGATGTCAATGAGGCGAAGCCCTATCCTGGTAGACTGAAGTCCGATCTTAACCAGGACTGCCTCAATGTTGGGAGAATGCATGCCACAGTACGGAGACATCAGTAAGGCAGCGCATGTCTGTAACAGATTGGCTGTGGGCGCTGCTGCGCTTGCCATCATTGCTTCCAGTTCACTGATATGAGTGAGGCAATGATGTAGAAGTCTTAACCAGCCAATACTACAAGAGAAAAAAAAAAATCATGTTTATTAAATCTTGTTTTGGTCACTAAGCCTGATAATCAAAATAATAATACAAGACTTCCTGTTCTGTACATACAACTTTCCAGCAGTCATCTCATAATGATTAGAGGCAGAATAACAAAGACAAATATCACTTTTGTATAGATAACACAGAATCCACCATTCATAATAGGCGATATCAGAACTCATCTACTCCCACCTGACCTCTGAACAGGTCACAGAGCATGCCTAGAAAAATAACCCATAAAAGTCAATTCCCTACTGTCCACTGTGCCTATGTGGCTGCTCTCATAGAGCAAAGTCTTGAGATATTTGAGGTCTGGTTACCAATGTGAAAACTGCAGAATTTTAGGATTTTTTTTATTTATATAGAGACAGTAGTGCCATGGCCTTCTCTCAGCTTTCCCTAAACCATGTGACGTCACGTTCATTGGTCACATGGCCTAGGTGCAGCTCAGTCCCATTGAAGTGAATGGGGCTGGGCTGTGATACCAAGCACAGCTGCTATACAATGTACGGTGCTGTACTTGGTTTGCAGAGAGAAGGCCGTGGCGCTACTGTGCCTTCTCAAACAGCTGATCTGCCGGGTGTCGGACCCCATGAATAAGATACTGGTAACCTATCCAGAGGACAGGTCATCAGTATAAAATTCCTGGAAAAAACAATCAATAGGGTTATAATAAGTACATTTTTTATGTGATTGTGAAAATCTAGGAAAATGTGCAAGATCTCTCAAAAGGGTACATGGTAAAATTTGATGCAATTAGACCCCTTTTTTTTCTAACCCCACCTTATCACTGGGGTACTTTTAAGTATGTATTTTGGACTAAACAGAGCGTCTAAAACACAAGTACCTTTTTAGGCACCGTTTCTGAAAGTATTCTGATCCATTCTGCTTAATAAATCTCCAACATTTTTAATTATTTTCTTTGTTGAACTGCAATGTTGGCAGAACATAAAATATACTAGGAAAAAAAAAAAGGGCCAAATTGCTCCAGCTACTCCATAATACAATACTGGGCTTCATTACTTTAAAAACATACAGTAAAATTTACATTGAAGCCATTTTATATTATTGTGTCTTTTACTGCTGTATAGCAAGGCATTTTGGTGGTCCTTTAATTCCTTGTAATCTAGTTGGTTAGTGATGCCTGATACCTGCCATTCCTGAAGTATAAAGTAACTGGATATGTGTGATGACCTTCAGGTGGTCTAGGAGGGGACAGGAGACAAGAAAACTTCTAGCTATGAAACAAAGAGCTCAGCTCCATTGAAGATATCCATGTGTGTTGCCATCATCACCTCCCTTTGTATCATATGGGCGTCAGACGGGAGCCATGTTGGGCACAAGTTGATGGTTTACCATAGTTTAGTAAACTTTTATGCACAAGTCTATTTTTCCACAAAATCTCAGAATTCACGATAATACAACAGCCACGTTACCTTGTTTTAGACACTTGATCCTCAGAAGGAAGGAACGGGTTGTTAACAGTTGCTGATGAAGTGTTTCCAAAAGCAGTCAGGCCCAGCAGTTTAATTTGCGATAGTCCAAGAGTGCTGGCATCTCGAGGGCGGTGGAGGCGAAGGCAGACAGCAGACGCTACCTCTGCTTTCACAAGCTGAATTTTGATGTATGTCAGTCCACTAGTCATGAGCGGTGTGGACAGTGGCAGCATGTTGACTCCATCAGCACTTATTTCCACAGAGACGGAAGATGGGCAAGCTAACATGACAAAATCAAGCATAAAATTGTCAAAAGATTTATTTTTGCTTTAACTTTGAATATTATATCGCAATTACACAGCTACTTACTGGCAAGGGATGCAAGGTGAGGCTGAATATGGATCTCCTTCAAAAGCACAGCTGCTGGCAGGTGAATAGTGAGATCACACCAAGCTTCCTCTGGCAAAAAGATATAAGACCAGGCAGCAGACCGTGCCCTCCGGTGTGGGGGGGTGGCTTGTAAAAGAACTTCTGCAGGCTGGGCAGTTGGACTACTTGATGTGATTGTACCTGCCAGAACATACATTGAGAAATCATTGAACCAATAAGGTTAGTATTCAGAAGCATAAAGGGTATGGGAGGGGAGATTTATCAAACTGGCTTAGTTGCCCAAAACAATCAATCAGATGGATCCTTTTTTTTTCCTAAAGAGCTCTGAAAAATGATAGGTAGAATCTTGTTGGTTGATAACACATCCACTGGCACCCGTTTACACAGGCTGATGTCCACTGAACGTAGGAGGAACAATTGCTACCTCAGTTGTTTCTCCTTGAAATTCCAAGAAGGCTTTGGAATAGACGCGCATCTTTAATTTAATTTACTCAGCAAATTAGCATTTTCAAAAAATTTATAAACAGGCTTTCTGTGCCTAAAATTGTACTTTAAATAAAAACACAGAAAGAAAAGTGGCACAACTACATACCAAGAGGAGCGAAGTTGTGGATTCCCTCTGCATTATCAGGCTCGGAAGCGAGCACCCTCGCTTTCAAACTGCTGTCTGAGGTTTTGCTGGGGCCAGAGTCAAGAAACTTCATGATTGTAGACACCATGCTTCTGGCAGTGTTAACAATTGCTCTTGTGCTTGTCACCATGTTATTGCAGATGAGTTGAACACCCCCTAAGAAGAGCACACAGATATGATAGTAAGCACATTTACCTTTAGGGTCCATTCACACGTCCTGTTTTTTTTTTCATCCTGAAAAACGGTCCGTTTTTTGCGGATCCGTTGTTCCTGAAAATGTTTCCGTATGTCATCCGTTTTTTGCGGATCCGCAAAAAACGGGAACATGTATACATTTCAATAATCAAATAAAGTTGTTTGGATTTCTTTGAAAAAAAATTGAAAAAAATAAAAATAAAAATTTGTTATGTGTTTCCAGGAACGGAATCCGCAAAAAACGGATGACATACGGAATGACATCCGAATGTCATCCGTTTTTTGCGGATCCATTGACTTTGTATTGTACCAGGATCCGATTTTTCAGGACAAGAATAGGACATGTTTTATATTTAAACGGACATGCGGAACGGAACAACGGAAACGGACAGCACACATTGTGCTGTCCGATTTTTTCCAGGACCCATTGAAAATGAATGGGTCCAGATCTGGTCCTGATCTGTTCCTGAAAAAACGGAACAGATCAGGAAAGAAAAAACGGACGTGTGAATGGACCCTTACTGTCCTCACACAAGATACAAAAACACAACATGGCCAGAAAAGCCACTCTACATAAGCAAAGACTTAGGACATTAGCCCCACTGTTCTCTGGATAGATGAGCGGTTCTGAGGGGCTGGACCTCCACTGTTCATAAAGATAAGCCTTAACATTACCAGATGAAAATGCTTTACATACTAACAACGACTACTCACATCTGCGTCTATTTTATAGAGGCAAATACCTGATTGTGTTGCATCCAAGTTCAGGCCAAGTCTCCTTATTTATTAATTACACAATTGGTTTAGCTCACAGGATCCTCTAAAACTGAGTCCCCTTGTTTATTCTCTGTGCTCAAATTATTTTTTATGTCCACAAAAAAGGGCAACTTTTTATTTTTGTTATTTAAAAAAAAAAATGTTATGCAACGGTTTGGTAGAACGCAGTTGTCATCCCTGTTCTGTCTATGGTTTTTTAGAGATCCACTATTGTGCTGAGCCAGTCTTATGTATAGTGGGATGCGAAAGTTTGGGCAACCTTGTTAATCGTCATGATTTTCCTGTATAAATCGTTGGTTGTTACGATAAAAAAATGTCAGTTAAATATATCATATAGGAGACACACAGTGATATTTGAGAAGTGAAATGAAGTGTATTGGATTTACAGAAAGTGTGCTATAATTGTTTAAACAACATTAGGCAGGTGCATAAATTTGGGCACCACAAAAAAGAAATGAAATCAATATTTAGTAGATCCTCCTTCTGCAGAAATTCCAGCCTCTAAACGTTTCCTGTAGGTTCCAATGAGAGTCTGGATTCTGGTTGAAGGTATTTTGGACCATTCCTCTTTACAAAACATCTTTAGTTCATTCAGGTTTGATGGCTTCCGAGCATGGACAGCTCTCTTTAAGTCACACCACAGCTTTTCAATAATATTCAGGTCTGTGGACTGAGATGGCCATTCCAGAACGTTGTATTTGCTCCTCTGCATAAATACCTTAGTGGATTTTGAGCAGTGTTTATGGTCGTTGTCTTGTTGAAAGATCCAGCCCCGGCGCAGCTTTGGCTTTGTCACTGATTCCTGGACATTGGTCTCCAGAATCTGCTGATACTGAGTGGAATCCATGCGTCCCTCAACTTTGAGAAGATTCCCAGTCCCTGCACTGGCCCTACAGCCTCACAGCATGATGGAACCACCATATTTTACTGTAGGTAGCAGGTGTTTTTCTTGGAATGCTGTGTTCTTTTTCCTCCATGCATAATGCCCCCTTGTTATGGCCAAATAACTCAATTTTAGTTTCATCAGTCCACAGCACCTTATTCCAAAATGAAGCTGGCTAGTCCAAATGTGCTTTAGCCCACCTCAAGCGGCACTTTTTGTGCTGTGGGCGGAGAAAACGAGATTTTTGTGAACTCACCTGTAAAATCTCTCTCGCGTAGTTCATTGGGGGACACAGACCGTGGGTATAGCTGCTTGCTGCCACTAGGAGGAGACACTAGGCTAAGAAGTGATAACTCCTCCCCTGCAAGCTATACCCCCTCCAGCCTGGACAGAGCATATCAGTTTGTGCCCAAGCAATAGGAGTAGGAGAAAAAAAAAAAAAAACAATAAGGAAAATACAGTAAACAACCAATAACTGACAAACATCAGTCGGAATGAACCAGAACTGAGGACCATACTGGCCCACCAACCGCCAATATGTGCGACAAACAGAACACTGGGTGGGAGCTGTGTCCCACAATGAACTACGCGAGAAAGATTTTACAGGTGAGTTCACAAAAATCTCGTTTTTTCGCTCGTATCATTGGGGGACACAGACCGTGGGACGTCCTAAAGCAGTCCACGGGGAGGGAAACAAATCACACGCCCATGGAGAAAAAACGCCCTCGAGGATGCGTCATCCGCTGCCGCCTGCAAGATCTTGCTGCCTGGAGCAGCAACAGTTGATGTCTAGAAAAGCCCCCGAAAAACTCAGTGAACTTGCTGGAAGACCAAGACGCTGCCCTCTAGAAGCGATGCCTGGAGTAGATGAACCCGAGAAATGACGACCGCTGGTCGGCCAGGCCATCACTCCGCTAGGAAGCAACCGTCAGGCAGACATCACAGGAAAAAAACATCCCGTTGGAAGACGCCAGCTATGACAAGGACCTCCAAGAAAATCAGGCAAAAAACCCATACAGCGGAACGCGCCAGATATGGACCAGCAAATCTCTGAGACCAAAATAGATGGCTGATGGAGAGCCCGCCCTTAAAAATACGAGGGAGAAAGAAGATCAAACCATTTCTGAGATGACCCGGAAAGCAGCGACCTTCCGCCAGAAAGAAAATTCTGGGCGGAGCACTGCCTGATGCAAATGACAAAGGACAAATGGACGTACAAGAAGAAGCCCCAGAGGGGGAGCTTGTTTGTCCCCGAAACGCCTCCAGCGATCTACAGATCGTTGGGGCGAAGCCGGTTGTTGGCCACAACTGTGGAAGCGGAACAAAAATCCAGGTTCGCAGGATCCTCCTCTGGGTAAAAGAAACCGGTAATGGAAAACCCCATAAGTGACATATATTGACTTCCGGGCAGAGACCAAGATAAGAGAATACTCTCCGTGGAAAAAAATAGATCCCGGATTCCATAGCTATACAACCCATTGCTGCCGGTCGAGTAGACCGAAGGGAAAGATGGTCAGCAATCCAGCTAGAGGAAGGACAGGAAAGAAAAAAGGGGTGTTCCGTTCCAGGAACGAAATCCCTACCAGTGGTGGCAAGGTGTGACAGACACCCACTCAGCCTGGCGTGGGGGGACCGTAGTCCACCCCCGGAAGGAGCAGTGAGAAAGGAATGACCACCATCGCTTGATGTGACACAGAAGTAATCATATCTGAAGGAAGGTATCACTGTAGTGGTAGACGAGTACCACAGGGACTAAGCTACCCAGTCGAGTGCACCCAAAGTAAGGTGCTGATAGCTATGGCATTTACGCCAATGCAAAACCCGAGTTGACGACACAAGAACAATAGTTGTCAGAGCAACGGACAATTAACAGTAATGAAGACCATTACGAGGTCAGGGCAAAAGCCCATTGCCATCAGAGACTGGCACTTTACAGAATCTCTTGGTAATGTAATACACCCCTGAGGAGGAGCCCATACAAAGGAAGCCACCAGAGTAACGCAAAGGCCACACTCCAGCTGAGGAGGAGGCCACACCGTACAGGATACCAATCCCAGAGTCAGAAGAAACCGCCGTCTGACGAAGGAACTGTGCAATAGGAATGTGCAGTAGGAACCCTAGCATGTAGTGGAGATGCAAATACCCCTTGTACAGTAAGAGCTACAGCCTGCTCCTCCCAGCGTAAAACTGAGGGAGAGGCCTAAGGACACCCAGAAGTAGCATGGAACCATGCTATCTCAGTCAACCAGAACCATCCTGAGGCATTCAGTCTAAAAAAGGGGCAAAACAAGAGCAACGCCGAAGCAGTGCCAGGGTAGAACCCCTATCTGAGGGGCCTGACCCACTGCCGCGAGTTCGATCTCCGGCCCTTGTGAAAATTATCCCTGCTTTTTGTCAGAAGTGGGATCTGAACCCACGCCTCCATTTGGAGACCCGAACACCCCGTACACGGAAGAGATTAACTCTTGAGTCTGGCACCTTAGACCACTCGGCCATCCTGACTTAGAGAACACGCCGTAGGAGCCAATGCAGAATGCCAGCAAAACACCCTCACCTAATAAGGAAGAGTGGTGGCCCAGAATACAGAGTCAGTGCAACCTGGGCTCGCTGGATCGTAATCCCAACATTTGTATAATGGCGTGCACACCACACGTTGTAGAGGACCAATTTCTGACCGACCGGAACGGTGGAGGCCCATGGGGATGGGAATCTCTAGGGCACCTGAAGTGTTGCTGAGCGACCCCCCTAAGAGAACAAAGGACGACATATCTGCGCCAACAACCAGTACCAGAAGAGACGGGAGGATACAATATGGGAGCAGCCCCAGTATCCATATACCACTAGATGAAGAGTACCAGGCACCAATGGTAACGACTGTTGCCGCGGCCCACCTGTGAAGGAAGCCAAGGTATCTAGTGTTGTGGCTTAGTTGAATGAAAGCATGCATAGATGCTCAGTGATTTCCTGTTAGATGTAGAAGGGGGTAATGCCACGACTGTTGAATAGTATTCAGTGGTAGCGCAATCCTCCGTCAAGGAAGGGAGGTAGGGAGATAATCAGAACCGTATCCAACGGTAGTGTAATAACCCCCTCCATGGAGGGGGTAACACGTATTGTAAGCACTACACTCAATGGAAGTGCAACTACTCCACCTATGAAGGGGAGAAAAATATATAGGAAGTACTGTATCCTGAGTTAGCGCAAGTACCTAACCTACGGCAGGAGGTAATGCACCCAGCAGGAATTGACCCCAATGGTAGAGAATTACACCCCTATGGAAGAGGATAATGCATATGAATAGTCCCGTACCCGGTGGGTAGAGAAATTCCTCCACCTATGTAAGGTGGTAATACTTACAGGAAACACTGCCACCCGTGATAAAGCCATAACGCCTCGTATGAGAGAGGCTAATGCATAACGCCAGTACTGTACCCAGTGGAACAGCAAATCCGTCAACAACCGAAAGGGGGGACGCAAATGGCTGGCACTGACCAGTGCAAGTGCAGTCAGTCCACCTGTGGAAGGAGGGATACAAAGGGTAAGTACTGTATCCAGTAGTAATGCAAATGCCGCCTAAGGAAGGGGGCAATGCATACAATCAGTACTGCTGGTAATATGGATGCAGTCTAGAAGATTCATATCAGAGTCCGCAGAACTGTCCCCTGTTCCCTCAGAACCAACCCCTGTCAGAAGGGAGGGTTCTGAATATCACCCTAATGAGGAAGGGTGGAGGTGCGGAGGAGACCGAGGAGGAAAGTGTCCTGCTCGTGCGCAGCTCTACCTCTCAGCATCTAGCCATGGCAGTTGCAGGCTGTGTCGGCAGTGATATAATCATCAAACCACCCAGGAGGTGGAATCGGCATCCCTACATGACCGCTCACTGGATTGTGTGGGCGGCACTCAATCAACCCACGACCCAGGAGGGTGGATTGGGAACTGCCAGAGTTCCTCCGTTGGATTGCGCATGTGGATTAACAACCAAATGACCCAAGAGGGTGGATTGGGAATCCATCAGCTGTGCTCCCCTGGCTTTGTGCAGGTGGAGCATTATCAACCAAATGGCCCCTTAGGGCGGGATTGGGAATCCTTCAGATGTGCTCCCCCGAATCCGTGCAGGTGGAGTATTATCAACCAAACGGCCTTAGCGGGCGGATTGGGAATCCTTCTGATGTGCTACCCTGGATTTGTGCAGGTGGAGCATTATCAACCAAACAGCCCTGTAGGGCGGATTGGGAATCCTTCAGATGTGCTCCCCTGTATTTGTGCAGGTGGAGTATTATCAACCAAACGGCCTAGCGGGCGGATTGGGAATTCTTCAGATGTGCTCCCCTGTATTTGTGCAGGTGGAGCATTATCAACCAAACGGCCCGTATGGCGGATTGGGAATCCCTCAGATGTGCTCCCCTGGATTTCACAGGTGGGTTCCCCTCATTTTCAGGTGACACCTTGGCTGGCGGGAAGCTGGGCTGCCCTGGTCCACTTTCGTTTCTTGGGGAGGGCGAGCGGTGAGGGATTCCAACACCGGCCTTGCTCCCGGGGTAGACAGAGTGGCTAGGCGACTCTGTTTCCCCAAACCTAAAAAAAGGAAAAAGATAAAATAATAAAAGTAAGCTGCCCTGCAAAAGCAGGGAGGTCTGCCTCCTACGACACTAAGCTAAAAACTGATATGCTCTCTCCAGGCTGGAGGGGGTATAGCCTGCAGGGGAGGAGTTATCACTTCTTAGCCTAGTGTCGCCTCCTAGTGGCAGCAAGCAGCTATACCCACGGTCTGTGTCCCCCAATGATACGAGCGAGAAAAGGCTTCCTCTGCATCACTCTCGCATACAGCATCTTCTTGTGTAAAGTGCCCCGAATGGTTGAACGATGCACAGTGACCCCATCTGCAGCAAGATGATGTTGTAGGTCTTTGGTGCTGGTCTTCGGGTTGACTCTGATTGTTCTCACCATTCGTCGCTTCTGTCTAGCCGAGATTTTTCTTAGTCTGCCACTTCGAGCCTTAACTTGAACTGAGCCTGTGGTCTTCCATTTCCTCAATATGTTGCTAACTGTGGAAACAGACAGCGGAAATCTCTGAGACCGCTTTCTGTATCCTTCCCCTAAACCATAATGGTGAACAATCTTTGTCTTCAGGTCATTTGAGAGTTGTTTTGAGACCCCCATGTTGCTACTCTTCAGAGAAAATTAAAAAAGAGGAGGGAAACTTACAATTGACCCCCTTAAATACTCTTCCTCATAATTGTATTCACCTGTGTATGTAGGTCAGGGGTCACTGAGCTTACCAAGCCAATTTGAGTTCCAATAATTAATTCTAAAGGTTTTGGAATCAATACAATGACAACAGTGCCCACATTTATGCACCTGCCTAACTTTGTTTAAACAATTATAGCACACTTTCTGTAAATCCAATAAACTTCATTTCACTTCTCAAATATCACTGTGTATGTCTCCTATATGATATATTTAACTGACATTTTTTATCGTAACAACCAAGGATTTATACAGGAAAATCATGACGATTAACAAGGTTGCCCAAACTTTCGCATCCCACTGTATATGGTAATAGAGACCCCCTAGGCTCCACTAGGTCTGGTAGATTTCGTGGTTATATAAACGTTCAGATTCTCCTTTGTGATCCAATTGGCATCTGCTGCCAACACAGTTGGTGGTACAACTGCACTACTTTTTGAACTGTTCAATTAGGCAAGCACAGTTCCTCAAACACCAAAATTACTCTGTCCCATTGAAATTCATTAAGCCTCCAAACACAACAGTGGACCTAGAGACATGTACAGATGTAGCTAAGCTAAAATGGACTCTGATAACACATCACAGTTTTATATCGTGCCATCTTGTGAAAAAAGCCATTGAAATCCATTGAAAGGAGTTAAACCTTTTTTTTTTTTTTTGCCGTTTTTTTACTAACCAAGTTTAGCTTGGCTGCATCTGTATGTCAGAGTACTTTCACACTTGCGGCAGAGGATTCTGGCAGGCAGTTCTGTCGCTGGAACTGCCTGCCAGATCCGTCAAAACGGATGTAAACTGATGGCATTTGTCAGACTGATCAGAATCCTGATCCGCATGACAAATGCATTAAAATGCCGGATCCCTCTTTCCAGTGTCATCTGGAAAAATGGATCCGGCATTTTTTTTTTCCCAACATTTTTTTGCGGTCTGAGCATGTGCAGACCGCAATGCTGGATCAGTTTTGCCGGAACACTTAGGGTCGGATCTGGCATTGATGCATTTCAATGGGGAAAAAAATGCCGGATCCGGCATTCCAGCAAGTGTTCTAGAATTTTGTCCGGAGATAAAACCGTAGCATGCTGCGGTATCATCTCAATCCTGAAAAGTCAAAAAGACTGAACTGAAGACATCCTGAACGGATTGCACTCCATTCAGAATGCATGGGGATAAAACTGATCAGTTCTTTTCCGGTATAGAGCCCCTAAGACGGAACTCAATGCCGGAAAAGAATAACGCTAATGTGAAAGTATCCTAACTATATATAACTATAATTAATTTCTGTCAGGACCTGTGTATTAATACTTTTCATAATTTCATAAGGATCCTATCTTCTGCAGACACTACATGTCTCTTATTTAGTGCCTGTATTGGTTACTCCTTCTATACACGCTTGTATTCATGTTTTTGTTCATATTTCATATCTGCCAGTTGGATGGGGTAACTAACTCCATGACAGCAAGGACTTTTAGCAAGCAAAGCAATAAGTGTTAGACTGTCTATTTGTCGCCTTTCTATTTCATTACTGTCTTGCAAATGTGATAGAGATATGGATATCATTCTTCATTACAGCTCACCCAAGATGGCCCCCATATCCTCCTGTAATGGACAACGCCTTATTTACTCAAGAAACAAAGTCCACTGCATTCTGCTAGTCCCCCCCCCACCTACAGGGATTATCAAAGATAGGATCAGACATCTGACTTCCCTATGTCAAATCCAGTGTCATGGGAGGTTATTCACAAGGAATAGGTTGTCATGGAAGCTGGTGAAGAGGGGAGTCGAGAAAGAGGACAGATGTGTTAGGGAAAATATTAGCTCAAAGGGGGGACTGATAGAGATGTGGATATCATTCTTCATTATAGCTCACCCAAGAGGGACCCCATATCCTCCTGTAGAGGACAACGCCTTATTTACTCAAGTTGGGAACAAAGCACGAAGCTTCCGTCTATCCAAGAGGATCCTCATTCTTTTGGTGTCATATGACGTATGCTGTACTGGTGTTAGTGAGAAGCCATTACAAGATGTTGTTAGCATACAGATGTTTACATTAGTTCCCATACCAAAGTTTGTAAGATAGTGCACAGATGCCAAGCATTATCTATTTTCTTCTTATCTCCTTTTCCTTCTTAGCCAATGAAATAATGGCATGAGCCTCAGAGGGGGACGGTAAAGAAAATAGCTGTGTGTACTTGGGAAAATTCATTGCTCTGCATTTTTTTTTTAATATTTGTCAGCATGATCAAGATTTGATTAGCATAGTAAGCACTGCACAGATATGTCAAGACAAAACAGAAGTACATACCCATATCATGGAACGCTTTCAAGGCCTCACTTGTATCCAAAACTCTTAGGATGAACCAGAGCAAAGGCTCTGACAGCTGGCAAGTGGAAAGAGACCCCTGAACAAAACAGACCACACAAGCTCATGAGATCACTTGCATAAGTAGACAGCAGAAACTTGAGGCCCCCCCCCCCCCATTTTAGTGCACTTCTATAAATAACTGTATAATATAAAAAAGTTCAACTTGCCTGTCTGCCCATATATCCACACGCCATGTAAGTTAAAATAGGCTGCAGCATAACTTGAACACTGGTGGCCTTCTTGCTGAGAGTGGTGAGTATGGTGAACAGGCCGTCACCAACCGATATAGCATCCAATCCTCCATGAAAGTTTTCATGTTTAGTTAAATGTAAACCACTTGCACCTAAAAGGGAACAAAGTAGTTACATGACCAAAATCTAGTTTTGCATTTTCTGACTTTTATTAGGTGGTGAAAAGTAAAGACAAATTTAAAATAATCTGATCGCATTTAACAGAATAATAACTGCAATAAACTTGTAACTCAATCCTGAAGGTACAGAACGGGGCCACAGTTTTCTATGTGCGATATAAATCCTCCATATAGCCATGTGCATGAAGCTGGTTTTTAAAGCATGTTTAATGTATATGTATATGTTTTTTGCGGCACAGAATAGCATGGTATAATACGCTATTCTGTCCAAAAAATAAAATAAAAAAATGATACGTAAACAGTGGCCATCGAAGTCAATCAGGACACCCTGCTTGTTATATTATGCAGTGCACGTGGATATAGGACATAAGGATATACACATGGTATGTGACTACAACAACAGCACTTTATATCATCAGTTGCTGTTGGGATCTCATATCTATGTGCAATATCTGATGTGTATTCATGGTTTCCAACTGGTGTGTGTGTGGGGGTGCTCTTTTTCATTTGTTACTTTAATATATGCCCAATTTGTTGTTATAGAATGCTAATAAACCAAATATGCTAATAAAGGTTACCAAGCTACATATGGAGATACCAACACACTTCCAAATGTACTAACTAGACACTTACCAATAATCATGGCCATTGCACTGCTGTTGCACTGGCCAAGGGCAGAGAGAATTTGGCTCATAATCTGCTGATTAGCTAGCACCAAATCTGCCACGTATGCAGTGGAACTTTGTGTAGCTGAAGAATTGCTGTTGGCATCCTTTCCACCGTAGACTTTCTCTTCGTCAGAAACACTGTCTGTAGTGCTGCTGACAACAGGTGGCCGGGCACTAAACTCTTTGTTACTTGACAGCGGCAACTGAACCAGGATGTTCACCAACTTTAACAAATCAAACATCAGCTGGTCACGAGTCATTTCTCCACATACTGCTTTGGCATCACCAGGTCGAATAATATTTGCAAACAAGCCTCCAAAGCAAGCCCGTGCGCCAACAGAGCTGTCAGATCCACTGCGGGATACCACTTTGTCAGAGCAGGTAATATAGTGATGAACCAGAAATGTAACGGACTCTATTACAGAAGAAATGGTGCTGACCGAGACAACTTCGAAATTTTGTTCCAGAGTGAATTCTAAGAGTTTCACCTGAGCATCAAGGGGCCCTTGTCCTGTCTGAAAAGGACCTCTGTAAGAGAATAAAAGTGGGAGCAGATTTCATAGGTTATCGGCCATGTAATAATCATACTTAAAATAATAAATTACTGAATTGTTTCATAGTAACATCTTGAAAGTTTTGATTGGTGGGGTCCGGGTCCTGAGATGAGGAGGCAGCACCGCACCTATGACAAGTACGCTTTAAAGTCTCAGTTCACACTGGTGTCACAGATTCTGAATCCACCACACACTGGCGGCAAATAGTAACAAATGGGCTCACATTATCTCAGAATAGGGTCTGTTTGGTTTCTGACATTTTTCACTGCAGCTAACCCCATCCCATTTTACAATCTCATACATTCAAGAGTCCAGGTAGAGAAAGGGATAGTTGCAATAAGATATTCCTATAACTGTAACATCAAGGGAACACAGCTGTCACAAGTGACTTCTAGTGTCTATATCCACAGGTAGATCTGACTACAATACATAGCTTTTATAAATGTCTAGAATACAAAAGAATCTGTATAATTAGCAAGTTAAGGGACAGCGCAGCTCTGATCTCCAACTGGATCGGGTGTGGAAAGGTGCTGCTGCGCGCCGCGCAGGACAGTTGGAGAGGCAACCGTCTAAAGTTCAACAAAATTTGTGCATGTGTTATATTAACGAGAACCTGTCACTGCACAATGCAGTACAATCTGCAGGCAGCATGTTATAGAGCAGGAGGAGTTGAGCAGATTGATCTATAGTTTTGTGGGAAAAGATTCAGTAAAACTTTATACATTTAAACCTATTTCTGACTTCAGTTGTGCACGGGGGACATGTTATCAGCAATTGATAGCAAAGTGTGTATATACAGACCGCTTTAAGTCGCTTGCTGTACATGAAGGTGGTGTGGGGGTACAACCACATGGCATATGAGCCACGGCAGGCTCTAATTAAACTAATGAATCCTGCACTGTTCAGTGGGTCTGTACTGTTAATGGCCGTGCGACATTAAAAGTGCCGTGTGGCCATTAACAATACAGATCAATTGAACAGTGTGGTCTTCATTAGTTTAACTAGATCATGCTGTGGCCTGTACAGCTTCATGGCACTTGAACGTAGCGCGGCTGCATTGCAAGCGCCACATGACCATGACATGTGGTTGTGCTCTTAAGTTCAGAAAAAAAAATGTGGTGACACTAGCAAAATGGGGACTTGTACATAATAGTTGCTGGGCAGAAGACGGTTATTAAAGTAACCGCTAAGACAAGTTCAGTAAGGGGAAGCCTGCAAGAAATACTACAAAACCAGTACACCAAAGTCGGCACTGCTTACCTCTCTGTGGAGAGTATGTGTATAAGCTTCAGTAAAAATTCACTGAACATCTGAGGGCTGGTAGAAGAAAGATGGACTTGTAGCCGCGTCAGGAACTCCTGCATTGCCTGAGTAGCAGTGGGCCCAACCTGGGTATAAATAATCACGGTATTAAAGAACGGTTAACTGGAACATATTACAGAATATCTAGAATATTAAGTCTTTTCAACGTAAGAAATTGTGTACAATAATGAATGGGTTAGTTATGTGCTTGTGGGCACTCGTGATGCCTTGATCTGATTGATACCTGATATTTATCTAGATAAACTGTAATCACCGGCAAAAGGCCCACCCACACTAGACTATATATTTTGTATATTTCTTAATAAAATAAAAAAAAACAAATTTTTAACTAGAAGTAACTTTACCTGGGGACTGTGCTGGTTGGTCCCATGAGGGTTTGTTCCTGAGAGAAATTTCACAAGGACGTGAAGGAGGTTTGAGTCTGAAACTAATAGTTGGGCAGTGTTTTCCTGAGCTCCAATAGTGCTGCTGGGTCCAGCTATAAAAGAAGAGAAAGTCTTCAGATTCAATTGCTTACACAGAAATGTGCTAAGAAAGCAAAGCATTGGCCCTAAACACACAAAACCAATAAGAAGAGTAACGAGAAATAGTGACAACATTGGAACACATGTCTGTAATAAATCAGTGCAGGGCATATATTTCATAGGCATCCTACAAGATAAAAAAAAAATAAAAAATAATTTAGAATTTCAAGGCAATACCAGACTACATTGGTAGTAAAAGTGCTGCAAATCTGAGGCAGACATCTCAAGGGAGCTGATTTTCAGCCATATGTGATATATTAAATTAAAGGGGTTGCCCCACCATAGAATAGGGGATCAAAATATCTGATCATTGGGGATCCAAACCTAGGACCCCCACCGATAACAAGAATGAGATGACAGAGTCCTAAAAGTAGTGATCACGTATATAAGTGCGGCCCTAAGCTTCTCTTTGGCAGATCCATAGTGCTTAATGGAGAAAGAGTGTGCATGTGTGACCGACACTTTAGGGACTCTGGGACCTCATTCTTGTGATCAGTAGGGGTTCCAGTGGTTAGCCCTTGACCAATCAGACAGTTACCTTCCCAACCGTACTGATAGCCTCTTATGGTGGAACAACCCATAATCCAGAGGGGGGAAAAATAATAATCAGGCAGCGGTCATTCCCATTCATGCTGAAATAATGACATTTTTACTGAAATCTGTCTAAATATGAAAAGAAAAAGGACTTACAGTTCAGTTGCATGTTAGTCATAAGAGTGAGGCTATGAAGCACAAGGCACCACGTCCGGAGTAAAGTATTTGGATGCCAGGACAGGACTGTTAAAAAGCTTGTTATAGAAGCTGGAAGGAAAACAAAATGCCATTGGATCATTAACTTACTAGAAGACCTTCCCTTTAAATCCCACCTAATACAATGTCTACCTAAATGGCTGCAAATTACAGGAAGCGCTCAACACTCCCCTGCTAACCATACCGTCTATACATCTTTACAGCCGACCTGCTTGTACTAACCCCATTTATCATCTGCTTTGGTGGCAAGTCCATTAACTTATAAGGCATGTTCTCTACCATAACTGGAGAAAAAAAAATACAGTATCTACTCTGTTTTAGGCCAAAGAGAAATCAAAATCAATAATTTAGACACCAGCGGCTGCTAATATGTCTGTAGGGGCGGGGGTTGAAAATCATTAAATGACTGATGAATCTAATCAAATGCAATTCTCTACTAGAACACTAGAGGGAGCCATGGGGAACATTTCAGGCTACTTTCACACTAGCGTTCGGGGCTCCGCTTGTGAGTTCCGTTTGAAGGCTCTCACAAGCGGCCCCGAACGGATCCGTACAGCCCCAATGCATTCTGAGTGGATGCAGATCCGCTCAGAATGCATCAGTTTGGCACCGTTTGGCCTCCGCTCCGCTCAGCAGGCGGACACCTGAACGCTGCTTGCAGCGTTTTCGTGTCCGCCTGGCCGTGCGGAGCCAAACGGATCCGTCCAGACTTACAATGCAAGTCAATGGGGACGAATCCGTTTGACGTTGACACAATATGGTGCAATTTCAAACGGATCCGTCCCCCATTGACTTTCAATGCAAAGTCAGGAGTCCCCATCAGATCGGAGTTTTCTCCGATCCGATGGTATATTTTAACTTGAAGCGTCCCCATCACCATGGGAACGCCTCTATGTTAGAATATACCATCGGATTTGAGTTACATCGTAAACCTCAGATCCGACAGTATATTCTAACACAGAGGCGTTCCCATGGTGATGGGGACGCTTCATGTTAGAATATACTGAGAACTGTGTACATGACTGCCCCCTGCTGCCTGGCAGATGCTGCCAGGCAGCAGGGGGCAGACCCCCCCACCCCCCCCCCCCCCCCCTCCTCCTGTAATTAACTTATTGGTGGCCAGTGCGGGCCCCCCTCACTCCCCAGTATTAAATATTACCAGTGCGGCGGCCTCCCCCTCCCTCCCTCCCCAGTATTAAATATGACCAGTGCGGCCTCCCCCTCCCTCCCCAGTATTAAATATTACCAGTGCGGCGGCCTCCCCCTCCCTCCCCAGTATTAAATATTACCAGTGCGGCCCCCTCCCTCTATATTTATTGGTGGCCGGGCCAGTGCGGATTCCAAGTATTGTGAGCAGTGCGGCCTCCCCTCTCCCCCCCTAATTAAAATCCCCCCCCCCCCCCCCCCCATCATTGGTGGCAGCGGAGAGTACCGATCGGAGTCCCAGTTTAAATCGCTGGGGCTCCGATCGGTTACCATGGCAACCAAGACGCTATTGCAGTCTTGGCTGCCATGGTTACTTGGCAATAAATACAAGCATTATACTTACCTGAAGAGCTGCGATGTCTGACCGGCCGGGCGCTCCTCCTACTGGTAAGTGACAGGTCTTTAGCAATGCGCCGCACAGACCTTTCACTTACCAGTAGGAGGAGCTCCCGGCCGGGGGGGGGGGGGGGGGGGGGGTGATTTTAATTAGGGGGGGGAGAGGGGAGGCCGCACTGCTCACAATACTTGGAATCCGCACTGGCCCGGCCACCAATAAATATAGAGGGAGGGGGCCGCACTGGTCATATTTAATACTGGGGAGGGAGGGAGGGGGAGGCCGCCGCACTGGTCATATTTAATACTGGGGAGGGAGGGGGGGCCGCACTGGCCACGAATAAGTTAAATACAGGAGGGGTGGGGGGGGGGTGGGGGGGGTCTGCCCCCTGCTGCCTGGCAGCATCTGCCAGGCAGCAGGGGGCAGTCGTGTACACAGTTCTCAGTATATTCTAACATGAAGCGTCCCCATCACCATGGGAACGCTTCTGTGTTTAGAATATACTGTCGGATCTGAGTTTTCCGAAGTGAAAAATCAGATCTGAAATAAACAGTTATGCAAACGGATCCGTTCTGAACGGATGCAAGCGTTTGCATTATAGGAGCGGATCCGTCTGTGCAGACACCAGACGGATCCGCTCCTAACGCAAGTGTGAAAGTAGCCTCAACTGCATAAGAGCCAAATCCAAGGCAAGTGCTGCATTCTACCAACTTGGCCAGTGTACAACTATAGCAGCCACAATCTTTAGCCCAGAAACATGTAGTAATAGCTTGATGTTTGATGAGGACGACCAATCTATTTAACAATGATCAAACGCTGATCACAATATGCTAGTAATGTTCAGAGGTATGAGAGATATTCTTAAAATAACAAACTGAAAGGTGAAGAACCTATAGGCAGGGGAGGGGTCTAGGTACCACCCATGAGCGAAAATCTCTACTTCCCAAGAGCTCACAATCATATTAATAAACTATCCAGGTACATTACGTCTGTGAGATGCCAAGGTCTCCTGAGAGGAGTCACCTGCCTAGAAAAATGTATAGGACAACCTGGCAAGAGGTGCCCTGCCGTCTATAATGAAAGTATGAATGTGTCACATGGTCTATAGAGTACATCTCCTTTAATCCAGTATTGGCATAATCCAGAGGAAATACAGATAAAATAAATGAAGCCCCCCCTTTCAGCTTTTTTGAATTTCGCTAACACAATTACCTTGATTTACAGAGATGACCGGCACTCTATTAGCATGGTATAAGAACAGGTCGCTCCCATTTTCCTTGCCCCCATTGGAGCTAGAATTTAGGCTCAATGTGAGCCATAACTGCAGAAGAGACTCGAGCTGTGGGAAAATAAAATTAGAGTGAGGAACAACATGGTTCTCTGAAAAACAAGACATCGACTAGAGCAAGATTTGACTAACTACTTCCAATGGCTGAGGTAGGAAGTGAGGCATATGCGGCAGCCACACGCTGCTAGGGTTATGGAGACCGCTGCGCAGGCTGTCCTACATTGTTTCCTTAGGGCTTATGAACACGACCGTATTTAAAAAAAAAAAAAAAAAAGTACAGATAACGTCCGCGTGCATTACATATTTTGTGGAATGGAACAGCTGGCCCCTGATATAACAGTACTATCCTTGTCCGTAATGCGGACAATAATAGGGCATGTTCTATTTGTTCGCAAAACGCACACGGAAACTAAAAGCAGACGGAATAACTTACGTTTTTGTTTTATGCGGACCCATTGAAATGAATGGTAACACATAAGGTCCGCAAAAAAAAAAAAATGGAACAGACATGGAAATAAAATGTTTGTGTGCATGAGCCCTTCAAGTGTACCTAAACTTATAAAGTTTATTAAAACCTACTGTAAATACCCTAAAATGATTCTTTCTAATATAATTTTTTTTTTTTTTTCATTATCCATGAGATATAGGCACCGGAAGTTGAGGTGCCTATAGCGTTGTGAAATACACTGTTCTGCAGGTGAGTACGAGTTCTCCTGCGGCTGCACTGAGCGCTGTAAAGGCAGGAGCTCCATAGCACAGCGCTGCTCCTGTAAGTACCAGCGCTGCTCTCCTAAAGCCTGGAATACATGTGCAAAGTTGCCGCATGTGACATTTGCAAATTTTTAATTTATTTTTTAACTAAATTGACGCCAAAAACTGAAGTAAGAGCTCTTTCACACTTGCGTTCTTTTCTTCCGGCATAGAGTTCCATCGTCGGGGCTCTATGCCGGAAGAATCCTGATCAGGATTATCCCCATGCATTCTGAATGGAGAGAAATCCGTTCAGGATGCATCAGGATGTCTTCAGTTCAGGACCGGAACGTTTTTTGGCTGGAGAAAATACCGCAGCATGCTGCACTTTTTGCTCCGGCCAAAAATCCTGAACACTTGCCGCAAGGCCGGATCCAGAATTAATGCCCATTGAAAGGCATTAATCCGGATGCGGCCTTAAGCTAAACGTCGTTTCGGCGCATTGCCGGATCCGACGTTTAGCTTTTTCTGAATGGTTACCATGGCTGCCAAGACGCTAAAGTCCTGGCAGCCATGGTAAAGTGTAGTGGGGAGCGGGGGAGCAGTATACTTACCATCCGTGCGGCTCCCCGGGCGCTCCAGAGTGACGTCAGGGCGCCCCACGCGCATGGATGGCGTGATCGCATGGCGCGTCATCCATGCGCATGGGGCGCTCTGACGTCATTCTGGAGCGCCCTGGGAGCCGCACGGACTGTAAGTATACTGCTCCCCCGCTCCCTACTACTATGGCAACCAGGACTTTAATAGCGTCCTGGCTGCCATAGTAACACTGAATGCATTTTGAAGACGGATCAGTCTTCAAATGCTTTCAGTTCACTTGCGTTTTTCCGGATCCGGCGTGTAATTCCGGCAAATGGAGTACACGCCGGATCCGGACAACGCAAGTGTGAAAGAGCCCTAAAATGATTAATACATATGGGTCATTGTTACTCAAAACCAACCTGAACATGATGCACTTGCAACATTGAAAAGAGCTTGTTGAAGCAGGCACTCAGCATTGGAATGGAAGACGACTGAACAATTAGCTGGTTCGCCTGACTCGACGCATGAAGCCCTCGTAATAAAGAGTCGTCCGTCCCACCAGAAGGCTGTGATACTGTGAAGAAAGTGTGAATTCAATACATGGGTCACAATACGCCATTAAAACGGCATAAACTAGATTTCCAGTTGTATTCAGCTTCTCATACTGGAATGTGTCACCAGAATTTTTCTCTGCCAGACAGTGACACATATCCTTTTTATTCTAATAGTTTTTATTTTACTTTGTAGATTTTTTTAATTCTATTTCCTGAACATGTTCATGGGGCTGCCATTTTGCCCGAGCGGTTCTTATATGCTTTACAGTAACCACTATGGACGCCATGGACAGGTTCTGACCTCACCGATTTCTACAGGATAGTTTTCTACTTATGCTCTGTGACCTGTGCAGAGGTCAGGAGGGAGTAGATAAGCTGTGTTATTACGTACTGTGAATGGTGGCCACTTCTCTATATATATAGAAGATATATCATTCTAATCCTGCTTGTGATAAGCAGATAATTGGAGTAAAGTGATCTGTACAGACCAAGAAATGGCGCCTATTAGGATTAGTGGCCAGCGTGAAAACTGCTATATTTTTTATATAGATAATGACATGGAATTAAGAGTTAGTGGAACATCACAGAAATTCTTGAAAAATATGTTTAACATAAAAACAGGATTTAATTTTTGATAGATCATTTCACAGCACTTTTCAGTAATAAAAATGAATTGAACACTTCATTTTCCATACTTTATAAGCTATAGGAAGCCTCTCTGTACCTTTATCAAACTAGTCTTAGATTTTGGGGGTCTACATAGACCATAAACAGAATTAATTTTTTTTCCACTTACTAGTTGGTGATGAATTGGTCAGCGCTTGTAGAATGGAATCCGCCTCAAGAGTGGACATCATTTTCAACATTAATTCTGCTTGCTGTTCAAGACCAACCTCCAAACGGGCATCTAGTGCTAGAGGTAATAAAGCAAGGGCAAAAAGAATGCCAAGGCAAACCATAAAAAAAAAAAAAAAAAAAAAAAAAAAAAGTTCTTTAGACTCAATCAGCAATAAAAAATAATACAGAGAACGGAGTGCACCAGAATGCATTCAGTTCTTGTTCCTTTGACAGATAATACAACTGGATCCGTTCTGAACGGATGCAGACGGTTGTATTATGGACTGGATGCGTTTTTGCTATCCCCTGCTGGATCCAGCAAAAACGCAGATGTGAAAGTAGCCTTATCAATCTTACAGAAAAATAGAAAGAAGAAGTCACAGAGGGACATTTATCACCCTATTTATGTCACAGTTACGCCACTATTATGGCATAAAAGAAAAAAAATAAGGGTGCACGCTGTGTGTGCGCAATACTTTGCGACTTTTTAAGCTTTTCAACACTTTTCTGAAGTGGTGAAAAAGGGTGAGGCTTCATAGGGCATGCTGGATTTACTATATCTTATACCAGAAACTGGCGCCGGCCCTTTGTTGGTGTAGACTTCAGTTTTTGGAGCATGGAGTGCCAGAGACGTGCCTAATTTATTAAGGGGCATCTGCATTAGGCGCATCTCACTTCTGCGCAGAGGGATCAAGATTGGTATATGGGAACGCCAGTCTTGACAAAATCCCCTCACAGTGTTCCTTATAATCTGAATGCTACTGTATTGCAGCGTGGACACTGGATGATTTGTGGAGAATTTGGACAAGTCTATCGCTGCTACTTCACTTAGTAAGACAAATTGTGATAGATTATAAGTACAGTAGATACACAGACACACCACTAAATTCTCACCTTGAGACACAGATACGGTCACAGTTTGGGTACCATTTTTTTCTGTCGTGGCTGCTGGTTTTGCTACAGGAAGCCCAACACCTCCAATGTGGTAAGGATTGTAATTGTAAGTGCCATAATCTGCACCCCAATAATCATACCATGTGCTGCTGATCGGCTTTTGGTGGAGGAAAAAAAAAAAACATCTGAATGTCTTTCAATGAAAATACTAAAAATATACACGATACACAGACTGCTACTGTGTGCATTTTTTTTTCTTTTTTAAATCATTCACTAGTCTAATTTGATGGACCAGAATAACACATCCATGGAGTTTCTCAATTCAGAAACATGGAGAGAGCACTTCAGTGAAGCACTGCCTCCTGGACACTTGCAGGACCAGCATTGGGCAGAATTCTCACTACTCCTAATAATAAAAGTTCCAGCAAATATATATTTATACACTTCTCCCGATCCCCTGCCTAAGGCTGGGAGCGGTTTGGCATGGTCAAAACTGCTGCCAGATTCCCTTTAATTTGATGGGTCCGTGTGATGCCCTGGTGCAGTCAGGACAGTGCATGCATGGATTTTCCTGCCGTCTGAATCAAGTCTTACAGACATTTACCTAAAGCCACGTTCACACTTGCAAACTGTGGTCAGGATATTGCATTAGTATGTGTAAATCCAAACCAGGAGTGGAACACAAAGTATTAAAAAAAAAAAAGTGTAAAAGGTGGCTTCAAAAATGTTTTTGTGGTATTTTTGCAGTATTCATGGCATTTTGTGGAAATATGGAATGCAGACCGCATAGGCATGTTGTTGCTGCTTGAGTTTTTGCTAATAAGGTGGCTTCTGGTGTCGGTGTAAAGGCACACCATGTCAAGAGAAAAAAATATTTATTTAAAAAAAAAAAGCCATAAAAACAGCATGCAGTATGGAAAAATATGCACATGGTCCCCTATGACTTTTTGGTGGAAAGATTTGCCCCTCTTCTGTGTTTCTTTTCTGGATCCACTCCTGATATTGGCTTACAAATACTGATGCAAGATATTGGCCACAAGTGTGAATGAGACCTAAAGCTAAGCTTACCAGCTCTAACAGATTTTAAAAACTTCTGCTCTATGTGCAAAATCACCACTGCTATTGCATAACTGACAATGACACCACCGAGGTTGTGTATCGGTAAAAGCAAGTTCCGTTGGTATGGTGAATGCGGAGGAGCAATTCTTTGCTTGGGCTAGGTACACAGTGTGACTAGAGTGGACACATACTATTGAGGCAAGCGGACACCGTTTTAGTGCACTTGAAGGCTTCAACCAGATTATGTAGACAATCTACTGTAATATGTATTGGGGCAGAAAATAACCCTCAGCCAGTGGTGTCTACAATAAAATTAACATGCTGATACCAGCAGCTGCAGCTCAAACATTATGCATAACCAGCATATGTAGGTTACCCATACAAATCAGACAGCTGCACGCGCTTGGCCAACAGCTTCCCTTCCGACCTCACAACCCCATACACATGCATGCTCAGCTGAGTGTGCATGTATTTTGGAAGGGTAGAGAGGAGTAAGCCACTGTCAGACACCTCTGGTAGCTTATCTCCTGTGGGAACAAAGGATTGGGCATGCTGAAATCCAAAATACCCAACTATACACACCCCCCCATATCTGCTCTTGTGCAAGATTCAGGAGGCACACCCATACACATTAAAGGGTGAGTCAATCCTGCCGACATGAAGGGTTCTGCTGAAAATAATCTGAAGTGTAAACTGCTTTCGTTTTTATATGGATCAATAACCTACTCAAGTACTGATCTGTTCTTTGGTATTCACAAATCATAATACCCATCATCAGCAAGTAACAAGTCAAACAATTCCAAATAAGCCAAAGAAAATAAATACATTTCAAGACCATAAAGTCGAGATGATCAAAGGTGAAGCTTCAAGAACTAATCAGGTAGAAAATAAACACTATAAACTTCCTAAATAGCATCTAAGGACATCTGTCAGCAGTTTAGTACCCATGACACTGGCTGACCTGTTACATGTGTGCTTGGCAGCTGAAGGCATCTGTGTTGGTCCCATGTTCATATGTGCCCGCATTGCTGAGAAAAAATATATTTTAATATATGCAAATAAGCCTCTAGGAGCAACGAGGGTGTTGCCGTTACACCTAGAGATGCCCCTCTCTCTGAAACTGCCATGCCCTCAGCTTCCAAGCACACATGCAACAGATTAGTCAGTTTCATAGGTAGAAATCTGCTGACAGATGCCTTTTAATTATCCAATTCTGAAACGAAATAAAAACTAAATAAAAATATCTTTGTAAACATTTTTTAGTAATAGTTTATGCTCCATCCTTGAAAATTATTGGCTATATGATAAACAATATACTAAAGTTAACAGGTGGCACACCTTCAATTTTTATTAAAAAATGCAATAAAAAAAATTAAAAATACAAATAAAAATCACTAAAAAGCAATGTATCTAGTACAAGGAACAAAAAGCCAAAAGTTCAACTTACCTTGAAGACTTTGGCTGCAAGAGGATCTTTTTCCAAATCAATATCTAAAGGATCAATATCAACTTCCATCAGGTCTTGCAGTAATTCAAGGTCAATGTCTTTATCTTTATCCAAAGATGATAGAGGAGGAGCACCTTTGGGTGATTAAAACAGCTTTAATACTGCCAAGTAGTGAGGCCTGCCACCTACATACATGGACCATGGGGACGATTACTGGGCAATTTTAAGGCTGTACTTTCATACTTTGTATACATTCAACTAAACAATCACATGATAATGATAAATCAAAAGTCTTAATACTGTGCAGCGACTTAGTATTTTACAGCGGCAATTTGCACTGCCCCAAACAGTATAGAAATCCTTACAAACATCAAACAGTATATAAGATACAACTATTTGTCATATTTTATACTGCACTGAAACAAAGTTACTAGCTACTTATTTAGCAGTACCCGTACTCTAACCCTATTTTTTACCCTCCCCTAAACAAGATTAAAATGCATACACTATACAACATGGTAAACCTGCTATATGGTTTGGGACCACACTAAGTTTCAGCAGAATTTCGCCCTTTCTTTTCTGTCGTGGTCTCTTACAATTACCTGTGATGTCAGGAGTTAAAGGCTCATCCACCGTTTCCACTAATGGTATGACAGAGGACTGCGGCAATGAATCATCGGAGTCACCAGCTGCAGCTGCTGCCTCGTCTCCCATGGCAGACTCATCCAGGGCTTCAGCAGCTATAGGTGCCAACAGCTCCCCTGTAAATAAAGGTCACAAGACACGTTTACATTTATTTTCACAATTGCAGGTCACTCTGCCCGTGATCACTCCAGGTACGTCTTCTTTTACACATGCAGCAAAACCATCTGGCAACAGCCTGCCAGAGGTCTCCAGATAGTGCCATGTACCCGCCAGGCCCCATAGACTATAACGGGATCCGGCCTCTCCCCAGCATTTATGTCAGGATTCGATCGGACAAATATCGCCAAGAGCAGTTTTTGTCTGGTCGAAATCCGGCATAATTGCCGAGGAGTGGCGGGATCTCTGCCAGTTCCCATTATAGCCAATGGGCCCCAGCGCTGAATGGCAATAACTTGCTAGGCCGGTGAACTCTGGCAGAACAGCCTGCCAGATTGTTCTGCCTCCTATGTGAAACCAGTCTTACGCCATAAAAGTGTGCATGGTCAGGAAAAAAAAAAAGAAAAAAGGATCCTTCTCCGACAGCAAACTGCAATACTGAAAACCGTGAGGAGCTGTATATGTTGAAACCTCTCCGAAAGACCAGACTCATTCAGAGCAGATTTCCTGAAAACAGATTTTTAGTTCCATCATATTATGCATACTGACCATCTTCTTTGAGAAGACTACTTTTACAGAAATGTTGGGTGGTTGTCTCACTGTATTAGAAAGTCACTCCATTACACAATTAAAGGGGTTTTCCGAGATTTTTATACTGATGACCTATTCTCAGCATCCCTGCCAATCAGCTGTTTGGGAATGCACCAGGGTTCCTGTAAGTGCCACAGCCTTCTCTCAGCTTTTCTTAGGCCGAGTGACAACACGTTCATGTGTCACGTGGCCTTGGCGCAGCTCAGCTCCAATTTAAGTGAATGGGGCTGAGAGCGCTACCAAGCACAGCCCCTATACACAGCGCTCTGCTTGCTAAGCTGAGAGAAGGCAGCCGTTCTCACAGGAGTGCTGGTGCCTTCTCAAAACAGCTGATTGGCAGGGGTCCCGGGTGTCAGACCCCCACGATCAGTATAAAAAAACCTCAAACCCTTTTAAGCTTGTAAAAAACAAAAACAAAAAAAACTACATTCTCTGTGCTATCAGATGCCCTGTCCCACAAAGGGTCTGTTGCTTTGAAGATCAGCAGAAGTCACAGATCACACAGTGCTGTCCCTTCTGCTCCGTTTTGAAAGAGCACATTCATTGAGAGTCAAAAAAAGATTGCCGTGTGTGATCTCGGAAGACTTAAATGCTTAAGCACTTGAATGGGACAGAGATGCACATATGCCATGTGACTAATGAAAGTGAAGTCTCTGGCCTAGGAAGAGATGCACAGGCTCTTTAAACAGCTGCGGGTTCGGGCCCCTATCTATCAGATATTGATGACTTAATTTGCAGGACAGGCCATCGATATTAAAACGTCAGAAAAGCCCTTTAAAGCATGAGAAACATGATATTCATCGCTCCTTACCTGCTAAAATGTCTTGAAGCATGCACGTCAAAGAATATTGTGCCCAGGCACCACCCCAAGAAATGTCTCCTCGGTTAAAGTCTGTGCCAACCAACAGCAGCAGAAGTCTTTCCAGTTGCTGTTCATTCACAACCTCACACAAATGTATAGTCGGACGGGTGGCATTTGCTATTCTGGCAAGCACCTGATAACGTAAAAGAAATATAAGTACAAAAGGATCACACTATAAAGAAGAAATATAGTTATAAGTTTAGAATTGTGCATGATGGGAGGAACCCACATTGGTCTCACCTTCCCAGCTATACATACACATTCAAGAAGGGGTTATATGTAGCAAGCAGTCACTTTACTGTCACAACACCATAATAAAGAATTCATTTTCAGAACAAGAAAAATTAACTTCTGTTACTTATATCAAAGCAGAATGATTCCCATTGGAAAGTTATTTCTACATCAGGAAACTGTCCAGCTGGACACCAGAGGTGACCATACAGTGCAAGCGTCCTTCCTTGCAAAGCTGTAAACTAGAAATAGTGGTACAAAGCCTGGGACCCCCCCATGCTGTTGTGTGCGACTCCCAGCCATCCTTAGGGACTAGTTTCTGTTTGGCACCTTAGAGATGACAAGAGGTGAAGAGGTGGCTGCAAAATGTATTATTAACAACTACAAACCCTTCCCCTCTGGGAGTGTCGAACAAGGGAGTAAGACTCCTACTCTCAACTTCCATGCAAATTCCAGTAGGTCCTACTGAATGAAGACAGAAGGTCGTATCTTCATTCAGCAGGACCTCCGCTGACGTCACCGCGCTCACCAAATGGTAAGCTCGATGACGTCAGCAAAGGTCCTTTTGCAGGTCCTTCAAGAAAAAAAACAAAGAAAAGGATACCGGCTTGCGCAAATCAAGTGGATGAGGTGAGTAATGTTTTTATAATTTTTTAACCCTAAATTGACATTATACTTAGCATTCTGTATTAAAGAATGCTATTATTTCCCATTATAACCATGATAGAATGGAAAATAATAAAGTAAATGGGGTCCCGGGTCGCTCATCCCTGGGCTCCTTAGCAACCATTGCGTGAAAAATCGCACTGAATCCGCACTCGCTTGCAGATGTGATGCAATTTTCACGCAGGCCCCATTCTATTTCTATAGTTGCGTGAAATACGCAGAATATAGAACATTCTGTGATTTTCATGCAAACGCACAAGTGATGCGTGAAGAACATCACTCATGTACACAACCCCATTGAAATGAATGGGTTCGGATTCAGTGCGGGTGCAATGCATTCACCTCACACATTGCACCTGTGCGGAATACTCGCCCCATGTGTGAGGGGGTGGTAGAATCTTTTGACCACACACTGTTGGGTACCTTAACCAGGGCTTCGGAGTTTTGGGTCGAACCGTAGAAATGTACAGACTCAAGCTTAGTGGCGATAGATAATCAGCTCTCACTTCTCCTGTGCTCTCTCCTATCCATATACTATAAACAGTGATAAACAGAGTGTTCTAGTGGTGATGATAAGTTCTCAATTCTCGTGTGTTCTTTGTCCCTTATACTAGGTATTTTCATGCTCCAACACCCTTTGATACAATGCTTATAACTGTGCTGCACATGCTCAGTAGTGAGTTCCTCCTCTAAAGACCAGATAAGGAAGTTCACTACTGGGCATGCCTGCAGTCATCTCAGAACTGCTAGACAGAACCGGAAGACAGCATTAAAGGGGCTGTCTGAGAATAAGTAACCTTTCACAGGTAAGAAAAGAACCATACCTACTCCCCGCTGTCTAGCCCTGCGTGACGGCTCCCATGTGTCTATTTTCCAGGCCGCAGCTTATTTAATTAGTCCCCGGCACAGGCATGATCCTCTGTTCCACTGCAGCCAAAAACTGGCTTCAGCAATGACATGTCTCTTGTGGATACCTGACTGCTGAATCCAATCATTGGCTGCAGAGGAGCAGATGATCATGCCGATGCCGGAGATGAATTCAACAAGCAGAGGACTGGAAGATAAACACATGGGAGCCAGTGCACAGTACCAGAGCTGCAGATATCAGGTAAGTAGGAATCTTTTCATAGCGGTATGTTGCGGGCACTTGTGAGAAGTTATTTATTCCTGGACCCTTTTAAGCACTGAATATAGCAGCTGCACTTTTTACATGTTTTATTAAATGAATAATACATTTTACAGGAATTTAGAAAATTACATGAATATCAAACTGTATTCCAATAAATATGGTTTTATCTAAGTAGCCTGATTACTTACAGGATGGTGAGAAATCCAGATATTACCATTTTACTACAGTAAATGTGTTATCACTAAATTACTGGCCATTTATGAAAGTCTGAGCTGTCAGAATCAGAGCTTTGTATTACCGACTCCACAGCCTGAACCTTAACAGTGTAGGCCAATCCTCAGACACTACTTTATAGTTTGCACTTAGAAATAATGTACATAAAATATTGAATAACTTCATAAATATATCTAGCACTCGACCTGACCAAAAAAAAAAAAATGCCTTGTGGAGTCAATGCCTGCATGTAGCTTATTCTGCCCCACTGAGCAGCTTCTCAATGGGTCATAGCTAGGATCTCCTTCACCTAGAGCAGTGATGGCTAACCTCCGGCACTCCAGCTGTGGTGAAACTACGACTCCCAGCATGCTCCATTTATTTCAGTGGAATTCTGAGAACACCCAAGCAACTGTGCATCTTAGTAGTCGTAGTTTCACCACATCACATATCTAGGGTAAGGGTGTTAACTGCCCTGAATAAAATAACCTGGCCTGAGTAGAGAGGCTTGTCGGCAGCTGTCCCAACCCTGTCAGATGCAGTCCTAAAACCAGGAAAGATTTGCCGCGCCTGCGCACTTCATTCCCCATTGTTGGTAGAGGCACAAGGGCAGCTAGATGTACGGGCCGACACATGTGCACTAAACGCCCTTGTGCCTCTGCCCATAATAGGGAATGAAGTGCGCAGGCGCGGCAAATCTTGGGAACAGCGCTGGCGCTCAATTTCTGAAGAACCTAATGCGGGACAAAGGGGTGAAAGGGGAGGGGTTTCATATGAAAAACAACAAGGGGGCTGGGCACCGGCCGCTTGAACGCCGCCCCTGGACACCTTCAGAACCTAATTAACATTTTGAATACAAGTGTTTTTTAGCAAAAATAAGCAACGGACAGCTATACGGTAAGTAGCATTCGAATATGGGGACTATAATGCAGATCATGTTGGTGTTCTATAATGGTCAGTTTAGGTGAAAGACTCCCTTTAAAGGGGTTGGCCACTATATAGTGGGAGGTAGGGTAAAAAAGAGTTCCCTAATATACTTTATAAAAAAAAATCCAAATGGTAATGTTTTTATAATGAGCCTCGCCCCCTCAGCAAATTCATCCATGGCTGCACGCGACATGAAGGAGCTTTAGAGAAAGCTCGCCCATGGCTTTATTCTAACTGCACATGCGCTGCTTTTCCTAATAAGAGCAGTGCAAGCCCAGTCTGCCCCTGGCACGCTCACTGCTCCGACTGTCTCTACAACCAGCTTATTCCTGTCAGAGTTCAGAGCGGGAAGAAAAGTAAGACTGCGTCGGGGATCATATAATACCCAAATACATCTTTTTATATTTCCATAATAAAAGGGAAAAAATTTAAATTGTGTGGTTCTCCAAAGAGGAAGAGTATGCGACTTAGTATCAGACGTTTCGGTCCGTCCCGGACCTTTCTCAACGAGTCGCTAAAAATAAAAGCATACGTATTAGAGGAAGAAACAGATAACACATTAACCGCGGTTTGGCAGGATACCCACAAGTATAACCATGGTATCAAAAAAGTAATAGATATCTAACACGGACATTAGTCACCTAGGTAGAGTATCACAGAGCGGAGGTACTAATATTCAAAGTATAGCTAGTAACAATGTAGTAGACAATTGAAGCACAAGCGGCTGACTATCTGATTACATATAATCATAGGGTAAGTGAAATAATATCTTCCACAGGTGGTAGTATTGACATTGAAAGGGGTATGGCAACAGAGTCCAAGAAGAGGTTGATAATACACTAGGGTGAAAAAAGTAAGAGAAAGGGCTACGGAACAGACATACAGTATAAAAATATAAATATATATAGGTCCACACCCAATATGCAAAAAATGTGGATCGTATGCAGACCAAAAATACATGTCATGTGCATGAGGTGAGGCCTAATGTAGATTTTTATATGTAAACAGGTGTTCAAAATCAGAAAAGCTGTTTAGAATCTTTCTTTTAACAAGTTTCTATATGCCTATTATGGCATCATAACAGCAGTTCTACTTCCAACAGCCCGAGTCACATTTTATCAGGACAATAATAGCAGAACAGATTTTGAATAGTAATAGAAGGAAGAATGTATACTTTAGCAGCACTGGTACCTTGCATACAAACAGGAGGAGATCAGCATGACAAGTGAAGTCCATAGACAAAAGAAAAAGAGCTAGCTTCTGCACGACAGAAATACAACGCTCATGTGCCAAGGTGAAAGGCAGAGGCTCAATTTCTGGGCTCTCTTTGGTTGCAGATACTTCTGTGTCTTGAGCAGACCGAGGCCACTCAGCAGTGCGGCGAAGGCGTATTAAATCTTTAAAGTGCTGTGGAGGGGAAAAAAAAATTATATCTGGATTAATTTTATGCACCCATCCGAGTCTAATGACATATACACCAGGAAACGATCAAAAGATCCATGGGCCAAAGAAAAAAAAAAAAAGAAAAAAGGTATAACATGCAGTATATGTTAAGAATTTACTTTACATGTCTCTGTCCCTCAGAAGTAGGTCAGGAAACCTTTCCAATACAAAGAGCGAATGCAGAGTGCACCGACCCTTCGTTATATCGTCTTCTATTTCTGATGTTTTAAAGAGTAACTAAACTTTTACACTAACTTTTAATATGCTGTCCCCAACCACCTAAAAAAAAAAAAAAAATCTTTTTCTAATATACTTTACTTATTAATTCTCCATTTTTACTATACTTTCATCCCTAAAGCGCACCATTCACTGGTACGCTAAAACTCAGATCTCTGTACACCGCTGAGCTGTCAGCTGTGTAAGGAGTACTCATTTTATGAATGGGGCCGCAGCAGCGCAGGGAGTACAGACAGGAGGGATCACTGCTGCTCCTGCACGTGCTCACTGAACTATTACTTTCTGCTGGCATAGTACATGGGTACCCTGTACCCATCTACTATGCCAGGATTAGCTGAGTGGAGCAGGCAGAAGCCCGCTCAGCGAGTCCTGGCATAGTAGATGGGTAAAGGGTACCCATGTGCTATGCCAGCAGTTAGTAGTAGTCCAGGGAGCACGTGCAGGAGCAGCAATGAGCACTCCTGCCCGTACTCCCTGCGCTGCTGCAGTCCCATTCATAAAATAAGTACTCCGCTGACAGCTCAGCGGTGTACAGAGATCTGAGTTTTAGCGCACCACTGGTGCGCTTTAGGGATGAAAAAGTACAGTAAAAATTGAAAATTAATGAAGTATACAGGTCCTTCTCAAAAAATTAGCATATTGTGATAAAGTTCATTATTTTCTGTAATGTACTGATAAACATTAGACTTTCATATATTTTAGATTCATTACACACCAACTGAAGTAGTTCAAGCCTTTTATTGTTTTAATATTGATGATTTTGGCATACAGCTCATGAAAACCCCAAATTCCTATCTAAAAAAATTAGCATATCATGAAAAGGTTCTCTAAATGAGCTATTAACTTAATCATCTGAATCAACTAATTAACTCTAAACACCTGCAAAAGATTCCTGAGGCTTTTAAAAACTCCCAGCCTGGTTCATTACTCAAAACCGCAATCATGGGTAAGACTGCCGACCTGACTGCTGTCCAGAAGGCCATCATTGACACCCTCAAGCAAGAGGGTAAGACACAGAAAGAAATTTCTGAACTAATAGGCTGTTCCCAGAGTGCTGTATCAAGGCACCTCAGTGGGAAGTCTGTGGGATGGAAAAAGTGTGGCAGAAAACGCTGCACAACGAGAAGAGGTGACCGGACCCTGAGGAAGATTGTGGAGAAGGACCGATTCCAGACCTTGGGGGACCTGCGGAAGCAGTGGACTGAGTCTGGAGTAGAAACATCCAGAGCCACTGTGTACAGGCGTGTGTAGGAAATGGGCTACAGGTGCCGCATTCCCCAGGTCAAGCCACTTTTGAACCAGAAACAGCGGCAGAAGCGCCTGACCTGGGCTACAGAGAAGCAGCACTGGACTGTTGCATGTCATTCGGAAATCAAGGTGCCAGAGTCTGGAGGAAGACTGGGGAGAGGGAAAAGCTAAAAAATGCCTGAAGTCCAGTGTCAAGTACCCACAGTCAGTGATGGTCTGGGGTGCCATGTCAGCTGCTGGTGTTGGTCCACTGTGTTTTATCAAGGGCAGGGTCAATGCAGCTAGCTATCAGGAGATTTTGGAGCACTTCATGCTTCCATCTGCTGAAAAGCTTTATGGAGATGAAGATTTCATTTTTCAGCACGACCTGGCACCTGCTCACAGTGCCAAAACCACAGGTAAATGGTTTACTGACCATGGTATTACTGTGCTCAATTGGCCTGCCAACTCTCCTGACCTGAACCCCATAGAGAATCTGTGGGATATTGGGAAGAGAAAGTTGAGAGACGCAAGACCCAACACTCTGGATGAGCTTAAGGCCGCTATCGAAGCATCCTGGGCCTCCATAACACCTCAGCAGTGCCACAGGCTGATTGCCTCCATGCCACGCCGCATTGAAGCAGTCATTTCTGCAAAAGGATTCCCGACCAAGTATTGAGTGCATAACTGAACATAATTATTTGAAGGTTGACTTTTTTTGTATTAAAAACACTTTTCTTTTATTGGTCGGATGAAATATGCTAATTTTTTGAGATAGGAAATTTGGGTTTTCATGAGCTGTATGCCAAAATCATCAATATTAAAACAATAAAAGGCTTGAACTACTTCAGTTGTGTGTAATGAATCTAAAATATATGAAAGTCTAATGTTTATCAGTACATTACAGAAAATAATGAACTTTATCACAATATGCTAATTTTTTGAGAAGGACCTGTATTAGAAAAAGATTTTTTAGGGGGTTAGGGACAAACATATAAAAAGTTAGTGTTAAAAGTTTAGTTACTCTTTAAGCCCCTGACAGGAAAGTGAAGGTGCTATAAAGACTGTTCAAGCTGATGTTCCAGCTTCAATTACCTTAGGCTTATCATTCACTTACAGTCAGGTCCATAAATATTGGGACATTGACACAATTCTAGCATTTTGGGCTCTTTACACCACCACAATGGATTTCAAATGAAACGAACAAGATGTGCTTTAACTGCAGACTGTCAGCTTTCATTTGAGGGTATTTACATCCAAATCAGGTGAACGTTGTAGGAATTACAAGTTTGCATATGTGCCTCCCACTTGTTAAGGGACCAAAAGTAATGGGACAATTGGCTTCTCAGCTGTTCCATGGCCAGGTGTGTGTTATTCCCTCATTATCTCAATTACAATGAGCAGATAAAAGATCCAGAGTTCATTTCAAGTGTGCTATTTGCATTTGGAATCTGTTGCTGTCAACTCTCAAGATAGATCCAAAGAGCTGTCACTATCAGTGAAGCAAGCCATCATTAGGCTGAAAAAACAAAACAAACCCATCGGAGAGATAGCAAAAACATTAGGCGTGGCCAAAACAACTGTTTGGAACATTCTTAAAAAGAAGGAACGCACCGGTGAGCTCAGCCACACCAAAAGACCCGGAAGACCACGGAAAACAACTGTGGTGGATGACCGAAGAATTCTTTCCCTGGTGAAAATAAAACACCCGTAACAGTTGGCCAGATCAAGAACACTCTCCAGGAGGTAGGTGTATGTGTGTCAAAGTCAACAATCAAGAGAAGACTTCACCAGAGTGAATACAGAGGGTTTACCCACAAGATGTAAACCAGTGGTGAGCCTCAAAACACAGGAAGGCCAGATTAGAGTTTGCCAAACGACATCTAAAAAAGCCTTCACAGTTCTGGAACAACATCCTAAGGACAGATGAGACCAAGATCAACTTGTACCAGAGTGATCGGAAGAGAAGAGTATGGAGAAGGAAAGGAATTGCTCATGATCCTAAGCATACCACCTCATCAGTGAAGCATGGTGGTGGTAGTGTCATGGCGTGGGCATGTATGGTTGCCCATGGAACTGGTTGTCTTGTATTTATTGATGATGTGACTGCTGACAAAAGCAGCTGGATGAATTCTAAAGTGTTTTGAGCAATATTATCTGCTCATATTCAGCCCAATGCTTCAGAACTCATTGGAAGGCGCTTCACAGTGCAGATGGACAATGACCCAAAGCATGCTGCAAAAGCAACCAAAAGAGTTTAAGTGAAAGAAGAGGAATGTTATGGAATGGCCAAGTCAATAACCTGGCCTGAATCCGATTGAGCATGCATTTCACTTGCTGAAGACAAAACTGAAGGGAAAATGCCCCAAGAACAAGCAGGAACTGAAGACAGTTGCAGTACAGGCCTGGCAGAGCATCACCAGGGATGAAACCCAGCGTCTGGTGATGTCTATGCGTTCCAGACTTCAGGTTGTAATTGACTGCAAAGGATTTGCAACCAAGTATTAAAAAGTGAAAGTTTGATTTATGATTATTCTGTCCCATTACTTTTGGTCCCTTAAGTGGGAGGCACATATGCAAACTGTAGTAATTCCTACACCAGTCACTTGATTTGGATGTAAATACCCTCAAATTAAAGCTGACAGTCTGCAGTTACAGGACATCTTGTTTGTTTCATTTCAAATCCTTTGTGGTGGTGTATGGAGCCAAAAATGTTAGAATTGTGTCAATGTCCCAATATTTATGGACCTGATTATGTATAAGGTAGAAGAATCTAACCGTATAAAAGGTTATTGACAACCCTTCATCAAGCAGAAGGTAAAAGCTGGAATAGCTTCTCACCTTAGAAGTGGCTTGTTTGAGCTTTGCTTGTTCCACCAGCAGCTTGTAAGAGGATCCCTTGTTGCTCTGTATTTTCTCTTTTTCAATTTGCTCTACTAAAGCCTTCTGTTTTGCCTTTAGTAGGTTAAGTTGCTAGAAGGAAAGTTAATTTATTAAATGATATAAAAAACTTGTATCAGTTAACACTAGTGATCCAAGTATGATCTAAACGCCACAAATTGATCCAAAAAGGAGAAATCTTAGAATGTAGAAGGCCTTCCACAAATATTCAACACCATACAGATTACCTGTTTGTGGTGAACGAGCTGTTTTCTGATCTTCCTGGAATACAGCCTATCCAAGCTGCTGCTTCCTTTGGTTGACCTATTCAGGCTGTGTGTGTGCAGGCTATTATTTATAAAACTCCATTGATTCCCTGTAAAAAGGATGAGATATGATTCAATGGTGAGTATATTAGCAAGTGCATCCAAATTTTTCTTCTAGTCTTCGAAGGACCTTAACGTTTTTTTTTTTTACTGTTATGAGGGCTTGTTTTCTGCAGGATGTGCTGCATGTTTAATGGCACAATACAATGTACTGTAAAACCATAAAAAATAATTGTAGGCTTAAACACCCCAATTACACCATTGTTTTGGTTTCTTTTTTTCCTGCATTCATTGCATGCAAAAAAAAAATGGCATGACACTCATTCTATGGCTCTTACATATTTTTATTATGTTTTACCCCTTAAAAAAATAAAAATATAACTAGAGTATTTGCATTGTGTCACCCATGACTTTTTTTTTTTTTTTTTTTGGACACTCACCGTGTACAATAAACATTTTAATATTTCAGACATTTTCAGATGTGGTAATACCAATTATGTATTATTTTTTATATGAGAAAACTAGATTTTTGTACGTACCGTAAAATCTGTTTCTCTTCTGTTCATTGGGGGACACAGGCCTGACCTTGGGTATAGCTATTGCCATTATAAGGCAGACACTAAGCACAAAAGTGTGAGCTCCTCCCTTCAGCTATACCCTTCCCACAGCTAAAACAGTTAGTGCAAAAGCAGTAGAAGCCAAAAACAGGGAAGCCAAATTAAGTACAAACCCAGCACCACGCAGGCAAGAAAAGGCCTGTAAAAGAACAGGTGGGAGCTGTGTTCCCCAATGAAAGGAAGAGAAACAGATTTTACAGTAAGTAAAAAAAAATAATAATAATCTAGTTTTCTCATCCTTATCATTGGGGGGGGGGGGGCACAGGCTTGACCATGGGACGTTACAGAACAGTCCTAAAAGGTGGGCCTAAACAGGAACCCTCTGGCAAATCAGAGAACCGCCGTCTGCAAAACTCTACGCCCCAAAGAAGCGTCAGAAGATGCAAAAGATGTGTACTCTGTAAAGTTTGGAAAAGGTGTGCAAAGACAACCAGATAATCGCCTTGCATACCTGAAGGGCTGAAGCCCCATTATGCACTGCCCAAGAGGCCCCCACTGCCCGAGCAGAATGAGCAGTAACCGGGAAGTGTGGGGCCCGGTCACTGACACAGTACACTTCCACAATGGCCAAAAGAAATGGAAGATTTAGACACAGCCAGCCCTCGTCTCGGCCCCTCTGGAATGATGAACAGGGAATCTGTCCGCCGGAAAAATGACGTCTGGGACAGATAGATGAGAACGGCTTACACCAAATCAGGAGTGTGGAGAGACTGCTAATGAGTATGAGACGGGGCAGGACAAAATGAAGGGAGAATGATCTCTTCATTGAGATGGAATGCCGACACAACCTTCAGAAGGAAGGACTGAACAGGGAGAAGGACTACTTTGTCCTGATGGAGGATTATGAAAGGCGACAGTCAGGAAAGAGCCGCGAGTTCCGACACCCTACGGATGGAAGTGATTGCCATTACAAAGGCCACCTTGTAGGATAGGAAACAAAGCAACGCCTGCTGCAAAGGCTCAAACTGTGAAGACTGGAGCGCTGAGCACCAGATTAAGATCCCAAGGATTCAATGGAGAATAGAAAGGAGGCGCAGCGTGTGCGACCCCCTGCAGAAAGGTCCGAACTGCAGAAAGCGAAGCACATTTCCGCTGAAAAAGAATGGAAAGAGCAGAAACTTGCCCTTTGGGGGAGTCGAGAGCCAGCCCCAAGTCCATGTCCAACTGCAGGAAAGAGAAGAGTCAAGGCAAGAAGAAACAAATGGGAGACAGCTATTGACGCCTGCACCAACTAAAGTAGGACTTCCAGGTCCGGTGGTAGATTCGAGAAGATGATGGCTTTCTGGCACGAATTATGGTCTGGACAACAGCATCTGAGAAACCCCGAGCCCTTAGTACGATGGCTTTAAAAGCTATGCCGTTAAATATAGCGACCTGAAATTCGTGTGGAAGATCGATCCCTGTGACAGGAGGTCCTCCAAAAGAGGAAGATGCCAGGGTTTGTCGGCAAGGAGTGTGACTAGAGATGCATGCCACATCCGGGGTGGCCAATTGGGGGCCATGAGAATGAATGACAGACCTTCAGACCTGATCTTCAGGAGGAGACGCGGAATGAGAGGAAGAGGAGGGAACACGTAAGGAAACGTTAACTGGCTCCACAAAATCACCAGGGAGTCGCACGCCAGGGCTATAGGATCCCTGGACCACGCAACGAACCAAACAACCCCGGAGATGGTCGGTCCAATGCAGCAGAGACAAATCGCTCTCAATACCAGAATGTTGATTGGGAGGGATCACTCCTCACGTGACCACACGCCTTGAACAGATAGATTTCCCAACACTCTTTCTTTATTTGTTGTCAGCACCATTCAACAGAGAGGTAGGAAAGAGCTGCCCGACGTCCGCATCGGGGAAACCAACCACCACTTGAGGGCCTGAGGGGTCGTAACAAAGACGCATGGGCCGATACAGGGAGGCTGGGGAATGGTCCCAAATAGTTAGAATGGCTCGCTGAAGAGTCCTGGTATGGAACTGAGCATAGGGAACTGCTTCGAAGGCAGAGACCATGAGATCGCATGCAGCGACGAATGGGAAGAGGACAGGGCCACAACAAGTGGATAATCTGAGGATGGAGATTGGATAGCTTCTCTGGGGGCAAGAGTACCTTGGCCTGAAAGGTGTCGAGTAACATGCCCAGAAAGGTTAGCCGCTGAGATGGATAAAGACATAACTTCTGCCGGTTCAGGATCCATCCAAAGCGTTCCAGGGTATCCAGGACTATGCATAGGCTGTCCGCCGTTGCCCGGAACGTGGGACCCTTTATCAGGATATCATCCAAGTAAGGGATCGCCACTATACCCCCCCCCCCCTGACATGGAGTAGGGCCATGACCACCGCCAGAACCTTCGTAAAGACTCTGGGAGCTGTGGCCAGGCCGAATGGGAGGGCCACAAACTGGTAGTGAAAGGGACCCACTACAAACCGAAGAAATTTCTTATGAATGACGCAGATGGGAACATGAAGCTAAGCGTCCTTGATGTCTATCGAGGACAGATACTCCCCCAGTTCCATGGACACAAAGACCGATCTCAGGGACTCCATTCGGAAGCGGCTGAGAGCCTTGAGGTCAAGATCGGGACGGAACGTCGCCTCCTTTTTGGGGACCACAAAGAGATTGGAGTAGAACCCGCAGAAACAGTCTTGTGCAGGAACCGGAACAATCACTCCCTGCCGCAGAAGTGTGTGAATAGCCTGAAAAAAAAAAAAGGAATTTGCGGCCGAGGGAGAGGTCAGAGTAGACTAGCAAAAAAAAAAAATCGATCGGAGGGCGCTGGAAGCTGTACGTCATGCAGAGGAGGTCTTTGTGGTATAGGACTTTGAGCCCTAGGGGATGCTAGGAAGGGCGAGGCTTGGGGGCAGGCTTGCGCTTCTGATCCGGGGCAGACATGCCGGATGGCCGCTTGAGGCTGGAAAAACGCCGAAAGGTGCACAAAAGAGGTTTATGCTTTTTTGACTTGCCAAAACGAACCCTGCTCTGTGGTAAATGAGTGCTCTTACCACCTGTAGCATCAGAAATGATTTCATCCAGATGTTTTCCAAAAAGTCAGCTGCCGGTAAAGGGAAGGGCTGCCAGGGTCCGCTTGGAAGCATTATCTGCCGTCCAGCAGGAGAGCCAAAGAGTACGGCGCATAGCCACCAAAACGGCTGACGAGCGGGCCATAAGCCTGGCCGCGTCTAGAGAGGCTTCACAAATATACGCACTGGCATGGGAGAGCTGCAGTGCAATATCGGAAAGTTCCCCCGACGCTGAGGTAAATTATTTGCCCACTCACCCATAGCTTTACTCACCCATGTAGAGGCAAAGACCGGTCGCAGTGCTGTGCCCACTGCTTCAAAGAAGGATTTTGCAAAAGATTCTAATTTTTATTTCTGATATCAGAGAAAGAAGCCCCATCCGCAATCGGCAAAGTGGTATGTTTTGCCAAGCGGTATACTGGCAGGTCAACTATAGGTGAGGACGACTACTTCTAAGACAAATCCTCCTGAAATGGATAAAGGACGTCTAAGCGCTTTAGCAAGGCAAAATGTCTATCAGGAAAATCCCACTCCTTGGAAAGAGAGAAATCAAAATCATGGTGGTTGGGGAAACATTTGGACGGGAAACATTTGGGCGAGCGACGGGACCTCCTAAAGGAAAAACCCAAGCCGGCCAATAAGGGTGCGGAGTCCTCAATCTGTAAGGTCTCTATAACGGCTGTAAAGAGATTGTCCACCATAGAGGACAGCTTTGACGACTGACCCTCAGGAGAGTCAAAATACTCATCCGAAAACCTCTCCTTGAAACATGACTCTTACACTGAAGACACGGAGTGAGACTCTCTGGGATGAGGTGGAGAGGCAGAGGAAATGGGAGACACAGACACCCTTGTGGGGGAGGATGGTATGGCCTGTTTAGCGGGACAGCCGCGATGGGAATGAGCCCCTGGATCCCCAGAGTCGGAATGGTTAAAGGACGGCCTCGCGGACAAACACCCCAGTATATCCGCAATGGTCTTGTTGGTATGGGAGACGTCCTGTACCATCCTCGACAGGGAAGAAAAATGAGCAGACCTGCAAAGCAGGGAGGTCTGCCTCCTACAGACACTAAGCAAAAACTGATTTAGCAGGGAGGAGCTCACACTTTTGTTCTTAGTGTCCGCCTCCTAGTGCCAATAGCTATACCATGGTCAAACCTGTGTCCCCCCAATGACAATGATACGGATGAGAAATTTAATTTTGTTTCCTATTTTTGTTTTCTTTAAATATTTTTAAAAATGTATTTCAACATCCTTTTTTTTTTAGTCCCCTCAGAGTAGGGATAAGCAACCTTTGGCACTCCAGCTGCTGTGAAACTACAACGCCCAGTATGCACACTTACTCGGCTGTTCTTTTGACAATTTGCTGCACAATTACTGTAATATATTAGTATCATTACACAACTTATTCTAAACTTAAATCAAGAATAAAGACTACTCGTGCTCCTTCACACAAGTGTCCACAAGTATTTATATATAACCCACAGAACCATCCAAATAAAGAGATGGTATATACAGTACGTCACACTCATTCAGGTGCATCCATGTCCACTCCCAACTCAAGGAACTCGATACACTTCATAGATCAGTAATTTACTCAGCAGTGACATCCATCTACAACCAACGAGTATGATAGGACTAGTACCATAGCAGGCCTTCAGTTACAGCAACCCGCGAACGTGTTTCAGGGGTGCTGATCAGAGGATAAAGGGAACGCTGTCCCTCTCTCTAACATGCTATGGCTCTTACTGATTTAACAGCCAGGATCAGAGTCATCTCCAATCCCGGCTGCTGCGGGAAGGCATCAGCCATGTGAAGGCACAGTCACAGAACCTACTCCACACACTCCTTAACAGGTCGTGTATAAGAGATTATGCCCAGGTATGCAAGGGGGCTAAAAGAAAAAATCTTCCTCATAACAAGCAGGAATGAAAAAAGTTTATCCTTATTTTATTCTCAATATATAAAATAAGTGAAGCAGAAAAGGGAAGAAAGGTTCAAAATCTAATACAATTTCAATGCTTATATAATTAGAAGTAATTTTGGAAGCTGTTTTTAATGACAATTACCTGTGAGGAACCTCTCCCGTTCTTTGCCATTTAAAGGTTTTTTCGAGGCCGCAGCTTCATCTTCTACAGTGGCAACATAATCCAGTAGGCGAGAAACCAGCATGACCACCCAGCTTATCAACGGAATGTCTAGGACACCTATAAAAAGATCAACAAACACTATAACTGAATTAAGCAAATGGATTGCAACACTGTTATAGTAAAAGTGTAATACTAATCATTACTTTGTAGACTGTGAGCACATTATATACAAATATTCTATTACCATCCCTTTTTCTCGTTAATGGCATTGGGGGACACATTACCATGGCTATATGCCCAGCTACCACTAGGACACTAGGAGGCACTAGATTTTAAAAAAGGTTGGCTCTGCCCAGGTGGGCTATACCCTCTCCACAGCACTAGGCTATTCAGTTTTAGTCTAGTGTCTGTAGGAGGCAGACCTGACCTGCTTTTTTCCTGCAGGTCTTGCTATTTATTTAATTTTTTCATCTTAATTTTTTTCTCTCTTCTGCAGGTTTTCACCTGCTGCAGGCGGGTGGTCCATCATAGCTGCACCCCCTGCGGGCACGTACTCTGGTACCTCGACGGTCATCCAGTCCCCATTTACTGCATCCGCAGTGGAATGCCGGCATTCCCACGGTCCCCGTGTTGAGTCGATGGGGTGACCCTGCGGCGCCCAAAGACATCGGACAGTGAGTATTCCCCCTGCGTCCCCGAGTTAGTGGGTGTCCTGGGTTAGGTCCCCTGTCGTGGCCGGGGATGGCATCCACTTAAATCGGGGGGGCCCCCAGTCTCAACAGAGCCGGAGAACGGAAAAGAGAAACGGTGATGTGAAAGGTGCCTAAGAGTGTTTCTATAACTAATACAAAGAGTAAGGGGGGGGGGGGGGAGGGGGCAGCCCTGGCGAGTGCCATTTGTTATATTAAACATTGGAGAGAGTGCCATTCACCAAGATACGCGCTGTAGGTGTGTGATACATTGCCATAACCCCAGCTATAAAGGTATTTGGAATACTAAATTTTGCCAGTGCTTGTGACATAGCATCCATACTGAGGATAGCTAATGGTGTTTTAGTCTTAATCGCCAATTGTATAAGGTTTATGATCCTAACCATGCTGTTTTTCCCTTCTCTTCCAGGTATAAAACCTACTTGCTCTGCTGAAATAAGTTCAGGTAAGTGTTGTCTTAATGCAAAAATGCTCGCCAATAGACTAAGTTTCAGATTGTTATTGAGGAGAGAGATTGGTCTATAGTTCGAACAGAGTGAATGGTCCTTATTTGGTTTAGGCATGATAGAGATTTGCGCAGGTAACATATCTCTGGTGAATGGCTTCCCATCTCTTGCTTCATTACATGCTGCTAACAGTCGGGGTAAGTAGGATCTCCTTAAACAAAGAGTAGTAGAAGACAGGTAGACCATCCGGGCCTGGGCTTTTGTTTACTGGGGATTCTTTTAAGGCAGTTTGGAGTAAAAGGGAGCATAGTTTCTGAGCTTGCGCCTTAGACAAAGAGGGAAGATGTGGTGTATCTAGCCAATTCTGTATCTGTTGTTTTTTTACACTAGTTTGTGGCGGGGTTAGTTTGTCCTGCAAATTATATAAATTGACTATAGTAAGTACAGAACTGTTCTGCAATTAAATCTGTTTTATGGACTACTTGCGAGTTTGGGGTTTTTATGTGGGCGATATAGGATGCTGCTTTTCTCTTAATTTGGGATAGTAATACTTTAATGGCCTTGTTGCCGTGAGCGTGGTACTTGTATTGGGTGGATAAAAACTGTTTAGCCGTGTTAGAATTTAATATATTTTTTTTAATTCTGATCTTAAGGTGTCCAGACGTGCCAAAGTGTCTATATTCAGTGTTCTCCTGTGCTGCGACTCCAACCTAGAGATTGTTGAGGTAAGTTCCTCTAGTTTCTTTTGCTTTTTAACATAGGAGCCTAGGGCAATTAGGTGGCCTCTTATGACCGGTTTGTGGGCATCCCAAAGTGTCGCCTGAGATGTGTCTTCTGATTCATTTAGACGGAAATATTACTATATCATCCATATGTAGTACCGGGTTAGGTATGGCTGGCAGTAATGAGGGGGAGGGAGAGGGTTAGGGTTGGAGGGAAGGGACCAAATAAAGAACAGAAAAAAAGAACAGTAGTAACAAATAATTATAACACAATAGTTAACATAAAATCTCTCAATGAGGGACATATGAACTTGGGGAAGGTGTCTATATTGGATGACCAGTGGCCCCAATGAGCCAGCTATTATGGGGTACAATAATGCTCAGATCTAAAGGGTAGTAGAGGGCAAAAAGAGTACGAAAAATGAAAGAAGAAAGGTGGAAAATTGGAAAGATAGGCAAGTAATGGAATAATGCCACAGGGTGGCATTATTCCATTTGATCTCAATTTGATTCAGCAATATACAAACAGAACATAATATATGTAAATCTACCTTGTCGTTTTAGGAGGGGAAAAAGTATAAGCTAAGGTAAAGAGAAATGACAATATCAGAACAAGAGGGGGAAGAGAATGAAACGGTTATAGCGCAAAAACCTCAGGAGGTAAGGCATATATAACGGACCAGAAATATCTACTGATAGGTAGTAAGTAGTATGCATGGTCCTCTCACTAATAGTTCAGATGGATTGTTAAGTGATGTCGGCAATCCGGTCTCCCCGATTATTGCCTGGTTCTTCAGGAAGGTAATTGACCCGGGGTCTTCTTGGAAGATGGTCGCTTGGAGGATCTTTCTTGCCAGGTGTTTCGTATAGGCAAATGAGGTAAGGATGCCAGGTTCTGTGCAGGACACCAATCTGGGATATCAAGATCTTGAATATCCAGTACCTCATATACCCTCTGTAAATCCGCGTGCGCCTGGATAACTTGTTTCCCGAGCGGTGTGTTAATTAGCAGACTGAATGGGTGAAGGCACCAGTATGCCAGTTTCTTTTGCTGCAAAATATCCAGGAGTGTTTTCAGATGTCGCCTCTTCTTCAGGGTCATGGGCGACAAATCTTGGTATAGTGCTATGATAGAGCCTTCAATGTCTGCCGTCTTGTTGCTACGAGCCGCCGACAGGAGTTGCTCTTTTATCGAGAATCTGGACATGCTGCAAATAACATCCCTAGGGGGGTCCTATGGCTTTGGCATTGGTCGCAGAGCTCTATGGATTCTATCCATCTCAAGCAGTTCAAGAGGACAGTCTGGCACCTTCAAGAGGACAGTCTGAAACCTCTGGTTTCAGGGACTCCTGTGTAACAGATTCAAGGACCCCCTTCAGCCTTATGTTATTTCTGCATTCCCTGTTATCCTGATCTTCTGTTAGGGCATACAAATAGTTAATATGAGCCTGTGCATTGTCCATATTAGTTGACACTTGTTCCCCAAATTCTATTATGGTGTGCTGCGTAGCTTCCAGTGCATCTGTTCTGGCACTCAGTTGGCGCGCATATTTTTTTAATTATTTTTTTTTTTTCAGATAGATACCGACGAATAGGCTCCAAGGCATAGTTCAGGAGGTCTCTCAAAGACTCTGGATAGAGGCAAGTCATCTTGATCTCCGGTCTCCTCCGGATCGCTTTCTCCCTTCCCCTCCGATTCAGCCTCCTTACTTTCCTTTAAAGCAGCTAGGTGTGTGGTCGCCATCTTGGATTCAGAGCGAGCATCAGATTTCCTTATGAATCTGTCTAAATCACTTTGGTTGGAAGTGGGTTTCAGCTTCCCTGGGGTGTCTTTGGGTCTCTCTCTGCTGATTTTCCCAATTTTTCGCTTTGCAAATATCTTTAATATGCTCAGAGGGGCACGGTCTGTAGCGGAGCTATTCACACAGCCTGCATCGAGCTTGCCAGCTAGACTCTGCCCCCATGACAGGCTCCCTCTAAATGTAAATTAGAGCCCTTTTAGACTGAACGATATTTGAGACAATTATTTGAAGCAAGCGTTCAAAGGAATGCTCGTTTCCGATAACTGGATCATATAATCGTGCAGCCGATAAACAAGCAAATGTTCACTGGTTGGATGACTGGCATCTCATCAGGATGAAAGATGTAGGATTATCTGCACCACATCTCCGCGTCATCAAGAATGTGCTGCAGATAATCAATATAACTGAAGTGACCGCAGTAATTCCGACATTCACTTTGCACCTGTGTATTAGGCCAATGCAAATTTAAGTTGATGAATGCATTTATTATCCACAAGCGCTCGCCCTGCCTAAACATTGGGCAGTGTAATAGGACCTTAGGTCATACCACAAACAATCACTCAAGGCTGGTATTCCCCTTTGACACATTCTACAATGTTTATTTAATATAAACGGAAATATAAGAAAATGCTATTACCTTCAACACGTCGGTACACAGGAAGATGTGGTTGTAGAGGTGATAACAGACTGTCTAGAAGATTTAATAAACTTTCAAGGACTCCACTGTTACTAAGTGATCTTTGGCCTATGCAAGAAAGCAGCATAAAGACTCTGGGGGAAAAGAAAAGTAATAAAATAAGCAAAGCTAAACATATACCCTTAATGACTTTCTGCTCTAAAATTCTTCTACAAATGTATTTTCTATTGGGATTAAATATAGTAAAATTGTCCCAGAGGTTAATAGTGAGATGGGTTGATTATGCTAAACGGGATTAAGAGTCACTTTTACATTCCTCCATATGCTGCAAAGAGTGTCCGCACCAGAATCTGCACAGAATGACATGAAGCTAGGATTTTAATTTTGCAGCAAGTCAATTTATGTTGCAATAAGCAAAATGTGTGTGAGCTGTGAAAAATCTGCAGTGGACTGGCTATACTTCATTACTATATCTGCTATGAATAAAATTAACAAAAAATACTAGCTGTAATAATAATGTATAAGTGCAATAAGCAGATAAAGTCATACCGATCTTGAGGGAAGATCAGAAGCTGCTCCGAGTTGTAAAGTTCCTGCAGTACATTGGAAAGAAATTGACCCCACCACCTCTCTGCACCGCAAAGCTGCACCAGAAGAAGGCCAGTGTGCAACCGAATCTTTGGGGTTCCACTTATACACAAGTGCTTGAAGAGCTCTTCACACGCCTGAGCATGGAAAGTGTTCTGGAGCACCGCTGGCACAGAATGTCCTGCAAGGAAATGGAAAGATTCGTCCAATAAAAGAGACCAGGTTTGTCTATGAGCAGAAATTTTCACTTTAATGAACAATGCCGTAGATGGATTGCCAAAGAGCCAGAGAAAAACTCAAGAGACACTCAAGATTATAAAATACAAGAGAAAATTGTTTTACGGCATGAAACAGGGTGAGGACCAACAGCTCATGGAATATGAACCCAGTGCAAGATCTTCAGCTCTAAAATTTTAATACTTTGATATCATTTTTGGACAGAGTTAACATATACACTACTCTACACAGTAAGAATAAAGTGTTCTTATGAAAGGCGTCAAAGGGATACAGGCACTAACCATTTGAAGAGTGAAGGAGGCTAAGCAAAGTGTCCAGAAGGTAACGGATGATTGTGCGAAGCTGCTCAGTTGAAGATGTGTGAATGAGCTCTCTACAGTCGAATTGTTCTATCAAGGTTTTCCTGCTCACGCCGAGAGCAACTTTAAGCCTCTGAACTGCATGATGAGCCAGGTTCAGCTGGAGTTGAAGCTGGATGCAGTCTTGATAAGCAGAAAACACTCTGCTGTCCTCCTCAACAGCTTTGTCTGGCTTTCTTAGAAAATATTGTGCGTTGTTGGCACTGTTCAGAGGGGGGAGGTCAATACTTTGTAGCAGAGTCTCTAATCGATGGCAGGCCAAATTATACCTATGGAATAATGAGAAAAGCAGACAGTTTAATGTATTAATCCTATCGAAAAATTTAGAAAGGAATAGCAGAGCACTATGAAAGCACTGGAAGAACTAACCTGCACTGGATATCTTCCTGAAGAGCCACCATCATGGTGAGATGCTGGTCAATCTCTGGCTGACTTGATGACTCACTTTCACCTCTGAGTGGGTCATGCATTAGTTTCAGTTCACTTTCCCAAGGTAAAATATAGGTATGGCCATAATAAAAGCCCAGTGGGATCTTTGCCCGGGCATTCGTACTTCCATATCGTCCAATGACTGTAATCTAGAAGAATATGAAGTGTGGTAAATAACTACACTACTGTGGGTTGTCATACACTGAAATATTAGGCTATTTTCACACCTGCAGGCAGACAACGCTAGGAATCGGCCAGACTAAAACCACTGCACGCCGAGTAGTGGCCGGATCTCTGCTGGACCCCATTATAGTCAATGGGGTCCTGCAGGAAGATTCTAATATCCGTTAATGCAAAATCCAAAGAACTCCGCCAGGGTGTTATCTACCGGAACAGCCTGCCAGAGTTCCCTGCCACAGGTGTGAAACTAGCCTTAGACTACTCCGTGGTGAATCAGCAGCACAATCCACAAAAAACAGAAGATGACTGACCCAGCACGGACTAAGCACACACAGGAAATGTCAACTACAATAAATCAAGGCTTAAATCTTTACCTTCATGAACCTGCAAACCGGTGGAGGTAACAAATCATGTAATATGAGTGAATGTGTGCTGATGTCAGTTGCAACGACTAATCTTCTACCATCAACTTCTTCGCCTAAGCTCCAAATGTCAATTGATAAAGAGGCCAAATCACCACAGGTGGGAATAAGAATATCTGTAAGGAGCACAGGCCTGCCAAAATCTAAAGTCACAAATCTTCGAGCACCTGAGGACACAAAAACGAAAATTTGCACAAGTTACATTACAATGCATCACGTTCTTCAGATTCAAGGCTGAACATACTCTTCTAGATAGCTGTCATGCTTCCAATCTTCCCATAAACATATACGCTTGACTCAGCTGAGTGTGCATGAGTCCTCAATAGAGAGGAGTAAAGGTGGATTTAGGCACCAATAATCGTCCAGATTATCGTATCAAGTGATCCTGTCGTTCATGCAGACGCCACCGATCATGGCTTCTAAGCAGATCTTGTAGTCTAATCAGCGACCTGCTGCTCAGAAGCCATGATTCTGTATGAGGGATCGCTATAGCGTTCTCCCGTCCTCATACAGTGAAGGAGATCGCTGCATGTAAATGAGCGGTCGCCTTCACTAGACGAGCAGCCAACTGTCGGGAAGGAACACATCCTTCCTGAAAACCAGCCACTCAGTGTAAATCCACTGTAAGCTGCAGCCAGACAACAGCTTATCTTACTTCAAAACAAAGGATCAGGCATGTGGAAATTCAAAATTCGGTTCCTCGACATCTGCATTGGTGGGAGAGTCAGGACACCACAATGCACATCAGATGGTTGGCTGGCCCAACAGAAAAATGTTCAGTTAACAATCATCTAACGTGAATTACCACCTTTAGGACACACTGGAGTTTTTCTTTTCTCTCTTAAACCAAACAGTCCTAAGTATTACCATGCTGCTCTTACCAGAATGCATTCTTTCAATAATAATGGACTGATGAGGCGGTGGCTGCAGGAAATGAGAAGCGTGAGAGATGGCCAGAGCAAGACCTGAGCCCAGTTGGGTCTGAAATAGAACAAGTTAAAAAAAATTGATTTCCTAGCAGCATACACACAGAACACAGAGCAAAACAAACAAACAGTTGTCAACCAATTGAAACATTATGAAAATAATGTGAATAAAAGATATTAAATTTTAGTTAAAATAAATTACTGTATTGAAAGGGGTTATCTGGGATTATTAGAACTGCAGGGGCAGACACTAGTGTGTTAAAAATTTGAACAGAACACCTTTTAAAAAGCCCTCCACTCCAGCACCTTGGTCTCTGCCCCCAAGTGCGCAAGAACAGCACATCACTGCTAGTGAATGGCTGTAGCAGTCTTGGGGCCAAGAAGGGGTCCTTCTCATTTCTGGTGCAGAAGGACCACCAGGAGCAGTCGTGTTGGACAGAGGGGAGGGGGTGTTAAAAGCTGAGCAAGGTTTTTTTTCCTTTGTATTTTTAAAATACACCGATGCCCACCCCTGGAGTTTTAATTACCCGGGAGAACCACTTTAAAATGCTTAGTACAATTAAACAGTTGAACTAAAAATATGATAAACAGTTATTTACCCCTCTAGATTTGCTAGCGTTTTTGCCATGTCCTGCAAGAATGGCAGGAGGAGAATCAATAACTGCGCCAGGGAACAACTGCGCAAGTTCAGCATTGATGGCGGCTGATACGGCCTCATTAGGTGGTGTGAGTGGCGGCGTCATGAAGAGAGGAGTCGTTTTTGGGGTGGGAGGGATGACATCAGATGGATGGATAAAGAATCCTGGTGCAGCCACAGGGTTGGAAGGCACAGAGTTGTGAACTGGGCCCACCGCAGAGGCAGCTGCGGCAGCGGCTGCTGTGGTCTGATGCAATTTGGCCTCCAGTTTCGCCTTCTGGAAAGAATAAATAGTTATAATAAATCATTACATTTAAACTTCAGCAAACACAAATGCACCATGCATTTAACATGTACATTTATTTTTGCAAAATAAATGCTCCAAAAACGATACACATTTTAATATTACTGCGGGTCAAGCTGCTTCATACATGCAAAAATACATTATATTAAAAAAAAAAAACTGAAAAAAGGTAAGAACAAGAGAAAAGTAGGGGCAAAATGAATACAAAATCCCATGCCACAAAACAAAGAGCTAAAATATTTAGAAGCCTTTTAGTTGCAATAAAATATATCTGCAAATTAAGACTAAATGTTTCAGCGTGCATATTTTAATGCCTAGAAACAAAGTGAGGTTAGTTTGCACACAAACTTTAATCAGACAACAATAAGGTGCATGATTACTTAAAGGGAGTCTTTCACCTAATCTGAGCGTTTTAGACCGCTAAGATCAGGTTATAGACTCTTTAACCCTCATTACGATCATACCTTTCTCTTGTGTCCCTCGCCCAGATAATGAAAATAACACTTTTTAAACTTATGCAAATTACCTTCTGAAGGTGCCCAGGGGCGGCGTTACTGGGCGATGTGCCCAGAAAAACACACCTCCAGCCGGCGGACGTCACGAGCGGCACCAGAGGACGGCGGGCTGGGAACTGGCCCGCACCTGCGCACTGCTCTGCCCATTATGGGCAGATGAACAGCTTTTCATATTGCGCATGCGCCGGCCAACTAAAGACAGCCGGCCGGCGCATGCGCAATATGAAAGGATGTTCCTCTGCCCATAATGGGCAGAGCAGTGCGCAGGTGCGGGCCAGTTCCCAGCCCGCCGTCCTCTGGTGCCGCTCGTGACGTCCGCCGGCTGGAGGTGTGTTTTTCTGGGCACATCGCCCAGTAACGCCGCCCCTGGGCACCTTCAGAAGGTAATTTGCATAAGTTTAAAAAGTGTTATTTTCATTATCTGGGCGAGGGACACAAGAGAAAGGTATGATCGTAATGAGGGTTAAAGAGTCTATAACCTGATCTGAGCGGTCTAAAACGCTCAGATTAGGTGAAAGACTCCCTTTAATATCTAAAAGGGGTTGCCCAGGCCTGAGGGTGGTATAAAAAACTAAAAACCATACTCCTCAATCTACGCACCACTGCTCCAATTCTTTGGTCTCAGCTTACCGGTCCAATCTTGACATGTAGCAAATACCTGCACAGCCAAGGACTGGAGTCAGTGATTGGACAGGCATTTTCTGCATGTCCTGAGAGGGCCAGGAGGCAGAAACCAGCATAGACCTGTAAGCACTAGTGAACTAAGGCCCCTGCCAAAATGTGTTATCCCCCTTAGCAAACAATTTAATACATCACTGGCAACCAACAACAAAAGAGGGGAAGAAAGGGAAGCGGAACCAAATTTTTAAAAATAAAAATTCTTATCTGTGAAACTGATATTTAAAAGGGGGTCTGCACTTTGTTTAAACTGATTATCTATCTTCTGGATAGATCATCAGCTTCTGATCGGCGGGGGTCTGATCCCTGGGACCCCCGCAGATCAGCTGTTTGAGAAGGCAGCGCTGCTGCCTTCTCGCTGTTTATCGCAGGCCCAGTGACGTCACGACTATTATCACAGGCCTGGGCGCGGCTAAGCTCTGTTCCCTTGAATGGAGCTTAGCCCCGCCCAGGCCAGTTGAAACAAGCCGTGACGTCACTCGGCCAGCGGTAAACAGTGAGAAGGCCGCAGGCGCTGCTGGAGTGCCGCTGCCTTCTCAAACAGCTGATCGGCGGGGTCCCGGGTGTCGGACCCCCGCTGATCAGAAGCTGATGATCTATCCAGAGGATAGATCATCAGTTTAAACAAAGTGCAGAACCCCTTTAATGTAGTGTAATGCATCTTGGCATTACTGGACCTTAGGTGTCTGCATACAACTGGTAAAGTGCACCTGACATTTTATAAAATGTTTGCCCTGTCAAACTGAAAGTCTACGACCCTGTACACCCCAAGCAGAGCCAGTCAGAAATAAAGGGGGCACAATGCTTACCTGAGAGCTTCTGCCTCATCAAATCTAATCTGTGGTGGCCTCGGCACCCATCACTATGACATGTGAAAGGTTTTATAGAATAACAGGTACCGTATGCTTAAATGACACCTTCCCTGTCCAGTCTCAATATGTATTATTATTAGACATGGTTTTAGGAAACAGACAAGCCCAGCAGATCCCTTCAGATTTCAGCATTGCAGAGACCCAAAGTTAGCTATAAACAATAAGGCCGTTTTCACACAGTGTTTGATCACTGATTTCCTTAAGGGATTGTGAGCCAAAACCAGGTGCAGGTAAAAAAAAACAAGTGCAGATCTTTCCCTTAGACCTCGTCTCTGTGTAGCCTCCACTCCTGATTTTGGATCAGTCACTGGCCAAATACTGACTGAGTGAAAAGCAGCCTAAATCCGGATGGACCTCGCTGACTAGATCATGTGTATGGCACAGTTTGATTGGCGTCTGACAAGATTCAGGTAACATATGAGCATCATACGTCCTGTAAAGCTCAAAGATTTTAATAGTACAAGACATTGACATCCAGATCCCACTCTTTCCTCTTCTGAGTAAGAAAGTGAGACGGCCACTGTGCAAAGATCACTGCTTGTATAGGCGCTACATGCATTGGGCTAAACAGTATCTTGGGTGTCAGCATCTCACATTACACAGAAGTTGATTTCAGAGACCTCTAGTAAATCTGAGTGAGCAGATGAGATGAAGGAACCCCACACACCATGCTCACCAAGTTCTCACCGTTTAAAGAGAATGTGTCACTTCCTCACAGAAGTTCAACAGGCTGCATAACATTGCAGATGAATTATCGCTGACTCCAGGACTGTGTCTTTCACTTCTATCTTCTCCCGTTCTTCCACTACCAGTTCCCGATAGCAGAGCATTGTCAGACAGGCAGTCTCCAGTGTCAATGGCCTGCTGACAATTTACTGCTACCAGGTGGTGAAACCAACAGCACCAATAGTGGAGAAATGGGAGCAGACAGAGTTGAAGACCACCACAAGAGAAAGGAATAACTTCGCTGCCGAGATATGCAGGCTGTGGCATGTTGAACATCTGTGAGGTCCTCTTTAAGAGCTTGATTTTAAAATACTCTTTGGGAAATTTAGTGAAATGGAAACCTCCAGAAAACATTTCACGTAAAGACATGACCATCTTTTGGCATGAACAAGGTTCTCAGCATGTGGTGTTCAAAGTGAACGTGGGGAAACGTCCTCCCACCTGTTGCTGAAGCTTCAGAAGCTGTTGTTGTTTCTCTTGCAGTACCTGGAGCTGCTGTTCGGCTGAGGCCATTGCATGAGAGAGCGATTGTAGAGCGACCTGAGCTGCAGAGCTCAGAGCGGTTGAGGCTTCTCCCACTGTACCAGCAGACAAGCCGCCCACTGCTGGGGTCACGCCAAACGTACTCACTAGCATAGGGCGAAAGAAAACACAACTATATAAATAAATGTAATCATGTGCAGAAAGCTTAATAATCATATAGGTTAGTTTTACCGACATTCCCTAAAACATACACACACACACATTAAAGGGTTGTCGAAAAAGACGTAGCTCCTTTTTTACAATGGGAGTAACAGAAACAGCGAAGTGCTGACGGGGTGGGCCCTTAGTCCCATCTGACTGTTGAAACTCATTTAAGTTTTTGTTTACAGGGGGAAGATTTGTTACAGAAAACTTTAACGACTGGAAAATCTGTTCCACAAATCTGAATGGATGGTTTGTGTAGCACATTGCCGATCAGTTGTTAGGAGAGGCCGGGAGCTCTGAGCGCCACGGCCTCTTTCTAGGCCAAGTGACATCACTGTACAGTCGTGGCCAAAAGTTTTGAGAATTACATGAATATTGGAAATTGGAAAAGTTGCTTAAGTTTTTATAACAGCAATTTGAATATACTCCAGAATGTTATGAAGAGTGATCAGATGAATTGCATATTCCTTCTTGGCCATGAAAATTAACTTAATCCCCAAAAAAAACTTTTCACTGCATTTCATTGCTGTCATTAAAGGACCTGCTGAGATCATTTCAGTAATCGTCTTGTTAACTCAGGTGAGAATGTTGACGAGCACAAGGCTGGAGATCATTATGTCAGGCTGATTGGGTTAAAATAGCAGACTTGACCTGTTAAAAGGAGGGTGATGCTTGATATCATTGTTCTTCTATTGTTAACCATGGTGACCTGCAAAGAAACGCGTGCAGCCATCATTGCGTTGCATAAAAATGGCTTCACAGGCAAGGACATTGTGGCTACTAAGATTGCACCTCAATCAACAATTTATAGGATCATCAAGAACTTCAAGGAAAGAGGTTCAATTCTTGTTAAGAAGGCTTTAGGGTGTCCAAGAAAGTCCAGCAAGCGCCAGGATAGTCTCCTAAAGAGGATTCAGCTGCGGGATCGGAGTGCCACCAGTGCAGAGCTTGCTCAGGAATGGCAGCAGGCAGGTGTAAGCGCATCTGCACGCACAGTGAGGCAAAGACTGTTGGAAGATGGCCTGGTGTCAAGAAGGGCAGCAAAGAAGCCACTTCTCTCCAAAAAAAAACACATCAGGGACTAGGGCTGCAGCTAACGATTATTTGAATAATCGATTAGTTGCCGATTAATTTCTACGATTAATCGATTAATCGGGAAAAACGACCAAATTACAAAACCGAGAGGTTTATATGATCTTACTTGAAAAATTATGTTCAAAGGCCATATTAAAACAAATTGCGGACGACACTATTATGGGGGATCTGTGGGCGGCGCAGTTATGGAGAGGGGGGTCTGTGGGCGGCGCAGTTATGGAGAGGGGGATCTGTGGGCGGCGCAGTTATGGAGAGGGGGATCTGTGGGCGGCGCAGTTATGGAGAGGGGGATCTGTGGGCGGCGCAGTTATGGAGAGGGGGATCTGTGGGCGGCGCAGTTATGGAGAGGGGGATCTGTGGGCGGCGCAGTTATGGAGAGGGGGATCTGTGGGCGGCGCAGTTATGGAGAGGGGGATCTGTGGGCGGCGCAGTTATGGAGAGGGGGATCTGTGGGTGGCGCAGTTATGGAGAGGGGGATCTGTGGGTGGCGCTGTTATGGAGAGGGGGATATGTGCACTGTTATGGGCATAACAGTGCACAGATCCCTTTCCTCATAACAGTGCACAGATCCCCCTTCCCATAGCAGTGCCATACACAGACCCCCCCTCCTCCTCATAGCAGTGCTATACACAGACCCCCCCTCCCCATAGCAGTGCTATACACAGACCCCCCTCCCCATAGCAGTGCCATAGACAGATCCTCCTCCCACCCCATAACAGCCCCGGCCCCGATGCTTATAAGTCGGACTAATCACTGCATCTTTATTTTACCTTTTTACAATGACGCTCCTGTAACAGCCAGGCAGAGCGGACGGCGGCGTAACGTCACTCAATCACGTGACGCACCTGTTCCGCCAACTTCATGAATGAAGGAGGCGGAGCAGGCGTGTCACGTGAGTGAGTGACGTTACGCCGCCGTCCGCTCTGCCTGGCTGTTACAGGAGCGTCATTGTAAAAAGGTAAAATAAAGATGCAGCGACCGCCCGCCCGCATCGGCGATTATTCGATAACTGTATTCGTCGACAACGAATACAGTTATCGAATATAATAGATTACATCGATTAATCGTTGCAGCCCTATCAGGGACAGATTGATCTTCTGCAGAAAATATGGTGAATAGACTACTGAGGACTGGGGCAAAGTCATATTCTCCGATGAAGCATATTTCCGATTGTTTGGGGCATCAGGAAAAAGGCTTGTCCGGAGAAGAAAAGGTGAGTGCTACCATCAGTCCTGTGTCATGTCAACAGTAAAGCATCCTGAGACCATTCATGTGTGGGGTTGCTTCTCATCCAAGAGAGTGGGCTCACTCATAATGTTGCCCAAAAACACAGCCATGATTAAAGAATGGTACCAAAACACCGTCCAACAGCAACTTCTTCCAACAATCCAACAACAGTTTGGTGAAGAACAATGCATTTTCCAGCATGATGGAGCACCCTGCCATAAGGCAAAAGTGATAACTAAGTGGCTCGGGGACCAAAACGTTGACATTTTGGGTCCATGGCCTGGAAACTCCCCAGATCCTAATCCCACTGAGAACTTGTGGTCAAGCCTCAAGAGGCGGGTGGACAAACAAAAACCCACTAATTCTGGCAAACTCCAAGAAGTGATTATGAAAGGAATGGGTTGCTATCAGTCAGGAATTGGCCCAGAAGTTGATTGAGAGCATGCCCAGTCAACTTGCAGAGGTCCTGAAAAAGAAGGGCCAACACTGCAAATACTGACTCTTTGCATAAATGTCATGTAATTGTCGATAAAAGCCTTTAAAACGTATGAAGTGCGTGTAATTATATTTTACTACATCACAGAAACAACTGAAACAAAGATCTAGAAGCAGCTTAGCTGCAAACTTTGTGAAAACTAATATTTGTGTCATTCTCAAAACTTCCGGTCACATGGCCTTGTTGCAGCTCAGCCCGTATACTATATACAGAGCTGTGCCTGGTGAGCTGCCCGAAGCTGGCCGTGGTCACCAGAGCTCCGGTCCGTGCGGTGGATCCATAGAAAAGCATATCGGCATGCAAAAAAAAAAAAAAAAAAAATATATATATCTATCTCTCTCTCTCTCTCTCTCTCAGAAAACCCCTTTAAGGTCCAGGATATAGTGCCAATACAACATGGTCAGAATACATTGGAGAGAGTTGAAAAAGAAAAAAAGAAAAATATAATAAATGTATGTACCTGTAAATGTACTTGCATCGTCCCTCTCAATTCTGGTGCCATCACTTGTGGAAACGCAAGTAAAGTGCAAAGGCTCAACTTCTAACAGCCCAGTCAGAGACGTGAAACTGCCCTCGGCAGCTGTGCTGCTGTTCACTTTACCGCTACCTGTGAAGACAACGGGCAGATGTATGGGTTTACAGCCAGTTCAACAGTTAAAACTCCATGAAGATATAATTTTTCTACTGTGAATGCCGATGGGCAGCAATTGTTAATACTGTTCCGTCCAATGTTTGCATTGCATGTCTGAAATGGTATTGCAGATTGTCCCTCATGATTCCTCTGTGTGACACTGGTGTGCACACCAAAGAAAACATATGGATCCATAGATAGGAGCAGATGAGCATGAAACGATAAAGGTCCATGTCAGCTGATTTATAGAGCCGACATAAAACAGCAATGGCAAGTCACTAAAGCCATGTCCAATTCACCACATCTATAATATAGAAAATCTGACTATAGTCACATTAAAGCATATGGACTCGTTCGGGGCAAATTTTTTATGACTGCATTTTACTTTTTTCATTTTTTCATTTGAATTTTATTAAAAATGTTCAGCTATTTCCAAGATACAGGGGTTACAAATCAGTCTGTTTTCTCAGATTCCCATTTGTAGCTCTTATCTCTTGACCTCATCACCACTAATAGCTCCATTCTTAGCAAACTGATAAGAATATGGCTCATAAAGTGATTATCAGAGATAAGAGCTACAAATGGGATTCAAAGAAAACTAAGTGACTGCTTGCAAACAGACTGATTTTTAACTCCTGTATCTCAGAAACCGCTATTTAAAATGTATTATTTCATTTTTTATTTTTTTGAAAAATAAAATAAAATAAAAAATTTAGCCCAAAATAAGTAAAATACGATCATGAACAAAATGCCCCCAGAAGTGTACAGTCGTTAAAGGGAACCGGTCACGTTGAACATGGTGCTTGAACTGCAGGCACCACGTTATAGAGCAGGAGGAGATGAGCAGACTGATATATAGTTTTGTGGGAAAAGATTCACTATAAAGAGTGTTTCGTTGGTTTAATTTCTTGCTTATTCTGGGTTTGGAAGACAAGGAGGTGGCCCCATCAGTGACAGCCTTCCCTTTATTACCGTGTCTACAGATAGCTGTCAATCACTGATAGGACCGCCTCCTGGACTTCAAAGCCCAGAATGACCAGGAATATAAATGCATAAATTGCAAGTTTTACTGAATCTTTTCCCATAAAACTATACATCGATCTGATCAGCTCCTCCTGCTCTATAACATGCTGCCTGTAGCTCAAAGACGATGTACACTTTTGGGGGCATTTTTATTTTTTTTTTTTTATTACTGCTTCATATGAAGCAATTCTAATACGAAGTCCGTTTTTCACATGGCAGCCAATCCCTGGATGCCATCTCAGACACTTTCTTATAATTGTTTTGAGTAATGAGGTCTACTGCATGGAACTGAATCGGATGTACACCCCCGGTGATCATATACACATAAGTGATACTATTCAGTTAGAATAAGAGCACTGAAAACTCTTGATATACATTAGCCTGTGTTCTTACCACATATGGGTGAACACGTTCAGTGTATGTTTAAGGTAAAGTACAGACACAGACCAAAAGTAACCACAGACCCCATTTACTTTATTTTTTCTTCTTTTAACTGAGGTATACAGTATACTATACAGTAGACACATGTGGAGGTCCACAGAGGAATACCCTTATGCATAGAACAAATGCAATAATAGGATACTGCCACTGCACACGTTTCTTTCTTGTTTTGTTGGCTTGTAAAAAAAAAAAAAAAAAAAAAAAAAAAAAAACCCATAAAATGTGTGTGTTTTGGGAAATTTGAGTTTTAATTATCATTTTTTTCCTAGAGAGAATTCTATGGGAAAATGCCAGAAAAAACGCCACACCCCGAGCATGCTGTGACTGGAAGAGAAAAGGAACACCATGTGACAAAAACATACATAATCAATCATAAAATGCCACACAAAAAAGCAAGGTTAAATTTTACTAATGGGCAACATGTAACATCTAGATGCACTATTTCTCCCACTGCAAAAAAAATAAATAATGAAAAATAGTGCAAAAATGCTGCAAAAAATGTGCTATTTTGGGGGAAAACTGGTGTGAAACCACCCTTAACTTGTCCACGCCCCACTTTTTTTTTTTTTTTTTTCAATATAAATCATGACAAAATAAGAAGTACGGTAGTTACTGAACTTTTCAGATGTGCTGTTTAAAGCGTCAATGACTTCACAAAAAAATGTTGATATGTCAGAGACATATTAAAACTTTAGATCAGTGGGGTCTGAGTGCTGAGACCCCCACCGACCTCTTAAACAAGGGAAGAGAATGAGTGCGAACACATCCCGCACTCCATCCTTGCCACAGGAGATGGGTTCCCTTAAAGGTCTATGGTCCCGCCTCAATTCTGTCCTCAGCAGCGAGGAGAGCGTGCGTGACATATGTGCCACTCTCCCTTCATGCTAGAGACCGTGGGGGTCTCTGCAATCAGCCCCAACATGATCTAAACTTTTGACGTCTCTATAGGACACTTCAAAACAAAAAAAAAAAAAGGTAGTGACTCTTTAATGTTGTTACCAAAACAAGGGTCTATATTCTACAAACATTTGCTACTGCATTACTTACCTAAAAGAACATCTGAAAGGTCAATTTCATCTGACTGGATTCCAGAGCTACTATTGTATATGTTTTTACATGAGGATCCGCTGACTTCCAAATCAAACAGTACTGGATCAAAAGGAGAACTGTACAGTCCATATCTACAATACAAATGAATGGAATTTTAATTCACATTATGTAAAATCTAAAAAATAAAAACCAAAAAACTCAGCTGATAGCAGCAACTCACATTGATGCTTGCAATAAACAAAAGTGCAAAAATCTATTACGACACATGATATCCATTTTAGATTTTCTCTAAACAGTTTGTTACCTAGTCTGAAGTAGTGCCTCCATAGGTGTAAGCCGGTCCTGCAGCTGTCTGGACACGGCTGTAAGCAGAGAGGCACAGGCAGTGCTACAACCAGCCAGATCTTCATCCTTCACGTAATTTAACAAGACAAAGTACCAGTAGACTGCTCCTGCAGTAATAAAGAAACATATGAATGTGGAGCGTAGACTCTTCAGCCAACAGCTATTCGGTATAATACAACTTAGGTTACTTTCACACTAGCGTTTTAATTTTCCGGTATTGAGATCAGTCATAGGGGTTCAGTACTGGAAAAAAAAACGCTTCAGTTTTGTCCCCATTTATTGTCAATGGGGACAAAACTGAACTGAACTGAACTGAACAGAACGGTCCAAAATGCATTCAGTTCTGTTTACCATACCGGAGAGTAAACCACATGTTGTAGTTTGCTTTCCGTCCTGGGAAGCGGAGCAAGACGGTATGACCCCCAATGCAAGTCAATGGGAACGGATCAATTTTCTCAGACACAATAGAAAATGGATCCATCATGAATTCTATTGAAAGTCAATGGGGGACAGATGCGTCTTGGCAATGTTAATGTACAACTGGATCCATTCAAAACGCTAGTGTGAAAGTAGCATTAACTGTCCTTTTTTGCATTTCTTCATATTGTGTTTACACCAAACACTTGTCCACTAAAATCTGAGTTGCGGGGAGTATGCAGTTCCTCAGTGTCAGACCTGCAGCATTGTTTTCACACAGCTACAAAAAAATGAGAGTACATGTGGAGTTCACACCCAAATTATGTTGGTACTTTTTCACTTGTAGTATACCTCCTGGGGTTGTGTCACAAGACATAATCTACATTTTTTCAAACCAGCACCTACATAGGAACACTTTCCTGCATGTAATTAATAATGTAGTATAGCTAGTGAGTTAATTAATAAGATGTATCTGTGTAGCGCCTCCTGCCGTTTGTTCTTTTCCCTTTTTTTTGTCCCTTCTCACTGAGCTGGTCGTACATGCTCAGATTAAATCTTCAACTGCCACCAGCCATATGTTCTGTTAGAAGCTGTGGCAGTTACAGGGAGAGACGTGCAGCAGAAAGGACATGCCCCCTGAGCTTCCAGGTTGAAGATAATCTAGCAGAGCAACTGGGGCAGTGAATGTGGAGACCATTGGACCATGGACCATTGTGCGGTACAGGGATGGTTCTAGTTTTGTAAGAAAGGTACTCCCATGTACTATATGATGTCTGACTTTAATTTTTGACATCATGGCATAACCCCTTTAAGGAGACTAGGTGTAAATGGTGTCAAAAGCACTGCTCATTGGAAAATAATATGCAGAGAAAGAAAAACATCCTGTTACTGCCACCTATTGGAAAGGGGCTCCCTATGACAAAGCACAAGAAAAACTGCAAATACCTCCAGTTGCTGCAGAGGGAAGATAAGTCATGTTTTCCAGCAAAGCTTTCAAAAGGACAAAGCCAAAGCCTTGTTGATTCGGATCACATTTTCCATTGCTTCAAAAGGGAAATAAAGGAAAAATAAGATCACAAGAAATAATCCATTTCATGTTCATGAGCGACAATATTTAAAGGGGATATCTGGATTACAGATATTGATGACCTAGTCTCAGGATAGCTCACCAGTTTCAGATTAGGAGGGGTTCGACTCAAGGCACCCAAGCCGATCAGCCGCTTGAAGAGACCATGGCTCTTGTGCAAGTGCAGCATCCTCTTCAGTGCTCACCTGCACGCAGTCTTCCTTTCTTGATCGATGGTGGTGCCAGGATTTGGACCCCTACCAATCTGATATTGATGACATATCCTTAGGCTAGGTCATCAATATCTGTAGCACAGACAATCTTTTTAAAGGGATACTCTAGTCTCTGTTAACTCAAACTCAAGTCCCATTCACATGTCCATGCTTAAATCTGAGAAAAGGTGGTCAGTGATGCCTCTGAAGAAGTCCTTGATGGATCCATGTTGGGGAAGGGTGTCTTTTTTTGCTGTCCGTGTGAGACACTGAACAGCTGAAAAATAATTTTAAAAGCATTTCTTCCTAATGATGGTTTTCACGGAATCATACTATAAAGGGCTTGAAGGCTCTGAGAACACGGGCAAAATAAAGCATGCATCCGTGCTAAAAAAAAAAAAAAAATGGACCGTGCTAAAACACTAATGTGTGAATACTCACATCAAAATGAATGGGGCCCGATGCTGTCTGTGGCAAACAAGCGCAGCACACATTTGTGGAACACGGACAGGTGAATGAGGCTTAAACTGCTCTACAAGTTTTATTTCCCGGAAAAAAAAACTTGTGTGTGCAAAAAAAGCCACCAGAAAAAACTGAACATTCTGGTGCTCCCTCGCCATAAATGTTAAGATATAGTAGGTAGATCAAGCAAGGGGCAGAGATGGTTATAGGATTTGATGCAGTGAAGCAAGCAGTCAGGAGAAAAGGTGGACTATACATCAGTAACATCGCTGACATGGCATTGGAAATTACTGGATATGCCTTTAGCAATCATTATTACCAATCCACAATGGAGCCTCTATGGTGAAGACAACTAGTTCAACTGAATATGAAAGACCACTGGCAAGACTACTCACATATGAAATATATTACAGACTTTTACTTGTCTGACTATACAAACCTTATGCAGAGTGCTAAGAAGCGGGCACATTTATGAGCTATACTTCGTCCTGCTTCAAAAAAACATGTGCGCACAATATCGGAAAGACATCGTCTTGTTTTAGACAACAAGCTCTCTTTTCCTTCTCGTAAGCTGGAAAATAAAGGAAACTGATTACAGAAAAGCGCACCTTGGGTTTGGATCTCAGCCAGTTGTTCGGTCACAGCACCTTGCATGTTGCAACATAACCACACCTACCATATTTATCATTAATGGCAGTCTTATGTTGCAGCACTACAGGTTGCCATGTGACCCTGGACTTATAGTAATGGAGCACACAGATAACAACAAAACCACCCAAAAAAATATCTGATTAAACGCAGCAGGTGACTAGGAGCACTGTTGATTATTTTTTGCATGTGAGTGGCACAAGTGCTTACGCTAAAGAACAAGTCAATATTCCCCTTTAAAAATGCAACTTCCCAAAAATTATAGTGTCAACATCATTACAGTAACTACGTTGTTAAATGGGCCCAGTCACTTACTGATTCGGAGTCTGAGTAATTGCCCTTTGAACTATACAAGTCACCTTTTCTCTCTTCTTTAGGGCTCTTTCACACGAGCGGATGCTGTGCTTGGAATCCGCTGCGTGAAAGAGAGCCAAGCCCCGTTCCTGACAGCAGACACACGGAGCAGTAACATGATTGATAATGCTTTGTGCCTTTGTGACCTTTTTACTACAAAATCAGTGAGATAAAGTGGTCACCGTGATGTTGTAGTAAAAAGGTCAGAGAGAGGCAAAGAGCATTATCAATCATGTTACTGCTCCGTGTCTCTGCTGTCCAGAACGGGGCTTGGCACTCTTTTACGCAGCGTGTCAGTGAGATCTTCTCGCTCTTCTTGACAGGATCGCAGAGCATTATAGTGATTTATAATGCTGTGTAAGGGCTCATGCACACAAACGTATTTTCTCTCCGTGTCCGTTCTGTTTATTTGCTGACCGTATGTGGAAGTTATTTCATGTTTCCGTGTGTCCGTTCCGCAAAGGGATAGAACATGTCCTATTATTGTCCGCATTACAGACAGACAAGGATAGGACTGTTCAATTAGGGGCCAGCTGTTCCACTCCTCAAAATACGGAATGCACACGGACGTCATCCATATTTTTGGAGGACCGCAAAATACATACGGTCGTGTGTATAAACCCTAGTCCTGATATCTACTTTATTACACTGACGTAATGCAGTCAGTTCACTACCAAATATTCAAGAACTCTACACGACTGTATAGCTTTTTCTGTATTTTGCAGTCCGTATTAAACTGATCTTTTTTTTTTTGTTTTGTTTCAGTAGTGTTTCCGCTTCAGTTACGTTTGTGATCCGTTTTTTGCGGATTGCAAACGGAAACATACAATAATGTTTAAACAGTAAGTACATTAAAAAAATTGGGCTGGGCATAACATTTTCAATAGATGGTTCCGCAAAAACGGAACAGATACGGAAGATATACAGATACACTCCGCAAGCATTCCGTTTTTTTTTTTTTTTTTTGCAGAACAATTGACTTGAATGGATCCACGGAACGTGATTTGCGGGCAATAATAGGACATGTTCAATCTTTGAACGGAAAGGAAATATACAGAAACCAGAATGCATAAGGAGTACCTTCCATAGTTTTTGTGGACCCATTAAAGTGAACGGTTCCGCATACGGACTGCAAACAGAACATAAAAAAAAAAAAAAAAAACGTTTGTGTGAAAGAGGCCTAAGGGTTACACAGCATTATAAATCAGTATAATGTTGTGCAATTCTGTCAAGAGGAGCAAGGCGTTTATTGCATTGAACTCGCTCATGTGTCTCTGGCTTCAGACTCAAACCCTCTGCTAGACTCTTAAAAGGGGTTCTCTAGGATGATTTAAAATGACCACAAAAAACCTGTCCTAGAATGTGAGCAGCACTGGTTATCGCCCTCACCTCCCTAGGCAGCTCTGCAAATGGTGGCGACCAGTCCTACTCAAATCCTAGGACAGGTTGCTGGCAGCCATTTTAAATAATTCCCGAATAACCCATTCATAAGAAGAGAAAGGAATAGCTTGAAGTTTAGATGGGTACTGTCAGAGGTCACCATACCTGCCCGGTCCATTAGAATGTACACCAGCCAGCCAACAAAGAATATCTAGAACCAAACTCTGAGCATGCTCTGTCGCCAGTCCATCAGCTGTCTTTTTACAGAGTGTGTGCAGAAGCTTCTCATGAAAGTCAGAGAACTGCAGCATGGCGCATCGCTGGACCCTAAAGTGGAAATATTGAACAAAAAATACAGTTAAAGGGGTATTCTGTTGTTAGAATTTATTCCCTATACACAAGATAAGGGATAACTATTAGATCAGTGGGGGTCCTACATTCATTTCTAAGGGAGTTCCGGAGACAGCCGAGTACAGTGCTCAGCTATCTCTGGAATTCCCATAGAATTGGATGGAGAGGCCACATACATGCCGGACCGGTTGCTCCTTTCAAAAATAGGACTTCATTGTGAAGAGGGAAAGAAACACTAAACATAGAAAATACCGCAAAAAAGGGGAAAAAAAAACAAAACAAAGAACAATTCCTCCCTTGGTCATTTCATTTCCTTTGATCCTATTCTGTTATATTGAAATGGAAATTATCCCAGGGGATAAGGCTACGTAAAAATCTGTGTTTTAAATTCCGCTATCGAGTTCCGTCATAGGATCTCCATAGTGGAAGAAAACATTTCAGTTCTGTCCCCATTCATTGTCAATAGGGACAAAAGTGAACGAACCAAAATGCATTCCGTCCAGTTTGGTTGCGTCCCCATCGCGGACAGAATAACTCTGCAAGCAGCGTTTTTCTGTCCGCGATGTGGTGCGGAGCAAGACGGATGCGTCCTGACACACAATGTAAGTCAATGGGACGGATCCGTTTTCTCTGACAGAATAGAAAACAGACCCATCCCCCGCTAACTTTCAATGGTGTTCATGACTGATCCGTCATGGCTATATAAGACATAATACAGCGAATCCGTTCGTGACAGATGTATGCGGTTGTATAATTGTAACGGAAGCGTTTTTTCGAAGATCTATTATGGATCAGCAAAAAAACACTAGTGTGAAAGTAGCCTAAGCCATTTCCCCTTCGATCACAACCTTGTTTGTGGATGCATGATAACTTGCTAGCAAAACAGGAGATGGATCCAGCGAGTAAAATTCAAATATACTTTATATCTTCCTTTAAAAAGATAAATCATACAACACAAGTCTCCATAGCTGTTATCTTCTGACACATTTCGACCAGTTAAGTCTTAGTCATAAAATAAGGTGCAATGGGGTTCAAGGCTGATTTATATGGGCCATGTAATTAAAAAAAGAAGGCTGGTCTTATCGATGATCACACTTGTGAGAAAATCAGATAAGTGCTTCCTGAGGATAGGTTATCAGTATAAAAATCTCAGAAAACCCCTTTAATGCAACAAAGGACAGCACGGCGAGAGACAGCCGGACTAAAACTACGACATGCAGAACTTTTAGTCCAGCTGCCTCTCTCCGTGCGCTGCCGCCGGAACTCTGCCCCGCCCCCATTATAGTCAATAGGGACAGAGCGGCAGTCCGGGGGCACACGTGAAGTGGCAGGATGGATCAGACAGGCTGTCCACCCGCCGGAACAATCTGCCGGACTCCCCTGCTGCTAGTGTGAAACTAGCCTTATTATTACTGAAAACCTGATCCACAGTGCTCTGGACCTCTGAGTGGGCCGAAGGCTCACCTTGCAACAAGACAATGACCCTAAACACACAGCAAAGCCAACACAGGAGTGGCTTAGAGACAAGTCTGTGAATATCCTTGGGTGGTCCAATCAAATATAACGGGAGACACCTAAAAATGGTCCCTAAACAACCTGACAAAGCTTGAGAGGATCTGCATAGAAGAATGGCAAAAAAAATCTTCAACTCCAGGTGTGCAAACTTTGTGACATCATACCCAAGACGACTGGAGGCTGTAAGCGCTGCCAAAGGTCCTCACCCAAGTACTGAGTAAAGGGTCTGAATACTTATGTCAATGCTACATTTTAGTTTTTCCTTTTCAATAAATTAGCAATATCATTTTGAACATTCTTTTATCACTTTGTCATTATGGGGTACTGAGTGCAGAAACTTGAATTATTTTTTTATTTTAGCACAGGGCAGCAACATAACAAAATGTGAAAAAAGTAAAAGGGTCTAAAAGCAGGGGTTCACAACCTGTGGCCTGCATGCGGCCCCCAGAGCCATGATTTGTGGCCCCTGTCCTGCTGGGCAGAAACACAGCTGATCCTGCGATCAGCTGTGTTTCTTCCTGGAGCGCCGCACGACGATGGATGACTGCTCCTGCTCTCTAGGAGCAGGTCGGGTCTCGACTAAATGTGACAGCGGGGGAGCCCAGGAGAAGGCAGAAGCCTTCTCCTCAGATAGGTGTGTGACGCGCTGTGCAGTGTGGACCCGGCTTAGGGCAGAGGAGCGCAGAGCTGCAGGGTCAGTAGACACTGATCAGTTCTGCCTTGTACAAAGCCCCCACAGCAAGCTGGTTTCCCCTGTAAGTACCCCTGTTACAGTGGAAATAGTGCAAAAACAAAAGTCTAATTGTCTCCCAAAGGTAAAAAAATAAAAAATATAATACAAATAACAGGAAAAAAGAAAAATGTGGCAAAAAATTGAAAATTATGAAAAAATATATACAAATAAAAGAAAAAAAAAAAAGAAAAAAAAAAAGAAAAAGAAAAACGTGTTAAATAAGTGTTCATTGTCTCCCAACAGTCTTTTTATGACCTCTTGGGGGACATCTGTAGCAAAAATATATAAAAAAAAATAAAAAAAAGTAATAAACTAAAATTTTTAAAAATTACAATATTAATAAAATACATATAAAAGCAAATTAAAAAAAAAAAAGGGTCCTCCAAAAGTATTTTTAGGACCTCTTGGAGGACATTATGTAGCAGAAATACATAAAAATGAAGTTAAAAAAAAAAAGATTAAAACAAATAAAATACATACAAGAAAAAACACACCAACCAAAACTGTCACCATTATCGCTCCATTCACATGAAACTATACATATTATATTACAAAACGACCAACACAAAATTATAATAATTTATTTTGATGTCTATTTACATATTTAAAAAACAAGGGGCTATAGTTTAGATTTAAAAAAACGCTTTGCACAGTTTCCAGCAAATAAAACAAAAAAAAAAATAAGTTATAAAGGCCTACTATGTGTCATGTAAAAAATTGTTGCAAAAATGCTTTTGGTAGTCCAACAAATAAAACCGTTTGAACCACCACGTGCGCTAAATCACAAAAAAGCGTCTGGTCATTAAGGGCTTTTTAGGCCTGGTCATTAAAGTGTTAATAATGAGCGCTCGCTCCGCTAGTACGAAAAAGTGCTTACTGTTTATTACATGGCACCTATTGGATTGGTAGGTGGTGGTAATAACCAGTGACCGCCATGCTCTGCAAAACACCGATTTGTGAATAAGAGGCAGGATGGAAGCAAATGTGGCCACTTTTCCGGTAAAAATGATTTTTCTTACAAGTACCTGCAGCATGGTTCTTGAAACAGAAGATTCATACTTACCTGCTCCGTGCTGCTCTGGTCCTCTGCGCCGCCCCTATCTTCCGGTTCCTGCGCTGTTTACACCTGGCTGTACATGGACATGGTCACATACACCGCTCTAGTCAATAACTGGCTTCAGCAGTGACATGCTGCTTGTGGCCACATCACTGCTGAGTCATTGGCTGGAGAGGTGCATGTGACCATGGTCATGTACAGCCAGGTGTAAACAGCATGGGGATCAGAAGATGGAGGCAGTGCGGAGGACTAGAGCAGCAGGGAGCAGGTAAGTATAACTCTGGTTTCAGGGGCCATACTGCAGCACGATATTTGGGACAATTACTGGGAACAAGTCTTCATAGCTACGCTCATTCCTGATATGTGACCTGTATAATCGTGCTGCCGATCAGCTGATATACTAGGAATCACTTGCTGGCTGATTTGCATATTTTATCAGGATGACAGACATACAATTATCGGCAGCAGGTATCCCTGTGTAATCAGGAATGGGCTACCAATAATTCATCTAAATAAATGAAGGAATAGCTCCAGCATAACGTAAACCGCACGGATCCGTTATGCAGGCCATAGACTTCTATTATGGCCAGTCAGTCATGGAATTGCGTTATGGTCAGTGGTAAAGGAATCCATAACGCAATTTAGTAAATACCACAACACGAACTTCAAAATATTAAATTCGCTAATCCCCAATTGTGTGCAATGATTGTGTGACCATTTCAATCAACAGCTTTAGAGCGACAGCTTTGTTTGCTACACATTAACTAAACCTGAACACAACAAACCTTTCTTTTGGAATACAGGTTTTTTTGAAGCGTCGTATTGTTACAGACACTTCCTGGAGGAGGTCACACCCCCTGAGGTTATCGACTTTCCGGGACGAGGTGCTGTTATCAAGTTTTGATGTAGATTTGTCCTTCAGGAGGAGGTGAAAAACAAAGAATTTCCAATTAAGACATTTTCTAGTTACCCAAAATGGAAAAAATAAAAATGCAACTGCGTGTTAAGGTTTCATACCTTGCCTGGTACCACCTTAGCCAACAATGAAGCAAGAGAGTGCCCCTTTACACTCTGTGGTTTTAAAGAGGGCATCCTTACAACTGGTCTGGCTCCACCATTGCAAAGGTCTTCTGATCCTCTATCATTCACAGCCTTCACATGAATTAAAAAGGACCGATACTTGCCTCCGGCCATGCCTGCATATAAAATATAGTTTAAATGTTTAAACTGAAGTAAAAACCAGAAGATTAGAGAGAAGATTAATAAATTCATGGTTGTTCAATAATGAGGTTTGACAAGCCTTGCTGCTTCGTATATTTGGGTGAGGTCATTTTAGACCTACCTTTTACAAGCTTAGGACTTGTCAAGGTCAGCATTCCCGCATGACCCGATAGATCAAGACCACTTGCCAGCCACACTGGACCACATAAGATATCCTCTTTGTGTTCTTCCAAAAATGGGCACAACCGTGGGCCTGAACAAGGAAAAAGACATTTTACTGGAAATAGACAATCTACTATGTACATGCAGAAATACCAAAATAGTAGCAGAAGATGCGCAAAAATAATATTCTGTCTGACGCTAAAAAAACATTTCAACATGCTTAGCCCAGAAAATGAAGTAAAGTAATACTCAACATTAAAAGAGCTGGTGACCAAATACCAGCAAGGGTAATAGCCACATTCTTTGGTCAAACAAGACCAAACACAATGAAACCACTTTTAAATTACTTATTTTATTAATTATAACTTTTTTTTTGGGGGGGGGGGGGATTTTAGCAGGGGCTGTAAATGATTTAGGAATTTTGGGTTTACAGACTACATTTAATACTTACACAGAGAATCCTCCACTTCCATGTTCTGCATGTCCTCATTTAGATCCACCAGAGTAGGCTTTCCATTTCTCTGCACTTCAACATTGAAGGCTGGGGACAGAGGAAAGGATATGTGTCTATCCACTGGTGTCTCTAGAATGGGAAACAAACCCTGTGTTAGGACACACAACAGGTTCACACAGATTTAAAGGGAATCTTTCACCAAGACAGATTCCTTTAACCAAGGCCATCTAACAAATGTCTTAAGCACAACAAGCCTCAGAATGCCCCCCAAGAAGCAGCAGCCTCTATGCAAATTGAGCATTTTTCTTCTTGGCTTACTGGCCAAGAAGGACCAAATGGCCATGTGATCCACTTTTATATATTTTCTAAGTGAAAAATTGGTGTGACTTTATCTGGGAATACAGGCTGCAGTGTCCCTCTTTGAGATACAGCGCAAATAGAGAGCTACTCAGACCTACCATAGTAAAGAAGATCACTATGAGAGCCTAACTAGTAGGTAGAATTATACTCAGCAAACTGCCTCAAACATGCCCAATGATCTGAGGACTGGGCAATGATCAGACGATTAGGGCAGCCTGACATTGGATGTCTGCAGGTAAGAGAATGATCCAGCACGCGCCACTGGAACAAAAGTGCTGCCCATGGATTATTTCCTGATCTTTAAAGGGAGATACTCATCTCCAAAATCGGTTTAAAAAAGGAAGCAGCATACTGCCACGTACGAGTAGGTGCCCAGAAACCTAACCATACTTTTCTTGTGGAGATCCGGTCCTTTAAAAGGGGTTTAAAGGACCAGGAGAGGTCATCTTTATCTGACCAGTGGAGATCCAACACCCAGGACCCCGCGGATCCGCTGTTTGAGAAGGCAGTGGCGCTCCTGTGAGTGTATAGACCTTCTCGTTGCTTACCAAGCAGAGCGTCATACATTGTACAGAGGCTATGCTTGAAGTGAATAGGGGTGAGCGCGATACCAAGCACAGCCACTATACAAGGTAAGGTGCTGTGCTTGGTAAGCTGTGAGAAGGCCGCAGCACTCTCAAGAACGCCATTGCCTTTTCAAACAGCTGAGCGGCAGGGGTCCCAGGTGTTGAACCCCCACCAATCAGATACTGATGACCCATCCTGATGATAGGTCATCAGTATCAAAGTCTCAGAAAAACTAAAACCCCTTTAATACTAAGAAATGTTTCTTATTACCTTTATACAAATAAGGTTTTTGCAGACCCACCCATGTGATCATTATGCAGCTCTTCTGGAAATATATAACATGCTCTACACCTGCCCTAAAAATAGGACATTTCTAAAAGGGAAAAAAATTGCATGCACACTGGGGGTGTGGTTGTGTGCATGAGACCTTATAAAAACTGGTGTTTCACCACACAGAAAATACATGAAAGTGCTCTCCAACACCTCGAATTTCATCAGTGAGGGAAGGTCAGATTAGGACAGGGAGATTAGAAAGGGGAAGCTCTTACCATTAACTTTGGCTAATCCCGGTGCCTTGTTTTTGAGCAATGTCACTTGGATTTGTGGAATGTTAGTGATGTTTGAATTCAGTAAAAACTTGAAGTCTACGTGCCCAACCATACAGGCTTTTGGTAACACCAGTTCAAAGACGTGTTCATCCCAGCTGGTGCTAAGGACAAATAAAACATGTCAGTCAAGATACAATAGAACTGATAAAATAACTGGAATATCACAAAAAGGAAACAAGTGAACACAACAGATTTTAGAACTGAAGTAAACCAATGACCATACTACCTATGTGTAAGATTAAAGTCAGTAATTCCACCGTTGTCACATCCACTTCTCTTCTGGTTTCCAGTTGGAGTGCGTCACCACCAAGGGCAGTGCAGGTGTTCTCTATAGAGGGTCCAGTCATAAGCAGCAGAAGGATTCTGGGAATGACTACTGACCGCCCAGAAGAGAAGTGGACGTGACATCAGTGGAAGGAACGTCTTATTAGTTAGACGGGGTCAAAAACCACTGAACATAAGTTAAAGGGTTTCTACCACTTCGGTTTCACATATTTAGCTATCAGACACTAGCGATCCACTAGTGTCTGCTCTGCCCAACCATCCTAATATAATTGCTTTTAGGGCAGCCGTTTTGCAAAAAAAAAAAAAAAAGAACTTTTATTAATATGCTAATGAGCCTCTAGGTGCTATGGGGGCGTCATTAGCACCTAGAGGCTCCGTCTACCTTCAGAAACTGCCGCCGCCCAGCGCGTCCCTCCAGCCCGCCCATCTCCTCCTGAATGCGATCCTCCTTGTGAGCGCCTGTATTCGGCGCATGCGCAGTGAATGTCTGACAGCTTCCCTGCTCAGACATCTCCACTGCGCCTGTTCCTTGGAGCACTATGGCGTCATCGCGCAGGCGCAGTGGAGATGTCTGAGCAAGGAAGCGGTCAGACATTCACTGCGCATGCACAGAATACATACGCTCACAAGGAGGATCGCATTCAGGAGGAGATGGGCGGGCTGGAGGGACGCGCTGGGCGGCGGCAGTTTCTAAAGGTAGACGGAGCCTCTAGGTGCTAATGACTCCCCCATAGCACCTAGAGGCTCATTAGCATATTAATAAAAGTTCTTTTTTTAGCAAAACGGCTGCCCCAAAAGCAATTATATTAGGATGGTTGGGCAGAGCGGATCGCTAGTGTCTGACAGCTAAATATGTGAAACCGAAGTGGTAGAAACCCTTTAATATATAGAATATCTGTCTTTTTTCCTTATTACCACATATGCAGCAAGTTACCCAGGGTGCTGAGGCACAGGCTGGCTGTCATGATAACAAGGGTCAGTCTCGACTATTGCATGGGATCAAATAAACATAAGGTTAAAACGCCTGTATCGGAGTATCTTCTGATCCCTATCGTTACACAAGATGTTAAGCTGTACTCACAGCTTCTGGTCATGCTGGCAAAAGGGCCATTAAGGTGAACCGATGGTTTAAACTAAGGCAAAAATGTAAATTTCTTAGACATCTACTTTAAAAGGGTATTCCCATCAAATACAATGGGGGCATATTGCTAGGATAGGCCCCCATTGTCTGATAGGTGCAGGTCCCACCTCTGGGACCCTCACCTACAAGGAGAACGGAGTGGGGAGAGTTGTGGCTCCCCCCTGCTCCCATTAATTTCTATGCGGCAGACAGAAATAGCCAAGCCAGCACTTGTCTATTTTCGGCGGCCCCATTGAAATGAATGGAGGGCGGCTGCACATGCCCAATGTGCCCTCCGTTCATTTCCCCGCTCAATTCTCGTTGTATAAGACAATGGGGGCATATCCTAGCGATATGCCCCCATTGCATGTGATGGCAAAACCCCTTTAGAACTGAACAAGCCACATTGCAGGGATTATACATTTTTTTTTTTTTTTTTCTCTCCAGATAAAAGGTAAATCACAAATAGAATTATTACACTCAGAACTATTTTACATGACTGACTTAGAGCAGGAGAATACCTGTCATTCTGCAGTTTCCAAGTACGAGTGTGCTGGGCAGCATCGCCATGGTGCTGCTGGTGCAAATGTTGGGGATGGCGTCTTTGTTGTTGTTCCTGCTGAACTTCCACCCAGCATGGTGGCACAGTTGCAGAAAACCTTGGTATCAGAGTCTCAAAACGGGTTAGTTCTACTAAGCAGGTCAACATTTCCAGGGAGAATTGCTGCTCCACTAAAAGGTCCACACCTGAGGAGAAAATCCAAAAATCTATTAAAATAGCATACATAAAAATATTCAGCAGAAGAAATCCCATTTCAGCAAGCAAAACAAATCCAGACCGATGCCACAGATTCCTCAAAGTGTAACTTCCATTTTCTTTCTACTGTGTAGGGCCAGTGACAGGGAATGTTTTTGTATTATACATTATTTAGTGAATTTGTACACTTCTATGAGAAAAAACGCTCTGAAGTTAACCCTTGGCAGCGCGCTAAATATTAGTACTGAACTGTGAAGACACTGCAGTTCACTCCTGCGCCCTCACAGTCCCCCTCCTATACAGGCCTAAAACTGACCAAATATATATAAATATTGCTGTGTTCTGCCATCTCTACACTGTCCGTTGCGAGTACTGACAGTGTATGTAGCCTCTGTATCACCGGGATGCTAACTATGTAACCAGCCGCCAGGAAAGGCATGAGAGCAGGCAGTCGGCGATCTCTACTCCAGCTTCTCCTGGTCTCTCTGCCTTCTCAATAGTAAGTGCTGACTGCCCGCTCTGATGCATCTACTGGCTGCTGCCGGGAATACACAAAGAATATTCAGTGTAATGATGGCAGGAACACAGGGCACCATCTATACATACATCGATAAATAATCATACTTTTGTCCCCAAAAAGTGAAGTGGCAATGCGTCTTTAGTCCCAATGCTAATGACCGCTTCCATTATAGAAGCGGTCATCAGCATGTGGGAGGCGCGGGGAGTGGCGACGGAAGTGTTTCGCTGGCTCTACTCACCGTCTCTGGTATTCTTCCGAGCCGCAGGCTGGAAGACCAGGGAGCGTTAAGCAAGTGACAGCACCTTCCAGAACAAGCGAGGTACTTTTTTTTTATTTTTATGGCTGTTAAGGGTTCTGATCAGAGGACAATGAGGGTCTCATCCCAGGCTGATGGAGCTTGGAGTTCTGATTTTCCTCCTCCAAGCCCTAGGTGCATCTTATAGTCCTAACAATACAGTATATAGTATATTTGGTCAGTTTTCGGCCTATATAGGAGGGAGGCAATGAGGGCAGGAACTGAACTGCAGCGTCTTCACTGTTCAGTACTGCACTGTGTCTGAACTGGGAAGATAGATAATCCTTAGTAATGCTCATTTTAGGCTGAGTTCACATCAGCGTTCAGCCTTTCCGTTCTCCTGTTCCGTTATAGGAGTAGGAGAACGGAAAGGACGGATTCGGCACATGAGCCGAACGGAGCCTAAGCATAGACTATAATGGGGTCCATTAGGTTTACGCTCAGAAGAAGATTTTGTAGCAGAGACAAAAGTTGTGCGCGCAGGACTTTTGTCTCCGCTCCAAAATCATCTTCTGAGCGTAAACCTAACGAACCCCATTATAGTCTAGGGCAGTGATGGTGAACCTCTTAGAGACCGAGTGCCCAAACTGCAACCCAAAACCCACTTCATCGCAAAGTGCCAACACAGCAATTTAACCTGAACACCAATATCATATATCTTCATGTACTTTATCATTTAGCTATAATAACCAGCCTACATTCAATGTGATGCCTGTGCTGTTCATAGCATGTCCTGCACTATTGAATGGCAGGCAAATTCTAAGGCACACTGGTACACCATAGACTTTCTCCAGTGTGTGGGTGCCCACAGAGAGGGCTCTGAGTGCCGCCTCTGGCACCCGTGCCATAGGTTCGCCACCACTGGTCTAGGGGGTCTTTAGGCTCCGTTTGGCTCAGTTATGTGCCGAATCAGTCCTTTCCGTTCTCCTGCTCCTATACCGGAACAGGAGAATGGAAAGGCTGAACGGTGATGTGAACTCAGCCTTAGAAAGCACTGCTAAGGGGCAACTTTAGAGTGATTTTTCTCATAGAAATGTCCAAAATCACTAAATAAATTACTGTATATTACAAAAAAACATTCCGTATAACTGTAAACATTAGAAAAGATAAATGACACTTACACTTTAAGACAAATGGGCAGAATAAGTTGTGGTGCTTTTGCACACATGTACATACTTGTGATACCAGGACTTGAAGGGTTTGACAACGGCTTGATGCCTTCCGATAGCTGCTCTACCCCCTTTGTCAATGACCCATCAACAAGGATATCAGTTTCATCAAGATCATCACATGTTCCTCCAATTTGAAGAAAATGAAGTTCTCCACCTGAAAGAAAAGGGGAAGAAGGTGTCACAAACGAATTGTCAGTTCTGGCATAAGGCTAGGGCTACACGACGACATGTGTCGCACCAATGTTGCGCGTAAATTTTTATAATGATAGTCTATCGTGTAGCACTGCGACATGCGGCGACTGCTACACCATGGTAGCAAAAAATCCATCTAAGATGGATTTTTCTGCGACTGTCGCCTCACCAGTGCGACACCATAGACTATTATAAAAATTGTTGCGCGACACTGGTGCGACAAGATGTAGAGTGACATGTTGCAGTGTAGCCCTAGTCTAAAGCTGACAGAAGAAAATTGCACACATTTTAACCTCCTAACAGTCCTGTTAAAATTGGTAAAAAAAATAAAAAATAAAATAAACACTCCCAAAATATCACTTTTTTTATTGTAGATCTTTAATGCGTGTCTGCAATAAATCTTGGCGCACAACTCAGGGGACACTATTGCATTTTTAATCCTTTAGTGACTATTCATTTTAGCCTTCAGGAACAATGATATTTTCCCCCGTTTGTGTTAAAAAAAAAAATCCATATTTTTTTGAGGGGGGTTAGTTGTAGGTTTTATTAGGAACCATTTTGGGGTATATATAGTGTATTAAAGAACTTATTTTATTTATGGAGGAAAAGATTAAAAACAGCAATTTTTTACACTATTTTGTGGATTTTTTTTATGTTTAGTACATATATCTTATATAGTGGGCACTCAATATCTGGTACTACACATCAGGTACACTGTATTATAGATACAACACATTTATTCAAAATCATTTAGACAATGCAATTCAATGGGACATAATAAATTATATAAAACAATCACATAGTACATTTGATCACACTATATTCATTACACTGTAGTCAATCTATAATTCTTAAATTCATAGATCGAGAATATTACATGCATTACTAAATAGACCCCCTTAGTACATATCTCTCCCTTAGAAATAGGGATGCAGTGAATGCAACTGAAAGTAAAAGCAGGTTTCACCCACTCAAATTCTTACAGCGATTTCTCCTCTGTTTCTTTTAATAATGCTGTCACAATGCCATTCAAGTGCAGTGGCTGTGCTGGGTTACTCATGGTAAGGCAAGCTGTAGTAACCTGGCAGGGCCACTACTTTGAATTGAGCTGTGCTTGTCCCAGCATGCATGTTCAATATCAGGAAACTGGAAAACCCCTTTAGGGTCCATTCACACATCCGTGTGTGTGTTTTGCGGATCCGCAAAACACAAACATCGGCAATGTGCGTTCCGCATTTTGCGGACTGCACATCTCCAGCACTTAATGGAAAACGCCTAATCTTGTCCGCAATTGCGGACAAGAATAGGACATGCTCTATTTTTTGGGGGAACGCAATTGCGGGTCCGCATTTCCGGATCCAGGCAGCACACCGTGCAGCCCCATAGAAATAAATAGGTCCACAATTCCGTTCCGCAAAATGCAGAACAGAATTGCAGACGTGTGAATGAAGCCTAAATGGTGGTTTTCCAGGTTCCTGATATTGAACGTGCATGCTCAATATCAGGAACCTGGAAAAACCCTTTCATGGTGGTTTTCTAGAACTGAAACATGATGGTCTATCCCTAAACTTAGCCAGTGCTGCAATCCCTTTAATTAAACCGATTGGTGATGTGCTATGGTCAGATCCAACAATGAACCCCCCACCCCATTGCCTTTTAACCAGATATTGATGGCTTACTCAAAAGGATAGGTCAGTTATGGCTAACCTCCGACATCCAGCTGTGGTGAAACCGACTCCCAGCATGCTCCATTCATTTCTTTGGAGTTCTGAGAAAAGCTAAGCAAGTGTGCATTTTGGGAGTTGTAGTTTTACCACATCTGGAGTGCCGGAGGTGAGCAATCACAGAGATAGGTCATCAATATTACAGTCCGGGAAAATAAATGATGGCAGTCGTTATCACAGCTGCCATCACTGTGTACATAGGACTATTTTTTTAAATGGACCACATCCACATGTTGTCTGTTATTACTGCAGACCTATTCACTTGAATTGGTTGAGTCATGCGTGAAAAACCGGACCTAAACGGTGCACGCTGCACTTTAAAATTGACCCACTAACAATAACGGGCCAGTGTTCAATCCACATGCTGTCAGATTTACACTCTAGCACCAACCACATGGACATCCCTGAATGCACCCTAGTATCTTAGATGAACTCCTATTATGTTTAGTTTTTTTCTACATCAGAGAGTAGGAAAGAAACTAAATGTGCTCCCGGGGTCACTAACATGGCAATTGGTAGAAATTCCTATGACATAATTATGTAGCTACTAAATAGAGGACAAGCTGAAATGCAAGAAAGACCGGAATTAGACTTACCGGTAATTCTGTTTCCATGAGATCATCACGACGGCATACAAGGAGATTGACCCCTGACCTCTGTAGGGGCAGGAACAGAGAAAGATTAAATACCCTCCTCCCACCACCAACACCAGTGTTTCCAAAATCACACAGAGCAACCCGGTGGTGGAGAACAGTAAAAACAAGAAAAAAGGTATTACTCCATACCTTCTAGAGACCTGGGTAGGTCAAATAATTTGAATCAAGGGAGGGAATAACGTGCCGTCGTGATGATCTCATGGAAACAGAATTACCGGTAAGTCTAATTCCGGTCTTTCCATAGCATCATCACGACGGCATACAAGGAGATATAAAAAAATATATCAGTCAAGGGGGGGCTACAGCCTGGAGGACTTTCCGCCCAAAGGACAGATCAGATGATCTGGAAAGATCCAGGCGATAGTGCTTTATAAAGGTATGAATGCTGGACCAAGTGGCAGCACGACAGATTTCCTCCAGGGAAGCCCCAGCTCTCTCAGCCTGAGAGGAGGACATGGCCCGGGTGGAATGGGCCCTAATGTGGACTGGACATGTAAGATTTTGTAATTGATAACAAAAACTAATAGTTTCTTTGAGCCATCTGGCTATAGATGACCGGGAGGCTTTCTGGCCCTTAAGTCTTCCTCCGAAGAGAACTAGTAGGCTGTCCGACTTCCTAAACTTTTCCGTCACAGTGATATAGTTTAAGACTGCCCGTCTAACATCCAGAGAGTGAAATGTGGCTTCTTTGTCATTAGCAGGGTGTTGACAGAAGGAAGGTAGGGTAACTTCCTGGCTCCGATGAAAATTTGATACCACTTTGGGGAGAAAACCAGGATCCAGACGGAGAATTAATCTATCATCTAGAATACGGAGGTAGGGTTCCCTGATCGATAGGGCTTGCAATTCTCCTACTCTGCGGGCCGAAGTTATCGCAATCAAGAAGGCAGTTTTCAAGGACCATAATTTTATAGGACAGTCAGACATGGGTTCAAAGGGCGGTAAGGTAAGGCCTGTAAGAACGATGTTCAGATCCCAGGAAGGGACGCGAGCGGTGATCGTTGGGCGGAGCCTCGTCGCTGCCTTGATGAATCTTTTGATCCAACGATGACCGGCTATATCTTGGTCAAAAAAACAAGCCAGGGCTGAGATCTGGACCTTCAAGGTAGAGGGCCTAAGTCCCAGATCTAGACCTCGCTGTAGGAAGTCCAGTATTCTTTGGATGTTAGGTTTATGTAAATGTGGCGATTCATCCCCACTCCAAGAACAAAAACGTCTCCAGATCTTAAGGTAGATTGCTGACGTTACCTTCTTCCTGGAAGCTTTCAGAGTAGCAATAACTTCGTTTGATAGTCCCTGAAGTTTCAGGGTTTGGGACTCAGGATCCAAGCTGCTAATTTCAGAAACTGCGGGTTTGGGTGCAGAACTGGGCCCTGCTGGAGTAGGTCCTCCCGTACCGGAAGGGGCCATGGATCCTGTAGAGAGTCTCTGGAGAGATGAGAACCAACTTCTCTTTGGCCACAGGGGAGCGATCACAATCACCGTGGCCTTGTCCTGGAGAACTTTCTGCACCACCTTCGGGATTAGAGGAAGTGGAGGGAAGGCATAGCATAGATTCCAATGCCAACGGATGGCGAAGGCGTCTAATGTATGAGGCCTGTCCCTGGGGTTTAGGGAACAGAATGTTTCCACTTTTGAGTTGGCCCTGGTGGCGAACAGATCTACGTCGGGCAACCCCCATTTCCTTACCACTAACCTGAAGACTTCTGGACTTAGAGACCACTCTGTGTGATCGATCCTGTGGCGGCTGAGAAAATCTGCTTCTTGATTTAGTATCCCCCTCAGGTGAACTGCCGATACAGAGGCCACCTTCTGTTCTGCCCAGGCAAAGATCTTTGTTGCCAGCGCCTGAAGGGTTACGGACCGGGTTCCCCCCTGATGGGAGAGGTAGGCAATGGCTGTAGTGTTGTCCGATAGCACCTTTATATGATGATGACACAACATCTCCTCTGCCGCCCTCAATGCTTCCCAGACTGCTCTCAGCTCCCTGAAATTCGATGATTGGGATCTGATCGAATCTGGCCAAGTGCCCTGAAATATACGGTCCCCGACCTTTGCGCCCCAGCCGGACAGACTTGCGTCTGTTATTACCTGCAACTGGGGAGTCTTCTGCCAGGGATTTCCCCGGGATAGGTTCTCGTGGTTTTTCCACCAATTTAGGGACTGCAGAATCCGAGATGGAGGATTTACTTGGCGATCTAGAGAGGATTGGCACCTGTTCCAGACACTCAGTATCCAGGACTGAAGGGGTCTGAAGTGTATTTGACACCAGGGGACTGCCGGAATACAAGATGTCAGCAGACCCAGCATGCTCATCGCCTCTCTGATAGAGCAAGATCTTCTCTTTTGAAAGGACCTGACCTTTTGTTGGAGAACTGATATTTTGTCCCGAGGTAGGAACACTGCTTGCTTTCGGGAGTCCAGGATCATACCTAAGAAACGAACTTCCCTTGAGGGGGTGAGGACGGACTTTTCCTCGTTTACGATCCACCCCAGGTCGTCTAGGATGGAGAGAAAGACCTTCAGATTTGAATTGGTTTTGTTGCGACTTTCGCTGACCAGAAGGAAATCGTCCAAATAGGGGATTATCATGAGTCCCTGTCTTCGGGCGAAGGCAACCATCTCTACCACCACTTTGGTAAATATTCTCGGGGCAGACGAAATCCCGAAGGGAAGGGCTCTGAACTGGTAGTGATGGACGTTTCCTGATATATCCTGGATTGCAAACCGGAGAAAACACTGGGAGCTGGCGTGAATGGGAATATGGTAATAAGCGTCTCGCAGGTCTATAGTGCACATGAAGACGTCTTTGCTTAATAGAGGGATTGTAGATGTTAGGGTCTCCATCCTGAATTTCTGATAACGGATGAACTTGTTTAGAGGTTTCGGGTTTATGATCGTCCGAAAGGTACCTTCTTTTTTTCTGATTAAAAATAAAGTTGAATAAAACCCCTTGCCTCTTTCTAGAGGTGGGACCGGAGAGATTACATTCATCTGAAGAAGTTTCTGGACTCCTTGCCAAAGGTTCGTTTGGAACCGTGTCAGAGAAAATTTGTTTGGGGGTCTTGAAGACCACTCTATCTGATAGCCTGTACCGACTACCTTGGAAATCCAGGGGTTCTGGGAGATGGATTCCCATGATCCCAGGAATCTTGAGAGTCTTCCCCCCACTCCGGCGTCATTGCTTATCTGAAGGTTTCTGCTGGGAGAAGGACTGACCTCTCTTCCTCCTTTTGGGTAACTCCAACGCCCTGATTTCCCTTTTCCCCTGTAGCTCCTTTCTTGACCCGAGGGGGGGCGAAAAGGATACCGACGTTTGGAAGGGCGATCTTCCGGAAACCCCTTCTTCTTATCCGCGGCCTTCTCTAGGATCTTATCTAGCACCGGGCCAAACACGTATTCTCCGGAAAAGGGGATGGAGCAAAGCTTTAACTTAGATGTCTTATCCCCCGACCAACACTTCATCCAGAGGGCTCTCCTAGCTGCATTGGAGAGTGCTGCATCTCTGGCGGAGAACCGAACTGATTCGGCAGAGGCATCCGCCAGGAAAGCCGTGGCCGACTTTAAAAGGGGGAGAGACTCCAGAATCTGCTCCCTAGACGCTCTGTCTTTAATATGAGTTTCCAACTCTCCCAACCAAAGATACATGGACCGGGCGACTGAAGTAGCCGCAATATTGGTTTTAACGTTAAACATGGCCGCCTCCCAGGATTTCCTGAGGAGACTGTCCGCCTTACGATCCATTGAATCTTTGAGTTGGGAGGCATCCTCGAATGGAAGGGACGTCTTTTTGTTCACTTTGGCCACCTGTACATCAATCTTGGGAATTTCATTGAAAATTTTAGATTCCTCCGGATCAAATAGCAACCTATTTTTGAACGTTGCCGGGACTCCCAGTCGTTTTTCTGGGTCTGTCCACTCATCAAGGATCATATCCCTAATGCTTTCATTGATGGGAAACACACAGGTCTTCTTAACCCTCAGGCCCCCAAACATCTCCTCTTGTACCGAATGGGTACGTTGTACCTCCTCCACACCCATGGTCGACCTTACAGCCTTCAGAAGGTCGGACATTTCTTCCGTAGAAAAATAATATCTACGTCCATCGTCTTCTGAGTCAGAGACTCTCTCCCCCTCCTCCCAAGACTTAACAGAGTGGGCACTTTCCTCCGCAACGACTTCTATATCAGAGGGGGATGGGGATCTAGCCCGCTTCTTCTTTGGTTGCGGCAAATCGGGGGGATTAGCGGACAGGTGGGCCAGGGATGAACGGATCTCCTCCTGAATCATAGTTTTTAACTCCTCTTTTAGGGAGGGTGCCTCATCCCGTACGATATTTGAGATACAAGGCTTGCACAGTTTTTTGGGGTAGCCGTCAGGGAGTCTACTAGAGCAGGAGACACATTTGAGTGACTTCCCCATCTTTTTCGGGGTTTCTTTTGCCTAAAAGAGATGAAACGGCAAGTATAAGGGATATGGCCCACCAAGAGGAGGGTGGGGGGAGGGGGGGGGGCGGGGTGGATGTAGGAGCCTGCGCCCTGCCGTAGCTGCACTGAGCATGTAGCAAGAGCCCGCTCCTCCTCCCCCCCCCCTAATATCATCGTGGGAGAGGGGGATCAACAGACTCCCTGACCCATTCATAAATACCCCCGAAGGGGACTCACAGTTAGAAGTGCTGGCGGCGGCTCAGCTCTGGGGGACCGCTCCGGTACCGACATGGTCGCCTCTTCCGAAAGGTAAGGGTTCCGCACAGTGGGGGACCGATCCTGGGAGCGTTTGTCCGGAGCAGGCCTCGGTTTTTAAATTAAGCTCCACGCTGCCGCCACTGACGTCACTTCCGGGTCGCCGGCCGTGACGTCAAACATATGCGCCGGCGCGCACCCAGCTGCCGCGATGATGCCGGAAGGGAGACTGCGCCAGGGAACAGGCCCCGAAAATCGGGACGAGGTAGAGCCCCACACCCCTGCCCAGCGTTAGTACTGGACCGCGGGAGGGCAGGGGGACGCCATGCAGGATGCCGGCGATTTCTTAAGGTATCCACGCTGAATTCCAAGCTTCATCTCCCTGCATACAGGGAGACCTTTCTCTGCCCTGTCCTCTGTAGGGACAGGAAACACTGGTGTTGGCGGTGGGAGGAGGGTATTTAACCTTTCTCTGTTCCTGCCCCTACAGAGGTCAGGGGTCAATCTCCTTGTATGCCGTCGTGATGATGCTATGGAAAGGACAGTTAAGGCTACTTTCACGTTAGCATTTTTACTGCATCCGGCAGGGTTCAGCAAAAACGCTTCAGTTACTGATAATACAACTGTCTGCATCAGTTATGAACGGATCCGGTTGTATTCTCTTTAAAGGAGTTCTGCAGTTTGTTTAAACTGATGATCTATCTTCTGGATAGATCATCAGCATCTAATCGGCGGGGGTCTGACACCTGGGACGCCCGCCGATCAGCTGTTTAAGAAGGCAGCGGCGCTCCAGCAGCGCCACGGCCTTCGAACTGTTTACCGCAGGGCCAGTGATACTAGAACCCCTTTAACATAGCCAGGACGTCCATCATGAACTCCCCTGAAAGTCAATGGGGGACGGATCCGTTTTCTATTGTGTCAGAAAACGGATCAGTCCCATTGATCTGCATTGTGGGTCATGACGGATCCATCTTGCTCGGTATCCCAGGACAGAAAGCAAACCGCAGCATGCTGCTGTTTTCTCTCCGGTATGAGAACGGAAGGGAATGCATTTCGGAGCACTCCATTCTGTTCAGTTACGTTTTGTCCCCATTGACAATGAATGGGGACAAAATGGACGATGTGCTGCCCGTATACGGAATTGCGGACCTGCACTTCCGGGTCCGAAATTCCGTTCCTGAAAAAAAATAGAACATGTCCTATTCTTGTCCGCAATTGCAGACAAGAATAGGCATATTCTATTAGTGCCGGCGATATGCGGTCCACAAAATGCGGAACGCACATTGCCGGTGTCCATGTTTTGCGGATCCGCAAAACCGCTACGGACGTGCGATTGGAGCCTTATTTACATGTACAGTGGGGAAAAAAAGAAAAGTCACTCAATCGTCCGTTCATAGAGTGACTTGGACGTGCCTGCAGTTTACCAAAAAAGCAGCGGGATGCCCAAAAAAAGGTGAATGAGTTTGTACTACAAATCCAAACCTTTACATGAAAACCCCACAATTTGACACCACTTAATCACAAGCACTTGGCGCTTCACGTCCATTCTTACCTTTAGTACAGGCACATAATCTGTCTGTGCCCGAACAGTAGACAACTGATACAAATGGGTCAGCATCATCTGTTGCTTCCTTTTTCGGTGGATCCACTTTAGCCATGACTTCAAATGTTGAAAGATCTAAAATTTTCACAAATCCACCTTGCGTTGTTACCACTAAATGTCCTAGGCTATGCAGTTCCAATTTCTTCTCTTTACCACACAGATCTTTAAGAGTCAGTGGGGCGTCTTCTGAAGACTCCTCACAGTCGTCCTCTCTGTTATCTAAAATATCAGGTTGTAATAAAATAAGTGAGGTAATAGCATCCTGAGGGTCTTTAATATGCAAGATTTTTACCGGTTGCTCTTCCAGAGTCACTATTCTGGTTGTATAATTCATTTTGTAAATCAACAAGTATCCACCACTCACACTTCTCTGGACTGGTTGAATAATTAAAGGGTCGTGAACATCGGCTGAAGACTCACAGGGGATAACATTGATACTTGTTCCATTCACACTGCTGAGACAGTGCTCAGCTTCTCCTTTCCTTCTACTGCAAAGAGCTGAATTCAATTTGTTTAAATTATTCAAGGCCTCTACTTGATTTATTGCACTCAAGGACTCGGCAGGACATTTCTGTAAACCTATTAAGAGATGGACGCCATCAGCGCAAGGTATAATGGAATCTACACAGAGGTTCTCCTCCTCTGCAAACTTAGGCAGCCGCATGCACTGCACTAGAGTCCCAGGCTTAGGAACCATAGAAGTCCACTTGTCTGTGTCAGGGGACGTCAGACTGGCTGTGGCCTCAGCAAACTGCTGGATGTAAGTGACTGGGGGGTCTTGAAGAAGCAACTGCTCCTGGTTATCAAGCTCCATCTCAATGATTTGTGGGACAGTAAATCCATCATCGTGTAGACTTTTGCTCATAATATTGTTCATATGAGAAAAAAGTTTCCCTGCTTTTTCGTCAGACTCTTTAATGCTGTAAAGCAGTAAAACAGGTAGCGTCCTTTTCACCATAGGAGAGTTAAGATCAGAGTTCGTGCCAGATTCATTATCAGTGGAGCCCTGCTCTGAGGAGCTCTCACCAGGAGTCCTGCTTAAAGCATCGAGCGACCTGCGAGAATTGCTACTTGTGGGGGAGGAGACGGGGGACTTGTAGGTCAATAAACCACCAGTCAGTAAGCAAGAAAAGGGAATGTTGTGCTGTTCTAAGTGTTTTTCCTTGGTCTTTTCATTTTTACAACCAACTAAAGCAGGATTTGCTCCAAGTTCTTCTAAGTCCTTTACAGTATCTTCAAGAACATTAGCCACAATCTCCCACTGTAGCTTCTCTGGCTGCTGCAGTATACTAAGAGCAGTTATATCCAAGCCCATCTCCAGAGTTTCCTTCTGAGAAGTGTGTCCTGTGCAAGACAAACAATTGTGAGAACAAGGGAAAGACACAGAACACGCCTGAAATACTGGATTCATGAAACACTAAAATCAAACTAAAACAATCACTGTATAATGAAGTGTTTCTAAAATCAGCATGGGCACTTCATTCCTCGTCATTGTCAAACTCCTTGATGTCCATTTATGGCAACAATCAGGTTTACACGCAGAAGCGGAAAACTATCCCTATCTAGATAAATTAGAGAATCCTTACACAATTAAAGGGAACCTGTCACCAGTGTTATGGTGTCCTAAGGGCAACATAAATAAGTGACTTCGCTTAGCACAATGCTGGGTCACTTTCTTCAATTGACCCAGTCAATCTGCCAACATCTTGCATTGAAAAGCTCCAGCTGATAATGGATTAGTCCTGAATATTCATGAGCTCCTGACTCTCCCCGCCCACCTGCTGCTGAATGACAGTTTTTTTCCATATGAATCAGAAGCAGGTGGGCCGGGGAGTGGCTATAGCTCTGAATTAAATATACGCTGGACTCAAATCAGCTCATTAGCATGCGGCATCTTTGTGTGTATATTATGAGATAACCATCTGTCACACCAGTAAGTGAATACATCTAAGGCACTTTTTAGTAGTTAATGATTGTATATAATTAGTTACATTATAATCAAATATCCACATGACAGGTTCCCTTTAAGTCTACTTTCACACTCGCATTTTGGCTTTCCGGTTTTGAGATCCGTTCAGGGCTCTCACAAGCCGTCCAAAACGGATCAGTTTTCATTCTAATGCATTCTGAATGGAAAAGGATCCACTCAGTTTGCATCAGTTCAGCCTCCATTCCGCTCTGGAGGTGGACACCAAAATGCTGCTTGCAAACTGAGCCAAACGAAAGTCAATGGGGACGATCAGTTTTTACTGACACAATCTGGCACAACAGAAAACTGATCCGTCCTCCATCGACTTTCAATGGTGTTCAAGACTGATCCGTCATAGCTATGTTAAAGATGATACAAACTGATCCGTTCTGAACAGATGCAGTTGTATTATCTGAATGACGGATCCGCACAAAACGTGAGTGTGAAAGTGGCCTAAGAAGTGAACCGCGACGGCTGGAGGTTTAATTCACTTGGCTGGACATCAGGAGTAAAGTACAGAGAATCAGTCTTAAATGATAGTCTGTGTTTATTACCTGTTACTGAGTCAGATCTTGATCGCTCCTCACTATCTGAATCATCGAGCAAGTCATCACTAAAATAAAAACAAATTTATATCAAAATGTGAAGGAAAAAAAGAAAAAAGTTAACCTTTTCAGTACTGGAGGTTTTTTCGGTTTTATTTTTCTTCCCTAAATTACTTGAGCAATAACTATTTTATATATCTGTTCACATTGCTGTAGGAGGGCTTATTTTTTGCGGGACAAGTTGTATGGAACACAATGTAGTGGGAAGAAGTAAAAACTGTTTTACAGGTTTTGTTCACGGAGTTTCTCTTGAGGCAGAACTGACCCACGCCCTTCATTCCCTGGGTAAGTACGATTACAATGATACCCCATATGTATAGTTTATTATGTATTTATATTTTATATCTAAATAGTGTCAAAATAAATGTAACCTTTGAGGGAAAAAAAAAAAAAAAAAAGCTGAATCCCATAACTTTTTTTTAAAGTTGTATCTACTGAGCAGACAATCTGTAGTTTTTATAGATACCATTTTGGAGTCTGTGCGATTTTGATCACGTTTTCTGAAATTTTCTATTGTCTATATTGTCTATATTCAAATTGTCTATTTTGACCTTTTTTCCGGTTACGTCATTCGCCGTATTGGAAAAATATTTGTATATATTAATAGTACGGGCGCTTTTGGTCATGGTGATACCATATTTTTTTGTGTTTTTTAATACGGAAAGGGGGTGATTTATATTTTAACTTTCATATTTATAACTTGTATTTTTTCTATATTTCAATTTTTTTTTATTGTTTGTAATGATTTTGAAGCTCACATATGAGCCTATAAAATCTGTTTCTTGATTTTGAACAATCCTGTATTTAAAAATGCGTTTATTACCGTCTACTGCTCATTTACACCTTTATTTACCGCGGTCGGCATTATTGCTCATCGCGGTAATTAGCCGCAGGTCTCTGCTGTTTGAAACAAGTTTTCATATGTAAACACTTTGGGGCAAGAAAGATCAAAACTGGAGTAAGGTAGAACTGGCGTAGCTGCCCAAAGCAACACATCAGACTCCACCTTTCATTTTCAAACAAAGCTCTGAAAAATGATAGGTGGTGTCTGATTGCCATGGGCAATTAAGCCAGTTTTCCTCTAAATGTCCCCCTCTGAGCCCACACATTTCAGATTTGCAGGTAGGGATTTGAAAACCACATCCATATTAAAAAAAAAAAAATAATGCTAATTTTCAAAACAGCATGTCAATTTTGTTGAGGATTTATAACAGATTTTATCCCTTTAATACACTAGAGCAAAATTTACAACAAAAAATCCTCTGCGGATTTCTCCTAACTGCATTATACATTTCTTCTTCATTGCACTGATGCAACCTGTCAGATTATAAAACACACATATAATAGTCGTACCTGTCTCCCTCTAATTTTGGAATATCTGAACAACTGGATGAATCTTCTAACCAAGCAAGTGTTGGTCTTCGAGTTTCCACCGCGGTAGTGCTCGAGTCACCAGCAAGAGCTAGGAGCTGAACTATTGCAGGGTCATATGCGTTTACCTCAAATTTTAAGTGCACCTTAAATAAAAAGAAAGAAGATGAAACACAGCATTAAACACTAAGCAGTACGCCGTTACTGATTAAAACACGGAATTGTAGAGTCAATACCTTCATAAGTTTAGATACATCCCACACACAAATTTTTCCTCTTTTTGTTGCAGCAGCTAGAAAGTGTGGACAGTTCCCCACCCCAAAACAGGAGATTCTATCTGTGCCATCTGTGCAGGGAAACTGGGCAGGACATGTTGCAAGAGTAACCGAGAGGGGTACATTCTGAGTATGTTCACCTTTCACAAAAGGACAGTTTGGGGAATGTCTCTCGTGTTCAGACCTTGAGGGGGAAAAACAAAAATTATTTAAAATGATCTTAATAAGCATTACCTCCCGTGTGTCCACTTTCATACATAACCAATAGTAAAAAAAAAAAAAAAAAATACAGAAGGAATACTAACCCTATAAATAAAGAATTGAATGACAAAAAATAAATAAAAAAAAATAAATAAAAAAATAGACAGGAGATACAGTGGCTCGGCTCCTACAGTTTTGGTCAGTCTGCAGGATTTCATGAATGCTCCTAGAAATCCTGAAGACAACACAATGGGTTTATCTCCTGTTGATCTCTTCTATATTGGCTGGAGATCAACTGAAGGGGTAGGGCTGCAAAATGGGCGAGGGGTCAGTGACTCCTGCTACAGCCAGACACAGACCAGTGAGGAGGAAAAGGGAAGAACATGGCTGACCTTATGAGACAAAGAAGATTTCTTTATATAGTTTTAATTGTAATATTCAACAAAATAGGATCAAAAGAAACTGGGAAATTAGGGAGGAATTTGAGAATTTTTTTAAAATTATGTACGTTTAGCGTTCCTTTAAAGGAAAGGTCTCACTGTAATTTTTTGTCCCCTCGAAACTAGATAGCAACACATACTGTTTTTCCTATCTGTTTCTATTTTCTGTTGCAATTTTTTTAATTTGATTTTTGGAACAGGATTATGGGGGTGGCCAACAGCATTGTTAGAGGATTGCTTTGCAGCAGCCACATGGGCCATAACCACAATAGATTGGAGGGACTCATTAACTTCTATGGGAGAGTTTTCTAGGCAGCTCCAGAGGACAGGAGGGAGCTGATAAGCTTTGACAACCACTTGCTGTGAATGGTGGATCCTATGTTATGCGTATATAGGCGTGTTATTCCAATACTGCCTGTAATGAGCAGATTACTGCAGTAAAGTGATCTGTACAGACCAAGAAGTGGCGCCTATTATGAGGCTTAGTAGCCATTGCAAAAAGTGTAGAATTATATAGGTTGTGATATATATATATATATATATATATATATATAGATAGATATATCTATCTATCTATCTATCTATCTATCTATCTATATCTATATCTATATCTATATCTATCTATATATAGATATTGACAGGAAAATTAAAAATAACCACCAAGAATTCTTTAACATAAAAATGTGATACGTCATTTTCTGATGACACATTCCCTTTAAGTGCTTGAAGTAGGTACATCCTATTCACTTTAGTTTAAGTTCACACTATCGATTTAAGTGATAATTCTGATTATTGAGTCTCTGTATATCATTTAAGGCTACTTTCACACTAGCGTTTCTTTCCGTCATGGGATGCGGAGCAATTTATATTTCCAATTCACTTAGCAGAGAGCTGTACGATTTTGCAGAAAGTGTATGGAATTTGTATGAATCCATACACCGCTTACTCGGAAAGCAAAGCAGAGCCGAACAGAGAAAAAGAGTGGAGCTAAATGTGTATGGAATCATGGACCTTCTACAAATCCATACTCCACTTTATAAAGGTAGCAGAGGAGAAATGAACACAAATGAGGGGGAAAACGGTTGGACAGTTAGATCTCACGCTTTGTGAGAATCTCAACACCTGGACCCCCACCGATTAAAACATTATTTAATCTTTTTTTCCCCCCGATTTCCTACTTGGTAATTACAAGCTAGGTAGGCTAGAAAAGACTTGATACAGAATAATATTTCTTAAGTAGCATAGAGGTGCCTACATGCAGCAATAGTGTTAGGGGATTGTACGGTACTGCCAAGAGAAGATCACCATAACTCTAACTGGTAATAGGGATGACTAACGGAATGAGACATCCCTCTTACAGAACCGTTTAATAAAGAAATCGGACATCTGTTCTTTTGAGGATGGGGTATATATATTCACTTACCATGGTTCATCTGTAGGTTCCCAGCAAACTAAACATACGCTACAAGTGAAGCACATGGCTCTATCATCTCCTGAGGAAGCTGGCTGTAAAAAAAATATATATAAATACTTATCAACACATACATAAAGGCACTACATGGACAGTGAATGAAACATTGAGCTGGCAAATCTCACCTGATGGTAAAAACCTGCTTGAGCCATAGGGTCGGGCTGAGCCCACCTGTAGCCAACATGTGGCCAAGAAGTGAAGGTCTCCCGTCTGTTTGCTTCACTATACATCAAGGACCTAGCAAAGAATTAAACGAGGAGAGAGAGCTCAGCTCAAGGACAACTGCTGCTTTATTTGACTCTTAGCATTTAACACAAATTACCAGGAATTGCTTCAAACAATTGAGCAGATTTTGGATCACCTAAAAACCCGCTCATTTTGCAAATGCACGGATAAAGAGAGTGTGTGTCTGGCCTTAATTAACTGCTAGCCAGAGTCACAATAAGGCCTCATTCAACCATACATGGATTTTCACGGACCACGATCATACGAGTGTATTACTGTACAGCGGCAGCACGAAGCGCGCAGCGTCATAGCAACCAATGATGCTCAGGGCCGTCTTTAATATTGATTGGACCCTGGGCAAAAATTTACTTAGGCCCCCTGGATCCCACCTTCCCACACCTTAGCATACAATCACGCCCTCCACCACAACACACACACAAAAAATCCACACATCTGGTAGAGTCCAGTGAATGACTGTAAATACTTCCAGTTCTGAAGACTCCAGCGGCTCAGGATCAGTGCTCTGGGCTGGAAGTGGGCACCGCTCTGCAGGAAGGTGACCAGGGCTCGGCTCACCCTAGTGTTACAGTGCACCCCAGCACCCCACAGTATGCAGTATAGCACCCTATAGTATACAGCACCACACAGTATGCAGTTTAGCACCCCGCACTATACAGTACCCCACAGTATATAGTAGAGCAGTATAGCACCCCACAGTATACAGCACCTCACGATATACAACACCTCACTGTATACAGCACCCCAAACTATACACGATACAGCCCCCCACACTATACAGTACAGCACTCCACACTATACCGCACCCACAGTATACAGTCCCCCACACTATACAGTACAGCAGTATAGCACTCCCCCCCCACACACAGTATACAGCCCACCACACAGTATACAGCGCCCCACTATACAGTAGTTTACAGTATATTAACATAACAGCCCCTGTCACCTTTTTCTGATGTAATCTTTCACAGTTAACTTCTGCAACACTCAGTAGGACCTGTGATGACCTCATAGCCATGTGACCAGTAATTGCTAGGTTACTGGTCACATGGTAATGATGTCATTAAGGTCCTAGAGCAAAACTCATTAAGGTCCTAGAATTAAGATCATTAACACAGTACGATCATGATGCCTGTGTAGCCGACAGCCTGACACCTGGGGCAGTAGCTAGCAGGGCTCAAGAGGCAGCTGCCTTGGGCCCCCCCAAGAGCAACTGGGCCCAGGGCAGCTGCCCTTTTTGCCCCTTGGTAAAGACGGCCCTGATGACGCTGTGCACTCAGCAGGGCGGGTTTTCACGGACTGTGGTCCATGAAAATCCATGCATGTGTGAATCAGGCCTAAACAGGTATTTCCATATCCCTTCAAAGTCAAGCCTGCACAGCAACACCCCAAGGCAGGTAAAAACATTCACCCATTCCCAAGATCAATGGGCGTCCCGGAGTTTGAGACCCCACTGATAATAAAGTGATGTTATATCAATAAGATATACTATCGCTCATGCAATGGGAATCTCTCTTTAACAGCCACCTTTACGGCAGAGGTTTGTGGAAATGGTTTGCTTATATGAGGCTAATGCAGCAGAAACTGTAGCAGTTAGGTCACTAATATGGACAAATGACAAGTTTCTAGTCCTCTGACCTATATACTTTAATTCATTTAGTCCTCTTTAAAAGGTTTAGGAGGTACTCCTATTGCACAAGGCCCCTCTGCCAAAAGCCTAAGGTAGGGGGTCATGCATTATTTGCAAAAACATTTAAATGTTGGACAAATGTTTCCTCAACAAGCTACCCCAATACATGGAATTTAGTACAGCAGTGGGTAGATCCATGTTAGTATGACTGCAAATCTTCAACCATACCGATCCACAGATCGCCCTGGTCCCACGCCAAGCTCAGGTCTTGCACTAGGTAACAGGTAGGACAGTCTGTCCATTATAGAAGATGCTACAGGCAGCGCCGCAACGTTTTGATTTATTTTCTTCAGCTCGTTCACAATGGCACCGGTTACTGACTTTAACACATGATGAGGAAGATGAAATGTGACTGTTGCCCACTGAAAAAGAAAATGACAAACTTAATTATATAGTACCAGATTGTGGAGATCAGTTAACAAGGTTATTTCACAATAAAATATTCCATCTCTCAAACAGATTCAATTAGAAACCTTTATTTAAAAAAATAAAATAAAAAAAAGGGGCCCCTTTCTGCATTTTTGATTCCCTCTCATGTTTACCTAATGTGTCCAGTGCGGAAAG